>NC_142874.1:35970939-36288439 GCF_051225735.1 Oryctolagus cuniculus
AATATATGATAACATATTGTTGGAATATAGAATAAGAACTATAGTTAGAAAATAATACTGAATTAATGTTAATTTTCAGATTCCAATACTCTTTATTGTGGTTAAATAAGAAAATTCTCCTTCCTTCAGATAATATGCACTCAAGTATTAAGATGCAAAAGACAATTAAATCTCAAATGAATTGATAGAGAAATTGGTATCAACCAATCGCCAACATATTAATAGTTGAGGAATCTGAACATGTATGTTTTTCCCATTCTGTCGGTTGCCTCTTCACTTTCCTGACTGTTTCTTCTGAAGTACAGAAACTTCTCAATTTGATGCAATCCCAAATGTTAATTTTGGTTTTGACTGCCTGTGCTTCTGGGGTATTTTCCAAGAAGTCTTTGCCGGTAGCTATATCTTGCAGGGTTTCTCCAATGCTCTCTAGTAATTTGATGGTGTCGGGTTGTAGATTTAAGTCTTTAATCCATGTTTCCAGCAACACTTGTGTAAGCTTGAAATTATTTCAATAAAAAGTTACAAATGTTGTGCTCTCTCTTTTTTTTTTTTTTTTTTTTTTGACTCAGTTGGGAAGTAATTCCACACAGCTGAGTGGAATTGAGAGTAGTTGATGTATGAAATCTGGCCCCTGTGGGTATTCGTCTGCTTACCAGAGTCAGGTTTTTCTGCTTGGTTAATGAGGGGCACCCGCTTTAAGTATGTAAGATGGCACGCACTGCTTTACTTGTGTAAAATGGCGCCTGCCCTTTGTCTTGCTCGGCTTTGTAAGGTGAGTGGAGAGAGAGGCTAAATGTCTCTGCCGGTTCCCCTTATTTATTCGATTTTTTTCTCTCCTGCAGCCAGCCTGGTGAACTTTCCCCAGTGGGGTTTCAGGCCTCCTCGTTCTCTGCAGGCTCTTTCTTCCTTTCCCCGCCAATGTCTCGGGTTACCGAGAGGTTTTTATCTCACCTCCACTTCCAGCGCTGGCGCGCAGACCCTGCAGCTCTGGCGGGTCCTGCGGGTCCGGCGGGTCCGGCGGGTCCGGCGGGTCCATGGGCTCGGATTCCACGCTGTGGGAGACCTTGCTCTCCCCATAGTCCTCCAAGTCCCAGCCACTAGACCCGGAAGTTTCCTCTGCAATTTTTCCCTGATCCCTTTCCTGAGACTACCGTAACTCCACTTTTACTAAACTATCTTTTCCCGGACTATCGGTGTGCGCCCTCACTATTCCGCCATCTTGGCTCCGCCCCCTCTAAATTTTTTAAAAAAGAAATTGAAGGTCAATCAAATGTGAAAAATATAAAAAGAATATAAATTATAACACATATTTTGAAGAGTTTTGCTAATATTAACAGACTTAAAATGTGCATATGCTCGCAATTTTACTTTGAAATATTCTTACTCCTGTATTAATAACAATTACAAGGATTTTTAATTTAGCAGGGGTTAAACAGTGAAAAAATAGAGTAAATACAACTTTTCATTAGTAGATGATGAACAATCATTTTTCATACATATAATACTTCTGTCAAAAATGCCTTATTGTATCAAACATGATTAAATCTTTTTTTATTAAAACTTTAAAATTGGGACCATGCCTTAAAACTTAAATATTATATGCATATATATGTCTGTGTTTTAAACATGAAATAAATTTGACAAACACACATATTCACATATAGATTGCTGAAATTGGAGGTAGAATTGAACTAACACATGTAACAGAGAAGTAATTAACAAATGCTTCATATTTGCACATCAATGGTAAGTATGATGTTTTTCGAGTTGACTTTTTTAATTTCATTAAGTTATTTTTAGGAATAAACATAAGATTTTACAAATATATTTCCCCACAAGATCTGAAGTTTAATATTTTTGCATTATGACAGTTGCTAAGACTAGGGTTTTAAGCTAGGATATCATTATTATTTCCTATAAAACTAAAAACTTTGTTTCATAAATTTAAAAATAATTATTTTTGATTATTAATATTAGTCCTAATTTAATATTTGACTCTTCATATCAGCCTACTATAATAATAGCTTGTAGTCTTTCTGTTATTTAAATAATAAAAACATGCTTATAAGACTTACCAAACTGTTGCCTTTTTAAAACAATTACACTTGCACATGAAAATAAAACAAAGTCAAATGTAGCTCTTGTATCACTTTGAGAATTGGTTTTGTTTATTGTCTGTGTACATTTTGCTAATAGTTATATTGAATTGCTTTAAAATAAAATTATTTCTGATGATGAAAAATCTTGGTGTTTTTTAGCAAAATGTTGGATTTCTTAGATACGTTGTTTTCAAACTATAAAATTCATTTGTCACTGTTATATCTCCAAGCCAAAATAAGCATGAGTGTGATCTCATGGAAAATACAGCAAGAAGTAAACGGTTGTTGAACTACTTTTTAACATAATAGGTTCTTTTCTTTATTTAATAAATGTGAATTTACAAAGTGCAACTTTTGTATTGTGGCTTTCTCCCCCCTCAACCTCCCTCCCTCCCACAGTCCTCCCCTCTCCCACTCCCTCTCCCATCCCGCCCTTCATCAAATTTCATTTTCAATTGCCTTCATCTACAGAAGATCAACTTCATATATACTAAGCAAGGATTTCAACAGGCTGCACTCACACAACTGCACAAGGTATAGGGTATTGTTCGACTAGTAATGTTGTTTTTAAGTTTCATAGTAAAACACATTAAGGACAGAGAGTCTACATGGGGAGCATGTACCCAGTGACTCCCATTGTTGATTTAACAACTGGCACTCTTATTTATGACGTCAGCAATCACCCGATGCTCTTGCCATGAGCTGTCTAGGCTATGGAAGCCCCTTGAGTTCACAAACTCTGAACTTGTTTAGTCAAGGCCATATCACAGTGGAGGTTCCTTCCTCCCTTCAGAGAAAGGTGCCTCCCTCCTTGATGGCCTGTTCCTTCTGCTGGGGTCTTGTTCACCAGGATCTTTCATTTAGGTTGTTTTTGCCACCATGTCATGGCTTTCCATGTCTGTGAGATTCTCATGGGCTTTTTAGCCAGATCCAAATGCCCCAAGGGTTGATTCTGAGGCCGGAGTGCTGTTTGGGGCGTTTGCCATTCTATGAGTCTGCTTTGTGTCCTGCTTCCCCTGCAGGATCATTTTCTCCCTTTTAATTCTATCTTTCATTATATGCTTACACTGGTCTTATTTGTGAAATCTCTTCGAAACTTACCCTATTTTTTTGATTGTTTATGTACATAATTATCACTTTACCAAGTGTGCTGGTATTGGTACATGCCTCCTTGATAAGACTGAGTTGAAATCCCCTGGCACATTTCTAGTTCCACCATTGGAGGTAAGTCCGAGTGAGCATGTGCCGACCTATATATCTCCTCCCCCTCTTATTCCCACTCCTATATTTAACAGAGATCACTTTTCTGTTAATTTTAAATGCCTAAGAATGATTGTGATTGATAACAGAGTTCAGCCAGTGGTATTAAGTAGAACAAACAGAGCAACAGCAACAACAACAACAGCAAAATACTAAAAGGAATAAAATAGTAAGTTGTTCCTCAACAGTCTAGACACGGACTGATCATGTCATTGTCTCTCATAGTGTCCATTTCACTTAAATGGGTTTCATTTTAGATGCTCATTTAGTTATCACCCATCAGGGAGAACATATATTTGTCCCTTTTGGACTGGCTTATTTCACTCAGCATGTTATTTTCCAGATTCCTCCATTTTGTTGTAAATGACCAGATTGCATTGTTTTTTACTGCTGTATAGTGTTTTACAGAGTACATATCCCATAATTTCTTTACCCAGTCATCTGTTGATGGACATTTAGGTTGATTCCATGTCTTAGCTATTGTGAATTGAGCTGCAACAAATATTGAGGTGCAAATGGCTCTTTTTTCCTCCCCTTTAATTCCATTTGGGTAAATTCCAAGGAGTGGGATGGCTGGGTTCCATGGTAGTGCTACATTCAGGTTTCTGAGGACTCTCCAAACTGTCTTCCTTAGTGGCTTTACCAGTTTGCATTCCCATCAACAGTGGATTAGTGTCCCTTTTTCCCCACATCCTCACCAGCATCTGTTGTTGGTTGATTTCTGTATGTGAGCCAATCTAACCGGAGTGAGGTGAAACTTCATTGTGGTTTTGATCTGCATTTCCCTGGTGGCTAGGGATCCTGAGCATTTTTTCATGTGTTTGTTGGCCATTTGGATTTCCTCTTTTGAAAAATGTCTGTTAAAGTCCTTGATAACATGATTAAATCTTTATAATATGATGAATATTAAAACAATTTTGAAAAAGAAAGTAATTATATGCTGCAATTGATATGAAATTTAAAAATGAAAAATATGCACATTATAATGCATATCTACAACATAAGCAAATGGAAGATTCACGTATACACACAATTCAACAACTTTTTAAAAAACTTTTATTTAATAAATATAAATTTCCAAAGTACAACTTTAGGATTATAGCGGCTTTTTCCCCCTATAACCACCCTCCCCCCACAACCACCCCATCTCCCACTCCCTCTACCATCCCATTCTTCATCAAGATTCATTTTCAATTATCTTTAGATACAGAAGATCAATTTAGTCTCTTATGGAGAGAGACATTGTTATCTTCTGCCTAGTAGTAAAATACTTTGAATGTGGCCTCTAAGGTTATTGATGTAGAATCATGGGCTCAGGACTGCTCCCTGACCTTCTCTGAAGGGTAGGTATTACATTTTACTATCCATGCTGTTCCCCAGTATGAATCTTCACCTTTTCTTGTAAGTGAGAGGTTGACTCTCACACCCAAAGAGTACCTTGATGCTTCATAGGTCTGTGTATGAGTTGGTGGAAGCTAGTTGGCAGGGCTTTATGCCTTCCTTTGCAGGAGCCATGTCTTTCTTATAGGCTTACATCATTGATGGGAGCTCTCTCTAACATATTATCTAAACCTGAATCTTCTTGAGCTTCATGTGAAGGTTTGTGGAAAAGACCCAGCAACTGAGTGAAGATTCCTCCTGCACCTGAAGCTCGCCCTCTTCCTGTACTCCTGTAGCAGTCCTCAGGAATCATTTAGTGATGCACTGAGTTTCGGAGGATTTGTTCATATCACTTGATGGTGGCTGACACATCTTGCTTCTACTCTCTGACAAAGTGATCTGATCTGCACACAATACCTCTCCTTGTAATTTCCTTTTGATCTTCAGGGTACTTTTTTTTCCATGATCTCAGATCTTTGATGTGATTTTTAAAAATTTTAAGATGTTATACCTATTGATTCTTTTCTCATTGTCTATGTAGGAGTGATGTATGCCCTTTCCAACTTCTACTTCCTGGAGAAAAGCAGAATTCTGCCTAAGACTTTATTTTACAATCTTGCAAATCTATAACATTTTATAAAAATGTTCAGCACAGTTCAACACACAAATTTCATTGTGACTATTCATAGAGTTTGTAGGGTTAAAGCAAATCTTGGAATTACTTACCAAGCTCCCTGTTCATGTATTACTTGGCCTCCTCTTTGCAAAAAGCAACTATTTGCTGTCCTCTGTTCCTGCTCTTTCCCTAGCACAGGCTACAGTTTCTCCACTGATATCAATGTGGATCCACAGCTAGCTGAAATATCCATATATTCACTACATGTGGCATACTGATCCTAGACCACATAGACAGAAAAAAAAAAAAAAGAACTCATTTCCGTTATAGTAACTGAGCTTTCCCCAGGATCACAGAAAGCTGGACCACCAATGACCTTAAAGTGTCTCCACCCATTTCACTCGCAAGAGTCTCATATTTCCCTGTGAGGAAAATGCCAACACTTGTAAAATACATTTCTCAAAGTCTGATTGGTTTATTATAAACCATATTCTGCAAAAACCGAAGCTACTTTATGTTTTCTTGTTCAAAATCCAGTGGTCCAGTTATTTTCACAATCTTTCCTTATCTCCAGGTAATGAAAAGACAGCCTGCATCAGCCACTAAAAGTAATCCTGTCCAGCTCTCTGCTGTGGCCCGGGAGTGCAGTGGAGGATGGCCTAAGTGCTTGGGTCCCTGCACCCACATGGGAGACCAGGAGGAAGTACCCGGCTCCTGGCTTCAGATCGGCGCAGCACCAGCCATAGCGGCCATTTTGGGAGTGAACCAATGAAAGGAAGACCTTTCTCTCTCTCTCTCTCACTGTCTATAACTATCTCTCTGTCTCTCTCTCTCTCACTATCTAACTCTGCCAGGAAAAAATTTAAAAAAAAAAAAGATAAAAGTATTCTGTGTAAGCAGTTCATTGTCTATGAAGTGGAGCTGGGATAACAACAGACATCTCATACACATACACACGCACACACACACACTCACACTACTATAGAAACACACTGAAACACATCTAAAATACTCATTACAGGCTGATAATTTAACAATTTTCAGAATATAGACATACAAATACTTGTACACATTAATAAAAAGTATGTAACCACTAGAGACACAAGTTTGATTAAAGATTCACATATTTTATTTTAATAAAAATTAAAATTTGATCAGAAGTTTCTTGTTTGCATTTAGTCAGTAAGTAGTGCTATGTCTCAAAGTCAAATCTGAGTATCCAAGTTAAAGGACACATTTACACAGTTTAAAAAAATCTTTTAAGTTCTGCGTTCAAAGGGAAACACATTTTGTTTCTCACAATGTTACATTTGAAATGATTTTGAACCACTGTCTATAAGGAGAAAATTGATCTGGGAAGTTTTTGGAATATAGTGACAAAAATGAATATTATGGTGTCCAAATTTCTCCAAAATTATGTTGTGCTTGATACTCTTATTCATGTAATCACCTTAATCATTTTCTCACATTGATACTTTTTTAAACTTTTATTTAATAAATATAAATTTCCAAAGTACAACTTTTGGATTATAGCGGCTTTTTCCCTCCATAAACACCCTCCCACCTGTCTCCATCCCATCTCCCACTCCCTCTCCCATCCCATTCACATAAAGATTCATTTTCAATTATCTTTATATACAGAAGATCAATTTAATATATACTAAGTAAAGATTTCAACAGTTTGCATCCACACAGAAACACAAAGTATAAAGTTCTGTTTGAATACTAGTTATACCGTTAAGTCGCATAGTACAACACATTAAAGACAGAGATCCTACATGGGGAGTAAGTGCACAGTGACTCCTTTTGTTGATTTAACAATTGACACTCTTATTTATTTATTTATTTATTTATTATTTTTTATTTGACGGAGTTATAGATAGTAGGAGAGAGACAGATGAGAAAGGCCTTCCTTCCATTGGTTCACCCCCCAAATGGCTGCTACGGCCGGCATTGCGCCAATCCGAGGACAGGAGCCAGGTAATTCTTCCTTATCTCCCATGCAGGTGCAGGAGCCCAAATACTTGGGCCATTCTCCACTGCCCTCCCGGGCCACAGCAGAGAGTTGCACTGGAAGAGGAGCAACCAGGACTAGAACCCAGCGTCCATATGAGATGCTGGCACAGCAGGCAGAGGATTAACAAAGTGTGCCACTTCGCTGGCCCTGACAACCTTATTTATGATGTCGATAATCATCCAAAGCACTTGTCATGAGCTGCCAAGGCTATGGAAGCCTTTTGAGTTCGCCAGCTCCAATCTTATTTAGACAAGGCAATAGTCAAAGTGGAAGTTCTGTCCTCCTTTCAGAGAAAGGTACCTCCTTCTGTGATGGCCCATTCTTTCTGCTGGGATCTCACAGAGATCTTTCATTTAGATTTTTTTTACAGGCAGAGTGGACAGTGAGAGAGAGAGACACAGAGAAAGGTCTTCCTTTGGCCGTTGGTTCACCCTCCAATGGCCGCTGCGGCCGGCACACCCTGGCCGGCGCACCACGCTGATCCAAAGGCAGGAGCCAGGTGCTTCTCCTGGTCTCCCATGGGGTGCAGGGCCCAAGCACTTGGGCCATCCTCCACTGCACTTCTGGGCCACAGCAGAGAGCTGGCCTGGAAAAGGGGCAACCGGGACAGAGTCTGGCACCCCGACTGGGACTAGAACCCGGTGTGCTGGCACCACAGGTGTCGGATTAGCCTATTGAGCCACGGCGCTGGCTGGTTTTTTTTTTTTGTTTTTTTTTTTTTTTTTTTTTTTTTACCACAGTGTCTTGACTTTCCATTCCTGAAATGCTTTAGCCAGATCCAAATGCCTTAAGGGCTGCTTCTGAGGCCAGAGTACTGTTTAGGACATCTGCCATTCTATGAATCTGCCTTGTATCATGCTTCCAATGTTGGATTGCTTTCTCCTTTTTAATCCTATCAGTCAGTATTAGCAGACACTAGTCTTGTTTATGTAATCCCTTTGACACTTAATCCTATCATTATGAACAATTATGAACTGAAACTGGTCACTTGGACTAGTGAGATGGCATTGGTACATGCCACCCTGATGGGCTTGCTTTGGAATCCCCTGGCACATTTCTAACTCTACCATTTGGGGCAAGTCGGATTGAGCATGTGCCGAGCTGTACATCTCCTTCCTCTCTTATTCCCACTCTTATATTTAACAGAGATCACTTTTCAGTTAAATTTAAATGACTAAGAATAATTGTGTGTTAATTAAAGAGTTCAACCAATGGCATTAACTAGAACAAAAAATACTAAAAGTAATAAAATACTAAGTTGCTTCTCGACAGTCAGGACAAGGGCTGATCAAGTCATTTTTTCTCATAGTGTCCATTTCACTTCAACAGGTTTCCTTTTTGGTGCTTGGTTAATTGTCACCTATCAGGGAGAACTTAAGATATTTGTCCCTTTGGGACTGGCTTATTTCAGTCAGCATGATGTTTTCCAGATTCCTCCATTTTGTTGCAAATGACCAGATTTCATTTTTTTTTACTGCTGTATAGTATTCTATAGAGTACATATCCCATAATTTCTTTATCCTGTCTACTGTTGATGGGCGTTTAGGTTGATTCCATCTCTTAGCCATTGTGAATTGAGCTTCGATAAACATTGAGGTGCAGACAGCTCTTTTATTTGCTAATTTAATTTCCTTTGGGTAAATTCCAAGGAGTGGGATTGCTGGGTTGTATGGTAGGGTTATATTCAGGTTTCTGAGGAATCTCCAGACTGACTTCCATATTGGCTTTACCAGTCTGCATTTCCACCAACAGTGGGTTAGTGTCCCTTTTTCCTCACATCCTTGCCATCATCTGTTGTTGGTAGATTTCTGTATGTAAGCCATTCTAACCGTGGTGAAGTGAAACCTCATTGTGGTTTTGATTTGCATTTATCTGATGGCTAGTGATCCTGAACATTTTTTCATGTGCCTGTTGGCCATTTGGATTTCCTCTTTTGAAAAATGTCTATTGAGGTCCTTGGTCCTTGGTTGTTTGTTTTGTTTTGGAGTTTCTTGATCTCTTTGTAGATTCTGGTTATTAATCCCTTATTAGTTGCGTATTTTGCAAATATTTTTTTCCCATTCTGTTGGTTGCCTCTTCACTTTCCTGACTGTTTCTTTTGAAGTACAGAAACTTCTCAATTTGATATAATCCCAATTGTTAGTTTTGCCTTTGACTGCCTGTGCCTCCAGGGTCTTTTCCAAGAAGTCTTTGCCTTTGCCTATATCTTGCATGGTTTCTCCTATGTTCTCTAATAATTTGATGGTGTCGAGTTTAGATTTTGATCTTTAATCCATGTTGAGTTACTGTAAGGAAAAGAGTGCAGATCAGAGAGGAGACAGAATACAAACTCACAACCAGACCTAATTTATTCAAAGAGAATAAATCCACAGAGGTCACCCATTGCCACCATGCTCACAGAGAGACCATGTAGCAGAAGCCAAGATCCCAGCGGGCTGGACCCTTTTGTATCTTAGGTGGGCTATGGGTGGGGTGGGGAGCAGTAATCAGAGGTGAGCTTTTCCATACTGGTTCTTCAAGTTTGCCCCACTGGCTTCTTCCAAACCTGGGGAAGAATGCAGGGTGTGAGAATGAACTGGTCTCTTGAATGAAGACAGTAGTACCAATGCAATCTTACTAGTTAAAGTGATCAGTTTAAGTTCATAACTGAACATAAAGATAGGAATAAGTATCAAAAGGATCACATAAATAACAGCAAGTGTCTGCTAATAGTAATTGATAGAATTAAAAAGGAGATAATAATCCAACATGAGAAGCAGGCCACACAGTTGACTCACAGAATGACAGATGCTCTAAACAGCACTCTGGCCTCAGAATCAGCCCTTAAGGTATTTGGATCTGGCTAAAAGGCCCCTGAGAGTATTTCAGGCATGGAAAGCCAAGATACTGTGGCAAAAAAATGATCTATATGAAAGATTGTAAGTGAGATCCCGATGGAAAGAAGGGCCATCAAAGAAGGGGTACCTTTCTCTGAAGGGAGGAGAGAACTTCCACTTTGAGTATGGCCTCATCTAAATAAGATTGGAGTTTGTGAACTCAAGAGGCTTCCATTGCCTTAGGAGCTCATGAAAAGAGCCTCGGGTGGCCACGATGTCATAAATAAGAGTGCCAGCCTGCGCCACGGCTCACTAGGCTAATCCTCCACCTGCAGTTCCGGCACCCTGGGTTCTAGGCCCAGTTGGGACTCCAGGTTCTAGTCCCAGTTGCTCCTCTTCCAGTCCAGCTCTCTGCTGTGGTCCAGGAAGGCAGTGGAAGATGGCCCAAGTGCTTGGGTCCTGCACCCGCGTGGGAGACCAGGAGGAAGCACCTGGCTCCTGGCTTCGGATCAGCGCTGCATGCTGGCCGTATTGGCCATTTGGGGGGTGAATCAACAGAAGAAAGACCTTTCTCTCTATCTCTCTCTCTCACTGTCTAACTCTGCCTGTCAAAAAAAATAAATAAATAAGATTGTCAATTGTTAAATCAACCACAAGAGTCACTGTGCACTTGCTTCCCAAGTAGGACCATTGTCCTTAATGAGCTGTATTATGAGAATTAAGAGTAAAACTTGTCCTCAAACAGTAATTTATACTTTGTGTGTCTATGTGGGTGCAAACTGTTGAAATCTTTACTTAGTATAGAGTTGATCTCTTGTATATAAAGATAGTTAAAGATGAATGAATCTTAATGAAGAAATGGGTTAGGAGAGGGAGTAGGAGGTGGGATGGTTTAGGGGTAGGAGGGCAGGTATGAGGAGAAGAACTACTATAAACCCAAAGTTGTACCTATGAAATTTTTATATATATATATATATATATATATATATTAAGTAAAAGCTTTCTATAAAAAAGGAAGTGGGAATAAGAGAGGGAAGAGATGTGCAATTCGGGACATGCTCAAGCTGACCTACCTCAAACGGTAGAGTTAGAAACATACCAGGGGATTCCAATTCAATCCCATCAAGGTGGCATGTACCAATGCCATCTCACTAGTCCCAGTGATCAATTTCTGTTCACAATTGATCATAATGATAGGACTAAGAACCAAAGGGATCACATAAACAAGAATAGTGTCTGCAAATACTAGCTGATAGAATAAAAAAGGGAGAGAATGATCCAACATGGGAAATGAGATACACAACAGACCCATAGAATGGCAGATGTCCTAAACAGCACTCTGGCCTCAGAATCAGTCCTTAAGGCATGCGGATCTGGCTGAAAAGCCCATGAGAGTATTTCAGGCATGGAAAGCCAAGACACTCTGGCAAAAAAAAAAAAAAAAACAAAAAAAAAAACACCCAAATGAAAGATCTCTGTGAGTGAGATCCCAGTGGAAAGAACAGGTCTTCAAAGAAGGAGGTACCTTTCTCTGAAGGGAGGAGAGAACTTCCACTTTGACCATGGCTTTGTCTAAATATGATCAGAGTCAGTGAACTCAGGGGGCTTCCATAGCCTTGGCAGCTCATGACAAGAGCCTTGGGTGATTACTGATGCCATAAACAAGAGTGTCAATTTGTTAAGTCAACAACAGGAGTCACCGTGCACTTACTCCTCATGTAGGATCTCTGTCCTTAGTGTGCTGTACATTGAGATTTAATGCTATAACTAGTACTCAAACAGTATTTTTCACTTTATGTTTCTGTGTGGGAGCAAACTGTTGAAATCTTACTCAATGTATGCTAAACTGATCTTCTGTATATAAAGAGAATCGAAAATGAATCTTGACGTGAATGGAAGGGGAGAGGGAGTGGGAAAGGGGAGGGTTGTGGGTGGGAGGGACGTTATGGGGGGGAAGCCATTGTAATCCATAAGCTGTACTTTGGAAATTTATATTCATTAAATAAAAGTTTAAAAAAAGGAAGTAGGCAGTTGTAACAAGTACCTAAAATGGCTGAGGCTTACGTCCTTGTTCCATCAGTAACACGTTACGGTTGTCTATAATTGAGAATGCAAGAGCATGCCAAGCTCTTCCTTTGTGGCACTGCTGGGCAGGGAATGACTCAAAATATAGAATGGATCAAAAACACTGAGAAAACCAGCAACCAAAGAGAATCTGAAGCCTGTTGTACATTCTTGGTAATGACAGCAATAATAAAACTGAGATGCAGCTCAACCTCTGTCAACATGGACTTAATTCTTTCATTAATAGGCTGGCAGAAGCAAAAATAGTATCTGTTTTCATTAATGAATACTATTTATATCAGTCTCTACTGTTATATTCATGATATTTAGTATCACAATTTTGTAAGGAAAAAATGAGAAGGAAAGAAAATCACATTTCCAAGAAAAAAGCCACGAGAACAAAATTGGAGATGGATTATATGTTGAGACTATCAGAAAAGCTATTAAAAATTATAGCTGACATGATAAAGAGCATACAGAAAATAGATAGTTTTCATGCATAAATGAGCAATTTAAATAGAGATGGAAACTTGAATAAAGTGTCAAGGAAAACTGCTAGAAATAAAAACAGAGGTAAATAGTTTCTTTGTTGAGTTAAACAACAGACATGATGCAGCAGAGGCAAAATCAGCAAACTTGAAAACAAGAAAACATAAATTATGTAAGTCGGAATACCAAGGGAATCATGGGGAAGATAAGATCCTGTAACTGAGATTCAGGTAACCATCAAGTTGTCTGACATATGAATAATCATTGCCCCAGAAGAAGAGAAACAGTATGTAGGGGAGAAGAAATACTTGAAGAAATGACAACTGAGAATTTACCACCAACGATAAGAACTCAAGGCACCTATGTACAATAAAAGAGGACAATTTAAAAAGAGAAGTACATACACTTATGCAAATACTGATTCAGAGATCACAAATCTAAATGTAAAACCATGAAGTTTGTAGATGAGAATGTATGATAATGTATTATTGATGAGGGTTAGGTGATGAGTTCTTAAGCATTTCACCAAAGCCATATTCTAATAAAAAATGAAAAATTAATTTTGACATAATCAAACTTAAAAACAAGGTTTTACAACTTCCTGAGGAATATATGACTATTCTGAATAAAGAAGTAAAAGAAGTACCTATTTCTACATACCAGCCATGAAAAAAATGCATGATTATATTGTATAGCTTTGCATAATGTTAAAATTTACAATTTTGATAAGAAAAGGCACAAAAAGCCTAAATAAATAGAGATCCATTTACTTCTTGACAAGATAATTCCTAAATTGATATGGAATAGCAAAAGAGCTAGAATAGCCCAAACAATTGTGAAACAAACAGAGCTAGAGAATGTATAATACCAGGTTTCACGACTTAGAGCTATAATCAGAGGCTATTTTATTTGTTGACAACAAATAAGTCAATAAAAACTGTCCAATGTTATTAGCTATTAGAAAATACAAATTAAACCAAAAATAAAAAACCAAATAGACAATAATATGTGCTAATAAAGAAGCAAAGCAATTGAAATTCTTATTCGTTGTTTATAGTAATACAGAATGGCACAGCCACTTTGCAAAAGAGTTCCATGGCTTATTTGCTTTTTGTTTTTTCCTGCTAAATGTACTCTCACTTTTGATTTCACAATCCTTTTTGTTGGGTTTATCCATGGGAATTGGAAACATGCATCCACACAAGAGCAATTTACACAAATGTTTATAGCAGCTTTATTTATAACTGCCAGGAACAACTTAAAGGTCCATTAACTTGTAAATAAATAAACCAATTGTAGGATATCCATTAAATGGAATACTGGCAAGCCATAAAGGAAATGAAAAATTGGTATGTTCTATCTAAAATTGACTGTGTTAAATGAAATATCCAGGATTCAAAGACTGTAGATTGTATTACTCCATTTATATTAAGTTTGGGAAACAGCAAACTATTGTAACAGAAAACACTCAATTGTTATTAGAAGAAAAAATTAGGAGGATTGAATTGAACGTAAAGGGGTACAAGATACTTTTTTGACGTAGTGAAATGTTTTATATTTTGATTGCCGTGTTGGCTATAAACTATATAAATTTGTTAAGATTCATAAAACTGCATACTTAAATGGGTTGGGTATTTCAGTAAGTCTGAAAAAAATATAATATGGGCTCAGTTGAACAATAGGAAATTAAGATAATCTAAATCATTCTTCAGATAAATTGGCAAAGATATAAATATCCTCATGCAGACCGAGTGATGGAATGAGTGTTAGTGAAACAGAGGATTGCTGTGACCAGCACATGTGTGTACCACAGAGATCCTTGGTATAAAAAGCATCAAGGCAGAAAGACAAGAAAGGCAGACTAGAGAATATATTTGGAATATATTTGGAATATATTTCAAGATATACTCTGAGAATAACCTTGATCAAGTTAATCTACCTTCTGATACAGGTTTGAAGCCTCATACTCTAATTATGTTACAAAAAAAACCTTTTATTTATAGTTTAGATCATCCTTTAGCTTATGGATTTCATTTACAAAGAGTAACACACACTCACATGCATGCATACAGACACATGCACTCACAAACACTGCTTAAACACTGCTTGTATAAGAAGGAAAGAGTAACTCCAGAATCTAGCATGGTAACCATATCGTTTTGCATTATCTTTCCTTAAGTATTCAAATAGCAGGCAGTATTATCTGTTGGCAGACAGAAAAAATAGATCTTTCTGTAGCTGATGTCAGTATGGCTTCTCACTATTCAACCAACTAACAACTGGAGGGCATCATGTTGAATGAAATAAGCCAGACACAGAAAGACAAACACCACACATTACGGCTTATACACAGGAGCTAAAGTTAAAGTTAAGAAGGAAAGAAAGTAAATCAAAAATCAAAAATAAAACAAAACAAAAACCTGAAAGAAACACCTCTGTATAAAAGTATTGTTGCATATACAGTCTTTTTAAAAAAGTATTGCTGCATATATAGTCTTTTTCAAACTTTGTATTATATCTTTGTCAAATAAATTGTTAAGAATGATATACTATTATAGTTTAAGTCATCTGTGATTATTTTAAAGTTTAGTATTTAAAAGTCAAATGGACATTTAATTTGATTGCTGTGTATAACTCTTGGTTATATTCGTGCTGAACTATGGTCTTTTTCCTTGTTGAATTCTTTATTTAGTGGATATTAAGCTTTTGTCTGTATGTATTATCTCAAAAATACAAAAAAATAAAAATAAAATCAATAAAATAGACAGGGGAACATAACATAGATTGTCATTTTGGGAATTTGAACTATTGATACAAAGAGTTAGAAAGTAGCTATATCATCATTTTATTAAGCATGGAAGCATTAAAATATTTAACAATAACCATAAGCATCAGAGGTATAGGGAAATCACAACTAACCTGGTCCCAAAATTCATATATTTCAGTCATTCTTATAGTAGGTTTGTTACATCCCTCCAGTTCTCATTTCTTTTCATCTTGTTTTGTGTTTCTATGACATTGTGTTATAAAAAAAAAGATTTTTTTTTAATTTAAGGTGACCTGAGTATTTTCTTGTGTTTTAAAACAGATTAAACAATGTTTGAAACTCTGTATAAGTTTTGTTTTATATTTTATTAACTAGCTTTAATCTCTGATTTGACACTAAATGTCAAGTATACAATCCAGATCTAATCCAAGAATTCGTATGTTATTCTTTAGGTAATCAACATTGGAGAGTGCCTCTTCCATTTCAGTTCTGAAGGGTGATTTACATCCTGCATGACAATTTGACTTCCACTATTCGAGATGTGACACCAGCCACTGAATCAACCTGTATCCCTTTGTACAAAGTACTTTCAGGCTACTGTTACCTATATTTTCCAGGATGGATGCTGTCACTGATGGATGGAACTTATTATTTGATTATCTTTTTTTTTTTTCTGTCACGTTAGGAGGGGTTTTCAAAATGTTCATTGAGATTTCATATTATGAAAAAAAGTATTGATTTCAAATTTTTCCACACACACACACACACACACACACACACACAAACATTTTTTAATCCACTCTACATGCACTTTTTGAAGTACTCTGGAATGTTCTGAACACTGTTCTTCTGCAGGTTTGGGTCTTCTCCAATCACTTATAACTGGTTCTAGTTTTCCTTTCACTGAATCACATGTCCTTGTCTTTGTGGGGCCACAGGAAGACTGCATTTTCTAGCCTCTCCTGTTATCTGAGTTGATCTGAGTAGGTCTGGGCAATGAGCTGTGGATGGAGGACCATGTGTCATGAAGAGTTGACATGGAACAGTTCAGAATTCTCCACATTGTCTTTTCCTATGCCTCAATAATTGTGCAAATCACTGGATAGTAAAATTTTGGATTACTAGAACAAATTGTTGGAACCTGGACAGTAGCTCAATCTGAATTTTATATGCAGGGTAAGTGAGAAATAAGTTTGTGTAGTGTGTGGTGAGTTTATGGATCTGTTCTCTGGGATCTGTCTACCACACGTTGATATTTCCCAAAATTTTCCTACTAAAAATATCCCTGAAGAATCATGGCATTCCATTTTCCTTATGATATTCCTATGGCATCAAATAAAATTATGGAGTAAGTTATGTTTCCTTTTGCTGCCCAAGTCCCCCCATTGAATCCACCCCATTCCCATTTGCCTGGATAAACTACTTCCTGTTCTGAAAGCCTTTTTGTTTAAGCTATGATGAGCTATAGTTTTGTTACAATTATCTAAGAATATTTTAATCAATGAATTAATCTCTGGCCATTGAAATTCTGATAGTAACACATAAGGAAGTCATTTGGAGATTGCATGATTTACACTGTTCAAGGCTTTATCACAGCCAATGTTTCTCACCAAAGATCTCTCTGGTATGTTCTACAAGGCAAAAGACAATACATATAAGTTAGTAAATACAAAGAATTAAATTGGAACTTCTAAAATGCTAGAAAATGGAATTTCATCACTTCTCAGCCTTTTGGCTAAGATCAAGTGAAAATGGAATTTCAGTCTTCTAAAATTTAAAGTATAACCTAATTTAAAATCTTTTATTTTAAATCCTGCAATATATATATATATATATATATATATAACTATATATATATATATATAGTTAAATTCTGTGTTGGGGAGAATACATATATTGTCACATGTATTCATGCAATGTAAACTATTTTAGAGGTTTCAAATTCTGTTGATGATATTTCTGTTTCAGAGACGTGGAAATGCATGTGGAAAGATATATTAAATGAGATAATGACAGAATTCCAGTGCTACTACTCTCCTTTCATTAATTTGCAGCATAAAGGCAAAATTTTAGGAGCTAGTGTATAGATTATTTGAAAAAGGAAAATATAAGAGTATAATCATCTCTTTTTATTGGACAACTGTGAGATCCATTCAATGGATTTATCCCACCTCTTTGGCAAGAGTTGAAAGTGTTTATGCTCTGTAATGCTAATAAAATCTTTAATTGTGGGACATTTCTATGTGATTTGGTTTTGAATTTTGCTATTTTGCATTTTAAAAATGCAACATTAAAATATTCCTAAGTAATAAAACTTCAAAATATATTATTTGGCTTCTCTGATCATTTGTAGAATATTATTGTCTTTAAAATGTCCCTTTTAACCAAGATTAATTGAGAAATAAAATAAGATAATGAATCCACAAAGCCTGTGGGTAGAATTTTGCAATTTCTATTAATAAAACTTGAATGATAATCCATCTTTAAAACTGATCTACTTTATGTTTTAAATATTTGTTAATCTTCATTTTTTTCCATCTCCAATACCACATGTGTGGTTCGATTATCTACTTTTCGTCTTAGCAATTGCTCATCCACACTGGTATTTTGTTTTCACTGTCCTTTTTTATTCTTGCAAGTTGATCAAAGTGACCTTTTTTTAAAGATTTATTTTATTTATTTGAGGGACAGAGTTAGAGAGAGAGGTAGAGACACAGAGAGAGAGGTCTTCCATTCCATTGTTTCACCCTCCAAAGACCACAATGGCCATGGCTGAGCTGATCCAAAGCCAGGAGCTTTTTCTGGGTCTCCCACCCAGGTGCAGGGGCCATCTTCTGCTTTCCCAGACCATAGCAGAGAGCTGGATCAGAAGAGAAGCAGCCAGGACTCAAACCTGTGCCCATTTGAGATGCTGGCACTGCAGGCTGGGGCTTTAACCTGCTGCGCCACAGTGCAGCCCCGAAAGTGACCATTTTGTAATGTAAATCTGAGTGTGCTGTCCCTCTGCACTTTCTAGGCTGCTGCCCATTTTCACACTCATGCAGAGCCTGGAAACTGTGGACTACATTTTCTTTTTTAAGATTTGTTTTATTTATTTGAAAGACAGAATTATAGAAAGAGAGAGAGAGAAAGTTAGGGGGAGAGAGAGGTCTTCCATCTGCAGGTTCACTCCCCAAATGGCTACAATGGCTGGGGCTGGGCCAAGCTGAAGTCAGGAGCCAGGGACATAGTGAAGCAGCCAGGACAGGAACCAGTGTCCATACAGGATGCTGGCTCTGCAGGTGGCAGATTATCCCACTAAGCCACAACTTAACCCGTTACACCACAATCCCAGGTACTGAACTTCATTTTCCAGTTGGCTTTGCCAGCAGGGTTGCGGAATCACTGTGTGTCTGCCAGTGTGATGCCATCTTACAGGACAAAAGAAGAGAAAAGTCCTGGAAGTAGACACGTGGGTTTGCGCATGTATGTGTTTTGTCAGTGATTAGCAGTGATTTCCGTGTCCTGGGACCATGTGCAGATGTGGCATCACAGTGATTTCCCAAACTTAACTCACCTCTTTATTATTTAGCGACTTATTTTTAACCTCTGAAGCAGCACTTGACAACTTAAAATCCCTAGTGATCCTTCCTGGATTTTGCCAACATATTTATTGGTGTCTACTTCCCTGTATAAAACATTTTCTGTTTGAGGTATGTAAACTTAACTCTAACTCAAATAGCCACTCCTTAAATTTTTTAGTGGCTGTCTGCCATCTTATGAGTAAAGCAAAATGAAATGTTCTGTTCCAGTCTCATACCAGTCACCCATGTTTTGGGGATTCTGTAGTTGCTTAAATCTTTAAAAAGGCTATAAACTGAGCTCCAGCTGTCAGATATCCAGTGTTGATCAGCAGACCTAACCATTGCACTGTTGCAATGAATCAGTACTCTCTATCATCTTCATTTCTAGCTCGCTCTTACAAATTATTTTAATGGTGTTGTCAGAATTTTCTTCTTCAAAAGTCTCCTGTTCAGATGATTTCAATGATTTCCTGTGGTCTGGTAAAGAAAGCACAAACTCTGTCTTTGAAATGAAATCACTGCTCTACACTCTTCTTATAACTATCATGTATACACAGACAAAATCAGGGTGCTTGTTGCTTTCATAAAACACTGCTCTTGTCTACACACTCCCTTGTGCCATGATACTGCTTCAACTCCTAACCTCCTCCAGCTCTGTCAAAATCTTGCTCATTTCTAAGAGACTTCTCAAATATGACATAAAGCATTCTAAAAGTCCCAACCAAACATATTCTCCTTGATTTAAAAACATAAAATTTGGTTTATCAGTTTTGCAGTTCCTGGGCTGAGGTTCTTGGGTTGAATGTTGTTGTCAAAGAACAGAGTAGAAGAAAGGCTGCTAATATTCTTTGTACTGAAAAAATAGTTCGACACTATGACATGGCAAAAATCTACAACCCAGTTATTTTTTTTTAAAAAAAGTAAGATCCTATTTGCTGTATAATCAAACTACCTAAACTAAATTTAGTAATTCTATGAAAATAAGTGAATAAACCATTTAGTGAATAAGCTACATAGTCTTGAAATTCCCTACAGTTTAAAAATGACACTTTAATTGGACAATTTTGGTTTTATAGTTTACCACATTGAACCAGGAGATGGTTATTTTATTCTACTTTGCTTCTGGCTGAGTGTGAAAGGAAAAAGATTTGTGTGGGAGACAGCTTTTGTTTCTCTATAGATGCTGGCAAAAATAGAAAATGGGGGATAGAAAATTAGCAGTTAGGTACTGTATGTACATCCTGTTTGTGAAAAAGTTCTCTTTCACATGAATGTCAACGTTTCCCTTTTTCTCTAAGTTTTTTAGCACATAGTCCCAATATACTCTGACATTCATTATAACGGAAGAAATGGCAAATGTATAAGAATTTTTATAGAAGACTTTCCAAGTCCTACGCCTTAATATTTTTAGTTTTTATTGAAATTGTATTTTTTCATAGGCAGCATGAAACTCTGCTCTAGTTTGTCTTGTGTCTCTTGCTTGGGGCCATCATAGTCATATTGAAAGAGATAGCAATTTGTTTTTTTTTTTTTCTGATAATCATTATTTTAAATGACTATTGCGTCTTTGCTGCATAAATTTCTCCACAAAATGTTTTGCTTTGCAATTTACCATATTTCATTGTGCTCTGAGAAAAATAAGCTTGCATACTATACAGAAGTATAACAAGTCAGATTTCTCACAAAGGTTAGATATTTTCAGAGTTAGTCTTATCCAGTAAGTTAACAGAAAAGAGCTATCAGAGGGTTGGACAGAGTCCCAGCTTCTCTGCTTCTGACCTGGGTTCCTACTAAGGCACCTAAGAAGCAGTGGGTAATAGCTTAAGTAGTGCTTGGATCACTGCCACCCATGTTAAAGACACAGATTGAATTTCTGGTTCTTGGTTCAGCCTGGCCTGGCCTTGGCTGTTCCAGGCATTTGTTGAGTGAACCAGCAGATGGAAGATTGATCTCTCTGTCTCCTTCCGTCGCTCCCCATCACTCTGGCTTTCAGATAAATAAATGAAACTTTTTAAAAAGACTGTACAGTGACGCAAATCATGATGGAAAATAAAATATGTAGCTGTTTCATGCATTGCCTGCATAGGAGGATACTGATATCTATTTGGAAAATAAGATACAACAAATAAAGATAAAATGCCATGAAATATCTATAGAACTGAAAAGTATTATTAGTTTTTAAAGATTTATTTATTTGCGAGTCATAGTTGCACAGAGAGAGAAGGAGAGGCAGAGAGAGAGAGAGAGAGAGAGAGAGAGAGGTCTTCCAACCGCTGGTTCACTCCCCAATTGGCTGCAATGGCCAGAGCTGTGCTGATTCAAAGCCAGGAGCCAGGAGCCTCCTCCAGGTGTCTCACGCAGGTGCAGGGGCCCAAGGACTTGGGCCATCTTCCACTGCTTTCCCAGACCGTAGCAGAGAGCCAGATTGGAAGTGGAGCAACCAGGACACGAATCGGCGCTCATATGGGATGTTGACACTGCAAGCTGCTTTACTCGCTATGCCGCAGCGCACAGGCCCCTGAAAAGTATTATAAAAAAAAAAAAAACCAGAAAACTTATTAGTGAACATGTTTCAGTGTGTTTTATTTCCCTGTGGATACACAGATTGATGTTTGCTTTCAAGAGTGATCCTCAAGGTAAATATTGCTTTAATTCTAAACACACATAAGCACACATATCAACTAGTATAGAGTTAATTCCTATGATAACTGTCATTCATTTTTGTAATTCTTCATTTGGCTCAATCAAAATTAAATAAACACATGCATTTGTTTGAGTATTGACTATTTGGTAAATTGTTTTGCTTATATATAAAATGTGCTTATCTCACAAACATATTCTAAACATGTTGAATGAAAAAATTAGTACTAAAATGAAGGGCATAAAAATGTTAAATAACCAAATTTAGGGATTAGCTACTACGTAATCATACCATTTAAAGAAAAAATTGGGCTGGCACTGCAGCTCACTAGCTAATCCTCTGCCTGCGGCGCCGCCACCACGGGTTCTAGTCCTGGCTGGGGCGCCCGATTCTGTCCCGGTTGCTCCTCTTGCAGTCCAGCTCTCTCCTGTGGCCCAGGAGTACAGTGGAGGATTGGCTTCTTTTTCACATATTTTATGTCAAATGTTTATTGATGCTTGATGTAATCACTTAAAAAATGCTCACAAGTATGTTGGGAGTGTTTGGAGATAGAAAAATTTCCACATTATGTAGAGATTTGCAAGTCTATTTTCAGAATAGCAATGATAATATTTTATTTTTACATTATATAATTTATGAATAAATGTCATTTGTTTTAAATTTTTCCAACTCTCAATTGTAAATTACTATATTAACCCTATTATTGAGCATATTTGAAATAATTTTCCATCAAAATTGAGGTTACAATGGTCACCTGAATTTGAATTTATTCAAACATCTTTCTCAAAATGCATAAAATCAATGAAGAATGCAAATAAAATCACACACAGCTCACATTTTCACCACTAATAAAAACAAACAGTTGAAACATTATATTCTTATATTCTTTGCATATTTTCCTACTGTAGTGAACTGAATGTGTCCCCCACAAATTCATATATTGAAGTTATACCTCCCAATTTAATGGTCTTAGGAGGTGGGACCATCAAGAGGTGAGTTTAGAAGTCAGGAGAGTGGGTTTCTCATGATGGGATCATTTCCCTTAGAACTCTTGTAAGAAGATGTCAGAAACATTAGCCTCTCTTGCCCTGCCCTCTTTCTACCATGTGCAGATATAACAAGGGGGTGGCATTCTGCAAGCTAGAAATAATGTGCTTCTCAGAACCCAGTCATGCTGGTACCCTTGTCTCAGCCGTCCCAGTCTCCAGAACTATGAGAAATTCCTTTCAGCCACCCATTCTATGGCATTTAGCCATAGAAGCCTGAGTTGTCCAAGACACTGAAGAAAGAATTTGTATTCAGGGTTTTAAGTTTGTATTTCTCATATACTTGAAATAAATTCTTTGCAAATTAATTTTTAATTATATAAAATCTTGTCTTGATGACTTGTTTGAAATGATAGACAACATAAATGAAAGTATTTGTCATAATTAATAATTTTCAAACCAATAGTTTTGCTTTTTAATAATTCCTTCTTTATGTTATCCAAGGTAAAACTGAAACTATCTTTTCCATTGTGTAAGTCAAAACTAATAACATCTCTTGACAAAATAATGGCCCTTTGGAGATTTTACAGTCCATTCAGTCAAAAGTTTTTGGTGAATTGATGGTAAGTGAAATTGATTCTCCTTGAAGTATGTGTCTATTTATCTGAGCCTGTACTTTAAAATGCTCATATATTTCTTCCTTGACAAAAAGAAATGTGCAGATCATCCAGAAATCAGCGATATGCTACTGCTCTTGATCTCCTGTGGCTTTTGAGAAAAATTCTCACTTAGTGTTTTAACAAACTGTCTTTTCAGTATGGCATTAGATCAACCACTTGAGAAATATTGTGATAGCTATAGTCGTCACCATGTAACCTTCACATGTGCAACGTGTGATTCCACTTTATTATCACAACTCCTTTACAGTGATGTGTAAAATCTCTTCTAATAATTTCTTTCTCCTGGAAATACCAACTACAGTTAAGATGGAGACTAGAGGATGTTTTATTGGAAATAAAGAGTGTGTGTGCATGTGTTTCTTTGTGTACATATGTTGCATCTAGGATAAGTATTTTTTGACATCTTGTAAGTTTTCTTGGTCAAGAACTCATTATAACTTAACAAAATGAATAAACATATGTTTCATGATACTCAATTTTGATAAGCTGAAAAATGTCGATCATTAACTATAAAGGGAATCCATTATAATGAGCAGAAATATCCCTTACAATATCTGTGTTTAACTATATAGTGATTCAGAGAATTCCCTTGGCAGTTATCGTATATTTCTTTCTTTTATTGTCAAGTTTAGAGAAAAGTTTTGTATTATACTAAATGCATATGCAGGAGAAGAGGGATTTAATTTCTAGAGATAATGCACCTGTGAGGCTTTGGAACTGCAGTGATCATGAGGAAGACGAAACGTGGAGCCGGAATAGCAGTTAAAGGGAAAATACAAGGACTGAAACATGGGACCAGGGTCACTGCCGCTCTGCGATCTCTCAAACAGATAATGCCATGGCCTTTTCCCAGGATGTGGCCTGTGGCCAACAACTGTTTGATTTAGAAATAAAGGGCCAGACTTACTTAACTCTGAATAGAGATGAACCTGACAGCCATGTATACCACCTAAACCCCTGGATTCAGACAATGCACACCAGTCCATGGGATTCTCTGAAAGACAGAGGCTTATCTGGAATTTTAAATGGGTTCTCCACCACAAGACTCCCAGAACAGCTGCAGCTAAAAATCAGTCCCAGAATCTTTTATTTTATGCACAATCTGAAGCAATATTTTCCTATTCTTTTGATTTTTCTAGAAACATTATTAGTTTTATCACATTTAAATCTTATATTTCATTTAAAAATAATGTAGTAAGAAATAAGAGTTCTGATTCATTTGTTTCCAGATAACTTGTATCTTTGACAGTACTATTTATTGAAGAGGTCATTAATTTTTTAATTTATATTCTGGCTTATTTTTGCAGTGTTATACAATGTTAAACACATCAATAAGCCAAATATTGCCCCATTTTATTCAAATTAGCAAGCTGTCCATCGTAGTGATAAAGTATTTGAAATTTTTTTCATGAACACATTTTGATAGATATTTATTTAATTTTTCAAATTATGCCTCATGATAATATCATCTTAGTACACAAATATTTTTAAATTCATCTGGCCCATATTGTAATAATTCAGTATAAAGGATAAGCTCAAATGTCACTTTAATTTACACAGTCAGGTAAATTAAAGAAATGATATTATATTATACACAAATTTTTTAAAAATCTAGAAAGCATGACTTCCATTTCTAAATGATAGCAATTCAGTAGAATATTTAAAGGTTAAAAAAGACTTATTTATGTTATTGGAGACAAATATTTATTTATGCTTTACTAATAACTTTTCAGGTATGAAAAGGAATAATCAATTTTATTCCCTCAAAATGTCCTGTGCTTTTTGACTTTCAGGCTCTCATATGAACACTGCCAAGCTGGTAATGGGCCCCACTTGTAGCTTTCAGGTGGGGGTGGGGTGCCTTTCAGGGTCACATATAACAGTGTTCTAGGAGTACTGATGTCTAAATCTCTAAATTACTTGGCCTCATTAAACTGTCTTCATCATTAAGAACACTTGTTCTCAAGCCCACTTGCTGTAGAGACCTGAAGATCTCTGATGACAAATTAGAAATATCATTCCTCCAACTAAGTGGGATTTGCAAATAATTTTGTTTCCATAAATATGGTGTCTACTCTTTCATTTTGCTTTTTTTAACTTTTATTTAATAAACATAAATTTCCAAAGTACAGCTTTTGGATTACAGTGGCTTCCCCCCCCATTACCTCTCCCTCCCACCTGCAACTCCCATCTCCTGCACTCTCTCCCAGTCCATTCACATCAAGATTCATTTTCAATTATCTTTATATACAGAAGATCGATTTGTTATGTACTAAGTAAGGATTTCAACAGTTTGCACCCACACAGAAACACAAAGTGTAAAGTACTGTTTGGATACTAGTTATACCGTAAATTCACATAGTAAAACACATTAAGGACAAAGATCCTACATGAGGAGTAAGTGCACAGTGACTTCTATTGTTGATTTAACAATTGATACGCTTGTTTATGGTGTCAGTAATCACCCTAGGCTCTTGTCATGAGTTGCCAAGGCTATGGAAGCCTTTTGAGTTCGCCAACTCGGATCTTATTTAGTCAAGGTCATAGTCAAAGTAGGCGTTCTCTCCTGCCTTCAAAGAAAGCTACCTCCTTCTTTGATGGCCCTTTCTTTCCACTGGGATCTCACTCACAGAGATCTTTCATTTAGGTGTTTTGGTTTGTTTGTTTGTTTGGGTTTTTTTTGCCACAGTGTCTTGGTTTTCCATGCCTGAAATACTCTCATGAGCTTTTTAGCTGAATCCGAATGCCTTAAGGGCTGATTCTGAGGCCAGAGTGCTGTTTAGGACATCTGCCATTCTATGAGTCTGCTGTGTATCCTGCTTCCCATGTTGGATCATTCTCTCCTTTTTAATTCTATCAGTATTAGCAGATATTAGTCTTGTTTATGTGATCCCTTTGACTCTTAATCCTTTCATTATGGTCAGTTGTGAACTGAAACTGATCACTTTGACTAGTGAGATGGCACCTTGATGAGTGCCATCTTGATGGGATTGAATTGGAATCCCCTGGCACGTTTCGAACTCTATCATTTGGGGCAAGTCTGATTGAGCATGTGCTGAACTGCACATCTCCTCCCTCTCTTATTCCCACTCTTATATTTAACAGGGATCACATCTCAGTTAACTTTAAACACCTAACAATAATTGTGTGTTAATTAAAGCGTTCAACCAATAGTATTACCCAAAGGAAATTAAATTGGCAAATAAAAGAGCTGTCTGCATATCAATGTTTATTGCAGCTCAATTCATGATAGCTAAGACCTGGAATCAACCTAAATGCCCATCAACAGTAGACTGGATAAAGAAATTATGGGATATGTACTCTATAGAATACTATACAGCAGTAAAAAAAATGAAATCTGGTCATTTGCAACAAAATGGAGGAACCTGGAAAGCATCATGCTGACTGAAATAAGCCAGTCCCAAAGGGACAAATATCATATGTCCTCCCTAATTGGTGACAACAGATCACCAAAAAGGAAACCTGTTGAAGTGAAATGGACACTGTGAGAAACAATGACTTGATCAGCCCTGGTCCTGATGAGGAACAACTTTATCCCTTTTGGTATTTGAAATTTTTGACTACCAAATCCATATTATTTGTACATTGACTGATTTATAAAATACACTTTGAGTTAACCGAAATGGAAGATTTGTTTGTGAAATAATTAAATTAATGAAAATGCCATAGGTATAAGGAATTTTGTAGATGGCATGAATAGAAGTAGATAGTGTCTCCAGGTAGACAACCCTTTTATGCTACAGAATGGAAGCTTATGCCAGAATAGTGTCTGTCAGTAGTGTGTATGTAGTGAGTATATGTGTGTGAGGTAGTCAATGGCATTCAAGATAGAGAAAGTCCTCTTCACATTGAAATAGTATTTAAATAGTAAATTTTTGTTTAAATGTAGAAGCTTTATTCTAGATTACGAAACAGTGAGAGTAGGGGTTAGATGCATCTTAGTGGGCATCTTACATGCAGCACCAGCATCCCGTATGGGCACCAGTTCCAGTCCCGGCTGTTCCACTTCTGAACCAGCGCCCTGCTAATGTGCCTGGGAAACTAGTGGAAGATTGCTCAAGTGATTTGGCCCCTGCACCCTCGTGAGAGACCTAGAAGAAGCTTCTGGCTCCTGATTTTTGGCTTAAGATTAGATCCAGCTCTGGCTGTTGTGGTCATTGGGGAGTGAACCAGGAGACAAAAGTATGATGGATAGTTAATAGTGAATAGAAAAGAGATGATTCTTAGAGGTTTATTTTATTTGAAAGGCAGAGTTTTATATATATATATATATATATAGAGAGAGAGAGAGAGAGAGAGAGATATCTTCCATCTGCTTGTTCACTCCCCAAATGGCCACAACTCCTGGAGCTGGGCTGATTCGAAGCCCAGAGCCCGAGCTCCTTCCAAGTCTCCCATGTGGGTACAGGGGCCCAAATATTTGGGCGAGTTTCCACTGCTTTCCCAGGTCATTAGCTAGGAGCTGGATCAGAAATATTGCAGCCAGGACTCCAACCAGAACCCATTTGGGATGCCCACACCGCAGGCAGAGGCTTAACCTACTATGCCACAGCACCAGCCCCCTGAGATGATTTTTTTAAATGCAGTATAAACATGCAGAACAGTAAAGTCCAGTCAAGATTTCATTCTTTAATGTTGCAATATGGAAACACAAATTAAACATAATAGACATTACCAAAATATCTGTTATAAAAGCTTTTATACACATAGGAACCAACATTCACTGTATATACTTTACTAATGAAGTTTTAATAATAAAAATAATGTTTTAAAAAAGTCTATTCCATTAAAGTGTTGTGTTTTATGCTGACTGTTAGTTTCTTCATATACAAATGAAGGGCTATTCTAGAATGGCTAACGGACCACCTACCCTGTAGTCCTCAGGTATTGTGAGTCTCATCCTTGATACATCTTGTTCTTATTTCAGAATCTGTAGCCACCATTTTTCTGGCCCTGCTTATTGAGTGAAGCGTTCACATTTTGAATTGAATTGATTTCTCAACACTCACTCTGAGAGTCAAGTTTTAATGCACTAATTTTCTTATTTTCCCTATATTCTTTAGAAAATATTGGATTCTTGCTTTGGTGCATTAACCACAAAGAACCATGTCACCAGTTCCTGTAGCACCAAAACTGTATGTTTTTCCAACTGAGAATCTGATTGTACATCTAGCACCTTTGGCTAAGTCAGCACTCTTCTGTGCTGTAATGATCAGTAGTAATAGTCGACTGTATCCCAGGAAAAACACTCCTCCTTGGACTCTAAGCAGTAAATGCATTCCCTCTTGCACAACTGAGCAGCACTATCCATGTAGCACTTTATTCGTTATGAGACTTAGGTATGTAATTGACACTAATTAATGTTTACTGGCCAATAGATAGGTGTTAAGATTTATAAGATGCATACATTACTTTGACTTATTTATATATTTTGAATTTACCAAATCAATAAAAATAATAACAGCAACAATAATAAAAAGTATGTTCTTCATAATGTTTCTAAGTGCAATAGCATAATATATTTCCAAAGTTTTATAACATTAAGACAATGTTCAGGGAAATTATGTTTATATTATGAGCTCATTTCAATGCTCTAATTTTTTTATTGTCACCTTCTCTTACAAACTCTAAACACTAAAGTAGTAATGTTCAGATAGCTAAGGGTATGTGGAAGAATGATAATTCAGGCTAACAGAATTGTGCGTACCCAGTGGGTTTATACAGCTCACGCTAAGGTAATAATGTTAGCATCAAAGGAAATGAAAGTGTCATGGTGAATATGAAGGCAAACAGATGTTATTTGGTGTAAAGTACTAATGGGTAAAATTAAATAGAAAAGATCAATCCAGAGGAGAATAAACCTAAGCACTCCCAACAACAATCCTATTAAAGAAGTGCTTACTAAAGATAAAACGTGTTCAGTACAAAGAGAGCTGTACTTCCTCTTTGTTCTTAAGAAAAGTGCCAACTACTAATGCTTACAACATAGGGCCAATGTTTAGATGGAAGTTCCGGATCAGCACACACAAAAGGGACAATAAATTACTGCGGTATATGAAGAAAGTTACCCAAAGCATATGTACAGGTTTCAGAGTCCTTAGAATCATAGTTTGCTTTCCTGGTAACTTCAGACAATAGTTCAGATTAACACAGGGCGAAGTCATTCTTTGAATGCCAGATCACTCAAAATTAGGACCCAAATCTCTGAACCCAGGTCAGTTTCTTTAATGTAGCAAATTATATTTGAGTTGTATATGTGATTTCAACCTGAGAATTGTCTACCTTGACATCATCTAAAAATATGCAATCTAGCTCTCCCGATAGACATGTAAACCTTCCCTTTCTAAGACATTCAGAAGAAAGAGTCAAAAGAAAATGGCATTTACTGGGGAATAATTGCGTTTAAAAATATCAAAGCACCTGGGGCTGGTGCTATGGCGCAGCTGGTTAAAGCCCTGGCCTGAAGCGCTGACATCCCATGTGGGCACCGGTTCTAGTCCCGGCTCCTCCACTTCTGATCCAGCTCTCTGCTATGGCCTGGAAAAGCAGTAGAAGATGGCCCAAGTGCTTGGGCCCCTGCACCCACATGGGAGACCCTGAAGAATCTCTGGACTCCTGGCGTTCACCTTCCTAGCTGTTTTCAGTTGAAGGTAGTCTGCTAAAGACTGAAGACGCACCTGGAAGTGTGGTTACTTTGTCCACCCTCCAACCCAATTTCCCTGTCAAGCTCTAATCCTCTCAAACCCAGCTAACTCTCTTCTCTGGACTTTAAGGTCCTAAAATTATAGAGGAAACAATTAAAATCTAGAAAGGATGATTTAATTTTAATTTTGTATTACATGAAGAGATTTGAGTTGTATACACCATATGTAACTTATATAAAGTTAGGGAGCTGGATAATGGTAAAAGCTATTCTAGAATACCAATTTCTTGCAAATATATTGCCTTTTTTATACCTTTGCTTTTGAATCATTTGTAAAGAGTTTTCACATACTTGTTATTATCAATTTTAGAAATATATTCATAGTTGATTCATGACAAAAAAGTGGGATTTTCTTACAGGTTGGAAAACAATGAGAAACCTAGTTTATAACTAATCACAGTTTCTTTTTTCATTTTTAAAGATTTATTTATTGGTTTGAAAGGCTGAGTTACAGAATCACAGAGGGAAGATCGGAAAGTCAGGGCTGGGACGGGCCAAATCCAAGAACCCGGAACACCATCCGGGTCTCCCATGTGGGTGCAGCGGCCCAAGCACTGGAGCCATCTTCTGCAGCTTTCCCAGGTGAAGTAGCAGGGAGTTGGGTCTGAATTGGAAGAGCTGGGACTTGAACCAGTGCTCATGTGGGATGCCCGTGGTGCATACCAGAGCTTAACCTGCTTTGCCACAACTCTGGCCCCTAGATTTTCTTTTTACTCAACGAAAAGCATAAATTTTAATTGTGCATATTTGTTCTATTAATGAAGACTTCAAGTTTTAGTTGCTTAAGATTTAATGCAAGGCCAAGGAACTGTGGCATAGCTGGTAAAGCCACGGCCTGCATTGCTGGCATCCCATATGGGAACCAGTTTGAGTCCTGGGTAATCCACTTTGAATCCAGCTCCCTGCTAATGTGCCTGGGAAAGCAGCAGAAGACGGATCCAGTGCTTGGGTCCCTGCACCTAAGTGGGAGGCTTGGAAGGAGCTCCTGGCTCCTAGCTTTGGATCTGCCCAGCACCAGCCTTTGTGGACATTAGGGTAGTGAACCAGGGAATGGAAGATCTCTCTCTCTGTCTCTTCCTGTGTCTCTCTCTAACTCTGCCTTTCAAATAAATAAATAAATCTGAAAAAAAAAAGATTGAATGCATGTACAGTCACATTTGAAATTGAGAACAGTAAGATTTATAAAGGGCAAATGCAGTTTGCATTATGCATGTTTTCATAGATCTTGTGTATTTATGCTAAAGGGCTCTGGATCATTGTTATTTAATTATAAGAATTGTGACCTGGGTACATGGAATAGTACACTATCTGTATTAAATTACGAAATGTGGTTTAAACTACAGTTTGTGGAGATTTATTTAATAGCTCTTAGTAGCTATAAAATCTTTGCTCTTTATTTCTTTGACTTTACAATTCAGGTCTCTCCTTTGAAAAAATAGGAAAATTGTACCTACCTTTATATGTTGCTGCATTTATTAAGATATTTTAGATGAGGGTACTTCAAAGAAATAAAGTTATGTATTATTATTTTTTTTTACAGGCAGAGTTAGACAGTGAAAGAGAGAAACAGAGAGAAAGGTCTTCTTTCCCCCAAATGGCAGCTACGGCCACACAGCATGCCGATCCAAGGCCAAGAGCCAGGTGCTTCCTCCTGGTCTTCCAAGCAGGTGCAGGGCCCAAGCACTTGGGCCATCCTCCACTGCACTCCCTGGCCACAGCAGAGAGCTGGACTGGAAGAGGAGCAACCGGGACAGAACCCAGCGCCCCAACCAGGACTAGAACCCAGTGTGCTGGTGCCGCAGGTGGAGGATTAGCCTAGTGAGCTGTGGCGCTGGCCAAAGTTATGTATTATAAAAATGAAATGTAACTCACTATTTATAGTGATGTAGTTGTTCATCTGAATATTTTATAATAAATTTAGGATTAATATGAGAGATTAAAATTTGGCAAGGTATATAAAATGAATTACCTTTTTATATAGTAGCAATCCTATACATTTTAAATAGAATATGCAGCATAATAGTATAATCCAGAAAAATCAACTAGGAACAACACAGAAGAAAATGGTATATTTTTAAAGATAGCTGCACGGCTATACTGAAAATCATTTTAAATGACCTAAAGTAAAAGTATCGTGTTCATAACTATTATAAATACAGCAGTTTGTCTCAAATTGATTTATAGTCAAATGTGATTTGACTATAAAATTAAATTCCACCATTGTTAGTATGGGACTTGATAAGCTGATTCTAAAATGCATGTAGCAAAGCCAATGCCTCATCACATAGGAAACATTCTTTACAGAATGTGAACCTTATTATAATGTTATAGTAGTTAAAAGTGTCTTATCAACAAAAGAATAAAGAAATATACTAGGGGCCGGCGCTGTGGCACAGCAGTTAAAGCCCTGGCCTGAAGCACCGGCATCCCATATGGGCACCGATTCCAGGCCCAGCTACTCCTCTTCAGATCCAGCTCTCTGCTAAGGCCTGGGAAAGCAGTAGAGGATGGCCCAAGTCCTTGGGCCCCTGCACCCACTTGGGAGACCCGAAGCAGGCTCCTGGCTCCTGGCTTTGGATCGGCCCACCTCCGGCTGTTGTGGCCATCTAGGGAGTGAACCAGTGGATGGAGAACCTCTCTCTCTCTGTTAACTCTTTCAAATAAATAAAATAAATCTTTTTTTTTTTAAATATATACTAGACAAAGGAATAAACATGGAAATATTTTGCTTGTCAATGGTGATAATTCCATTATGATATATTACTGCCATTCAGTGGCAGAACATACTTGTTTTTAAAATAGAACTTTGATTACTCATTATATTTATTAAAATAAATAGGTGCATATTTCATACCATAAAAATTAAGTTTCAGTTAAATCAAAGACTTCAATGTTAAAAAAAAGTTCACTAATTATATTAATTGATTGGTATACTAGAAAAATGTCCTATACATGGTTAGTGCTCAATAAGGTATGTGAGCAAATGTGGGATTATATGAAATCAGGGAACAGAATGACTTTTTCTAACAATTATGTCTGGAATAAATCGTAAAGGAACAAATTGGTAAGTTCTGATAGTTAAAAGCAAGAGTTTCAGTTTATCAAAATGCATCATTAAAAAGTATAAAAGCATAGCTATAAACCAAGAAGATATTTGCATCAAATATACATTAGAGCATTAGTATTTAGGATATATAAAGAATATCTACAAATCAGTAAGAAAACATCAAGCAAACAAACAAAATGAAAAAAATAAGTAAAAATCATAAATAAACACTCTGGTGAAGAGGCAATAGAAATCACCAGTAACATATAACCAGGAGTGAAGACAGCTTCCCTGGGAATATGTTTTTAAGACAGAGGTGGAAATATGGCTAGTTAACTTATTAATCATTATATTTCATTTACCGTGTATTTAAACATAAACATATGCCCTTTTTTAAATATCCCAGAAATTTATTTCATTTTTGATTGAATACATTTTATACAGAAAGATTGGAATTGTTTTTACATGGAGGCACTGAATTACAAAAGGCTGCAGGTTGGAGACATCAGAAATGGAAATCACAAGCCCAGTTTTAGGACTGTCTCAGATTAAATGTTTGTCTGTAGTGAAATTAGGCCACTTTCTTAAAAAAAAAAAAAAAGCTTGATCTGTTGGAGGTATTGTGTAAAAACAGCAGACATTTAGGAGGGTATTTCATGTTCTGGAAACTTTAAATACTCGGAAATAAAAAAAAAATTCAGTGTTGAAGTTTTCAATACAAGAAAAGTCTGAAAGTTTCTAGGGTTTGCAGCCAGGAAGGGCTGCTTTGTGGTCCTTAAATTGGACTGCTTCCCACAGAATTAATCTTCAGCTTTTGGCTTGCATTTCTTCCTCATCACCATCTCCATCCCCTTCTGCGTTTTCCCTCTGGAGTCTCGCCAGCTGTCTTGCAAGCTCAGTCTTGTCTGTTTCTATGACCACTTTGGGCTCCATACCCCTCTTTCCCTCGATTTTCTCTTTGATAACAGCCGTAGCTTGACTGAGGACAGGGAGAATTGTTTGCTCTAGGGTTGTTGCAGTCATTACATATCAAGGAGGAGCTATTGGATTATCTTTGACAGGCATGGTTTCCGTACAACCTGCTCTCAGGGCTTCTTTTAGAGCATCAGTACCTTCACAAGCATAACAAGCCCCTTCAGTATCTCCTCGAATTTTCACAGCCTGTGGAGTCACAAGTCTGTTAATATTATCATAATGAGTACTTCCCATTCATCTGCATTCAAATCCAAACTATCCAAAATAGATGGGTCTGATACTCGTGTTTAAGTGCTTCCTAGGCTGTGTATGCAGGACTCTTGTACTTATCATCAGAGACCCATGCAGGTCCTTGGAACAGGCTTTCCAGTTGCTCATCCTGGGTGTATTCTAACACCTCAGCAACATCGCTAAGAAGGCTACTCACAGTTTTAAATTTTGAAACTCTTCTTTTGGACAAATCAATATGTCCCTTTTCTTTGTCCACTCTAATGACAACCAGACATTCATTCCTGCCGATATGGATGAGTTTAATGGAATGGATACACCTTCTGGATAATTCACTGAGAAGAATCATGCTGTCAATGTTGTCTTCCAACAAATTGACGGAAGCCCCAGTTCAGCAATGATGCTACAGTCACCATCACCACCTCTTCCACTTCAGGAAATTTGTGTTGACACAAAACCTGTAACTTAGACAGGCATTCTGAGGTATGCCTGTGAATCGCATATTGGACTCCTGCTTCACACTGTCCAATCAGAGACATCAGACTTGATACAGGCGCACCAACCATGGAACCTCAGCGCGTGCTTGGCTCAACTCCCAGCATGTGTATTTTTTTGTGTGTATAAATATATAATGTCTTAGGTATCTAAAATAGCATAGTTGGGGCCGGCGCTGTGATATAGCTGGTAAAGCTGCCGCCTGCAGTGTCAGAATCCCATGTGTGCGCCAGTTCGAGTCCTGGCTGCTCAACTTCTAATCCAACTCTCTGTTGTGGCCTTGGAAAGCAGCAGACCTGCACCACTGTGGGAGACCCGGAGGAAGCTTTGGATCAGCTCAGCTGTGGCTGTTGCGGCAAATTGGGGAGTGAACCAGCGGATGGAAGACCTCTCTCTCTCTCTCTCTTTCTCTCTTTCTCTCTATGCCTCTCCTTCTCTCTCTGTATAACTCTTTGAAATAAATAAATAAATCTTTTTAAAAAATAAAATAGCATAGTGTAAAAGAGAGTAAAATGAAAATGTAATGACTGGGTAAGAACTCTAAAATATACTAATTGTGAGTCAGTAATAATCACAATTTAAACAGCGATAGTTAAATTTATTGAGAGCTTTTTATATTGTCAGACATCAAAATTGTAATTTTACATAAATTTTATACACACCACACAGGTATGTTAGATAAGCTACCGCCCCTCTGCATTAACTGGAGATTTCACTAGGTATACTCTGTCAAGCCACAAGTATAACTAGGAATAACTTGAGGAATACATATTGTTTCATCATTTTGGAATCAAGATATAGAAGCACAAATGAAATGTTAGGTAATTTTGTTGAGCGTTACCACAGGGAATTTCAAAGATGTTGCTTCTACATATGATGTACTTATTAAACATCCATCTGTGGGACACACTGATGACCTGATTAAAAGTCATTAGAGTCATGCTTCTCCTTCTGCCCTTCCTGACTCGTGGGTTTTGGCATTCACTCATTAACAACAACGACACGGATTCTCGTAATTCTCCACAAAAATGTGGACAAACTCCCACAATTATGTGGAAGAATTATTCACAATCATCCATTCAGTATTAAATGTGAGAATCAGAATCTTCAAAACAATAATGAGGTCTCTAGGAGCTTACATTTAATTACACAGAAGAAGTATTCTTATTTTTATCAGTATTAATAACAAGATATTATTATCCTGTCAACACTTCTTTTTCTAATGAATTTTGGTGGCAAAGATAATAGGTCAAGATAGCTACTTCACTACAGTGTGTCTGCTTAACCAGAGCTCGTGATACTAAGGCACATGCTTGGTGTCAAGGGTATGTAAGTTCACTCGGGGTTCTTTCCTGGGCTGTCACAAAGAGTTCAGTCAATTCCTGCCCCATTCCATGGGTAGAAGCTTCTGCCTCTGTCACTCTGGCATGCTTTCTGTCCAAATCACATTTTAGTTTAGAGTTTAAGCCACATTTCTTTTCTATCTTTACTTTCACACTTTATCATATACTATACACACACACACACACACACACACACATATATATGATGTGGAAAATTAAATTAAATTTACATTAGTGCAAAACAGTTGAAGCAATGCATACAGATGGTCTTCAAAAAGTTCATGGACGATGAAGATTATGAAAAAATGTTCATAGATTTCAATTTTTTGCACCAAAATAAGCTTACATTTTCACTCCTTTTTCTATGCACGTTTCAGGGATCCTCACATGCAATATTGACACTTCTGCTTCCATACAGGAAGCCCATTGCCAGCATTCTTAATTGGAGCCAAGTGTGCATTCAATATCGCGGATGCCACAGTCAGTTGTTAGGGCAGGATGAATCCATACTTCCTGCCTTGCATGCACCATTCACAGCCCATCCAAGCTAGAATTATCATTTAGGAACCCTGGAAACTAGATATGTTGAAATCTTACATGAAATGTCTGTTTTTGCACAGCAGATGGCTGGATGGTTGTTACTACATATAAGTGGAAATAGCATACTGAATGGTCTATAAATAATTAGCACATTAAGCACTCTTCTGCCAAGTCCTGTACAAGCTTTTTATTCTAATGTGGAAGTAGACTTTGTTGCACGTTTTCTGCGATGAAGGCTAATTTAACAGTTACATGTACAGTGAAAGTAAGATGATTAGGACAGCCATAGCCACTGAGATACCCTTGCTTCCTTTGTTAGAGGAATGAGAGTCTTGCTTGTCTAAAACAATTGAATTCACAAGGTGGTTCTGTTAATTTCTCTGGACAAAATGATGAAATCCACAGGAATAGATAACAGGTGTTGTTCTCACATGATGACAACCTCAATGATAATCTGGTAGAGTGACTCAGTGGCCTTAAGTCAACATCTGAACATCGCAAAATGATTAAAGACTCTCCTGTGGAATGTGGTGGTGAAAGGGAACACACAAAATCAGAAATGAGATGTTTAATCATAGCTGTAACTGCCTTCTTCAAATAAGAATTTTTTGTCTTTTGACAAATCACAACAGAAGTTAAAATATTCATAAAAATGAATTAGACTTGAAATTGACCATTCCTCTGCTCTGATAATTAAGAATGTTACATCACTTATTCTGTGAATTGTGAAAGGCATTGGGAAAATCTCTTATCATTATTTGGAAATAAGGATTCTTTTACTATTTAAAAGTTAGTGCTTACATTTAGAACTGCTTCCTAAGCTGAGTTTACTGTTCCTGCCATAGGCATTTATCATACACACAAATAGATACCAGCATGTGCATATTTTTGTGTGTGTTTCTTTGTGTGTATTCCACGCATTCCCAGTGTGTTGTTTAGAAAAGATCGAAAATGTGTAAGTGTAAGCTGATGAGCAAAACTCATTTAACTAAAATACAGTAAGCTTATAGCCATAGTGGTCAAATTTTTAAAGAAGAAAATTACTTTAAAATAAGGTGAAGTTGTAAGATGTATTTGCTTAGCGAACTGTGCAGTCACTAATTATGTTAGTCTGTAATTTGACTGATCAGGAAATCCACCACTAGTTATTCTTTGAATAGAAGAAATAAATTGGTTAATGCTTTTAGAAGGAGGAAAGGAAATCAAAAGCAAAGCAGACACAAGAAGCACTGTGATTGCTCCTAGAGTGACCTTTTTGGCCTACAAAGATCTCCTTCATTTCATTATTATTATCTTTTTTGCTAATGTTAATCATGTTAGATGGAGAGAAATTTAAGAATGAAGAATGACAAGAAAATCAAGATTTGACTCCATTAGTGATTTTCTAGGGTAAGTAGCAATTGTCAAGATCCCTGATAGACCAAGGTAACCACCAAAACTTGCTTAGAGCTGGAGCTACATATGTAAGAAAATATTCTATAGTGCAGGTTAAAAAAGTGAGACAGTATGCATTTGAATGTGGAAATGCTGTACTCAATAGTGATTCTATTTAATTCACTTAACCTCTTCTATGCTTCTTCCCATGGTCACACCCACAGAACATTTGAATGTTCTTTTCATTCTTCCCCTAATAATTTTCTCCAACTGTACTACTTTCCCACCCTCTTTTTTTTTTTTTTTTTTTGACAGGCAGAGTTAGACGGTGAAAGAAACAGAGAGAAAGGTCTTCCTTCCGTTGGTTCACCCCCCAAATGGCCACTACGGCCGGTGTGCTGTGCCCATCTGAAGACAGGAGCCAGGTGCTTCCTCCTGGTCTCCCATGCAGGGGCAGGGCCCAGGCACTTTGGACCATCCTCCACTGCCTTCCCAGGCCACAGCAGAGAGCTGGGCTGGAAGAGGAGCAACCAGGACAGAAACTGCCCCAACTGGGACTAGAACCCGGTGTGCCAGCGCCGCAGGCAGAGGATTAGCCTAGTGAGCCCCGGCACTGGCCTCCCACCTCTCCGAAAGGACATTTTTTGCACACCATCCTGTTCCAATAACAATTGTATATTGAGGTCATTCCTCACTATTTTTAATACTGGACATTTCTTCTCATTTAAAAATGTTACTTTTATTTTTATTTTTATTTTATTTGTTATTTTAATTTTATTTGAAAAGCACAAAGAAAAAAGACTGAGAAGCAAACACACACACACACACTCACACACACACACAGATCTTCCATCTTCTGGTTCACTCCCTAAATGCCTGCAATAGCCAGAAATTCACCAGGTGGATGCCAGTAGCATAGAATTCAATCCAGGTCTCCAATGTTGGGGGAAGGGACCCAAGCACTCGAGCCACAACCTGCTGCCTCCCAGGGTTCATGTTAGAAGGATGCTGGATGAAAAGTAGAAGAACCAGGACTCAAATGTCAGATAGAATGCCCCTAGTGGTGCCTTAATCAATATGCTCAATGCCCACTCCAATAGTTGTTTCTGAATTGATAATTGTGCTCTGGGGCTGGGGCTGTGGCATAATGCTGCTATGTCCCTGCTGCTGTAGTTCTGATCCTGTTCCCTACCTGGAAAAGCAACAGAAGATGGCCCAAGCATTTGGGTCTCTGTATCCAAGTGGGAAATCCGGAAGAAGCTCTGGCCCTGACCATCATGGCCATTTGGGGAATGAACCAGCAAGCAGATGGAAGATCTCTCTTTCTGTCTCTCCCTCTCTCTCTGTAACTGACTTTCAAGTAAATTAAATAAATCTTTAAAAACTTGTGCTGTAATTCTTGGAGAATCCACTATAATCAAAATAGGATCTATACCTGGAGTGCCTGCATGGGATGAGAACATTGGTAAGAGCTGCTTTGCTAGGGAGTTGGAACAGCCTTATCCCTAGCACAGAGGGGGTTTGTCAGCCTGAAAAGCACATTGAAAACGTTCTTCATGTGTAAAGTATTGTTCTGAGCATAGAGCAAAAAAGAAAGTTAGTTAGTCTGTCTTCCCAGTCAGTGCCATTATACCATATCCATTAGAACCTCTTGTGGAAGGAAGACACCCAGAGCAGCCATATGCCTTGTGCAATATGCTTGTGAGTGGAAAACTGGCTTCACAAGGACTTAGTGCTTCTTCCTGTCCTGCAGCAGAGAATACTTCTAGTAATAACTAAAACCCATCAGTTAACTCATGCTTCATGGTGAAATCTGAAACAGATCTCTGTTAGAAATAAAAATAGGAATAGGAGAGACAGGAGGAAGAAGGGTGGGAGTGTGGGCAGAACAGAGGGTGGGGTGGGAAGAATCACTATGTTTCCAAATTTGTAAATAGGAGGTGCATGAAGTTGTATACCTTAAATAAAAGATTTCCAGGTTAAAAAATGAAATTAATAATAACCCATAATAAACAACAATAAAAAAATGAGCGAGAAAGAGAACACAATTTTACAACCACACTGTGTTAGTCACTTTTCTAGGAAAAAAAGGTAATGCTGACATGATACCAGATACTAAAAGTTTGTCTATTCACTGTGAAAAGTATATAGTGATAATAAATAAATTTGATATTTCAGAGAATTGAGGATATGAAAACTTAAAATCTTGTTTCATAATATGTAAAATGTAAATATAATTAATGTTAGGATATTAACATTTATGTAATAATTTATAATGAAAATTGTTTGGAATGAAATGACAAAATAAACATTCTTAAATATCAGTCATTATTTGCATGTTAATTAAGTGCACTCACTTTGGAGTCAGATTCCCTGATTTGCATCTTGACTCTGCCAGATATTTACTTTGTGATCTTCAGAGGTTATGTAACTACTCTACATCTCATTCTCTTCTGAAAAACGGGGAACATATTAGTTACTTAATTCATGGCAACTTTAAAAATATTTGAATAATATTTGTACACATTAACGGCGAGCTCTGAGGCTGGTGCTGTGGCACAGTGGGTTAAAGTCCCAGCCTGCAGCACCAGCCTCCCATATGGGCGCCCATTCAAGTCCTGACTGTTCCATTTCTTATCTAGCTGCCTGCTGATGTGCCTGGAAAGTCCTTGGGCCCCTGCACCCACATGGAAGACCTGGAGGAAATGCCTGGCTCCTGGCTTTGGATCGGCTCAGCTCTGGGCTCAGATCAGCCGTTGAGAACATTTGAGGAGTGAACCAGTGGATGGAAAATCTCCCTTTCTTTATGTCTCTACCTCTCTCTGTATCTCTTTCAAATAAATACAATAAATCTTTTTTTAAAAAGGGTAAGCTCTATCATTAAAATTATATAAATGATCACTATTATTATTTACCATAGCATAATGAAATTGTTACCTGAATAACACTGATTATTCACCATATTTCATTTCCTTGTTGCTCTTAAAATTGTGTATTGATCTCACATTGCTTCTGGGATAATGTCATGCTCTCAAGCTTGCCAGGAGAAGAAACTCATAAACCGAAGGTACCTTCCAGTCCCAAATGATCCAGCCATATTTCTTTTTTAAAATTTATTTTTATTTATTTGAAAGGCAGAGAGAGAAAGAGAGAGAGAGAGAGAGATCTTTCATCCACTCATTCACTTCCCCAAAAGCCCACAACAAGCAGGACTGGGGCAAGCTGAAACCAGGAGCCCAGAGCTCAGTCCTGTTCTCCCACATGGATTGCAGAGACCCAAGCCTCTATTTTTGCCTCCTGCTGTGTGCGCTAGCAGGATGCTGGAATTTGAAGTGGAGCCAGCACTCAAACCCTGGCACTCCAGGATGGAATGTGGGCAATCAAAGTGGCGTTTCAACCAGCAAGTCAAACACCAACTCCAGTCCTTGTCTTTCGTGCTGTAAGTACTTCCTCATCTTCTTTTCTCTCCTTGGTGTCCATTTTCCACCATTGCTCTTTCTTTACCAATCCTCTTCATAAAAACATCTACAGCACTTTCCTAAGAAGTATTTATTTATTTACTTATTTAAAAACCAGAATGATAGAAAGATAAAGAGATATCTGGTTCACTCCACAAATGCCAGCAACAGCCTGGACTGTGCCAGACTGAAACAGGGAGCCAGAAACTCCACCGAGGTTTCCCATGTGGACCTGAGTACTTGGGCACCATCTGCTGCCTCCCAGGAGCATCAACAGTAAGTTAGATAGAAGCAGAGGTGGAACCTAATCTCAGATGATCTGATATGGGATGTGGGCATCCCAAGTGCTGAATTAACCCACTGTACCATGGTTCTCATCCCTCTGTTGTACTTTCTCTTTTTTAAAATATTATGTAAGTTAAATAAGTTTCATGTATTTCATACATACAGATTTATGATAATAAATACATACATAATAAATCATACATAACAATACTTCCCAACTACCCTCCCTCTCCCACACCAGCTCTTCTTCATCCTCCCTCTCCATTCCCACTCTTAATTTTTATAAAGATTTATTTTCATTTTGCTTAATGATCATATAGTTAAGCCTACACAAAGTAAAAGAGTTCAAAAATTAGTATGAAGAAAAAAATTGTTCCTCAACAGAAGAGACAAGGATTATAAACAATAATCAAATCTCAAAATGTCCATTTCACTCTAATGCATTACATTTTAGGCACACTATCAGTTACCTGGATCAAGGATATAGTATTTGTCTTTTTTGGGATTGGCTTATTTCACTAAGTACAATGGTTTCTAGTTGTGTCCATTTTGTTGCCAAAAAAAAAAAAAAAAAAAAAACAGGATTTCATTTTTTGTTTTTTACAACTCAGTAGTACCCATACTGTATGTCTACCTTAATTTCTTTATCCAATCAACAGTTGATGGACATCTTGATTGATTCCATATCTTAGCTATTGTGAATTGTGCTGCAATGAACACAGGGGTACAGAGAACTCTTTCATATCCTGATTTCTTTGTGTTTGTGTAAATTCCCAGGAGTGGGACAGCTGGATCATATGGTAGTTCTTGTATTCAGATTTCTGAAGTATCTCCAAACTGTCTTCCACAGTGGCTGCACCAGGTTGCATTCCCACCCAGAGTGGATTAGGGTACTTCTTCCCCTACATCCTCAACAGCATTTGTTGTTTGTTGATTTCTGTATAAAAGCACTCTAACAGGGTTGAGGTGAAACCTCACTGTGGTTGTGATTTTCACTGTCCTAATGGCCAGTGATCCTGAGCATTTTTTCCGGTGTCTGCTGGCCATTTGAATTTCCTCTTTTGAAAAATGCCTGTTCTAGTCAATTGCCCACTTATTAACCCTTTCTTACCATTTTTCAGGATCATTTCTTTGTTAGACTGGATCTTCCATTAGAATGTAAGTAACCTGTGGATAGGTATTACTGTATTTTACATTCTTAGGCACTCTGAACCAAACCCAACCACTTCACTTTATAGATGGTCAACAAATTTTTGACACAAATATTTAGGATTATCAACTGAAGGAAGGGCACTGGAACAAAACCCTACCTGTCTTTTTTACGAAAGATACTTTTTCATGTCTAGACCAGTTGTTCTCAAGTTTGACTTCATAGTGGAAAGCACCAGATAATATTTTTAAGACATACCGATGCTTCGGATGCACCATTTTAATTATTAGAATTCCTTAGCAGTGTGGCCCTTACATAAACACTTTTAAATGATCTTGGGTGATTCTATGAGAACCCTGGTCTGAAATAGTATTTTTCCAATATTCAGTTAAAAAGAATATTTGTAAAAATCATATAAAATTCTTTAAATCTAAATTCCTACTCCCGTGGGGTAGCATTGAGAAATTTGAACTAATTTTAACAAGACATGTTTTTGATGCTATTAACCAATTCCTCATTAGTTCACTGTGGGCTGACCACTCTACAGCCATTGGGAGCTGCTTTATGTTTCCACCGGATGACCTAGATGAGTTGAGTACAACTGTGTCTGCAAGGCTTTCTTTAGTTGCAGAATCAGCTTGTTAAGATGTCAGTTCTTAAATTTCCTAACTTCCATTTGGGTCATGGTTTAAAAAAATCCTAGTTGAATATAAATTTGAAAATTTATGTAAAATTTTCCTCTCTTGAATTTTTTATGTACATTCAAAATTCCCAATTAAGATTTTCTTAACTGGAAGTTCTAACATGTTTTCCAAGTTCATATTTCAGCTTTTAAAAATTATTCCTTGTTGTTTTGAGTTTCAGTTTTCATTTAAATGATCACCAAATGTGTTACATTTGATTATATTATTTCTATTAATGAGAATAAGAACAGTACAGGTAAACACAGAATTTTCTACCCATAGTTTAATAAGAGTGAAAATCAGAAAAGTCAGATCATTAATTATGTTTATGTTAAAATAATATTTTGTAATGTAAATATCGACATCATAACAGGATTCATTTTTAGTTCCTGAGCTTTAAAAACACATTAATATCATAGATCTTGTTTTTAGTTTAAGTACTATACTTATTTTTAAAAGGTAATTGTCCACCTGAATTTTTTTTAAAGATTTTATTTATTTTATTTGAGAGGTAGAGTTACAGAGAGTGAGAGGCAGAGACAGAGAGAAAGGTCTTCCTTCCATTGGTTCACTCTCCAAATGGCCACAATGGCTGGAACAGCGCAGATCCAAAGCCAGGAGCCAGGTGCTTCTTCCTGGTCTCCCATGCGAGTGCAGTGGCCCAAGGATTTGGGCCATCTTCTACTGCTATCCCAGGCCATAGCAGAGAGCTGAATTGGAGCCAGCACTCATATGGGATGCTGGCGCTGCAGACGGAGGATTAACCCACTGCGCCATGGCACCGGCCCTCACCTGAATATCTTTATAAAAAACTATTGCTAGTACATAAATCCTTATATCACAGAATTTTAGCCTAAGTCACTACTATTTATATAAAGCTTACATACCCCAGAAATCAAATCAATGGACCTAACTGAGCAACTTGCATAGCCTTTGTACTTACAACCTGCTCATTTATTTATAGGTAAGCTTCCCAGTTGTTTATAGATTCAATTCCAATGTTGAACCTAAATTCACATTTTAGCATTTGACTAAATTTTAAGGGATTGTGAGTTAGAACATGAATTGCAATAATCTATATTATGTTGTAAAAATGAAGTTTTGTAAAAGTAAACAAGAAAAACCTTCTAAAATTAAAAGATAAAGTAATTGCAGGACCAAGTGTCTTCAGAAAACTGGAAAAACTATAGTAAATGAAGTGGTGAATGATTGTCACTAGTTTCAGGTTTAAAACTGAAGACTTACTTCAATGTAGATATCACTTTTGTCAAGTGTCTGTTGACCATTTGAATTTCCTCTTGAAAAATGCCTGTTCGGTTTTTTTTTTTTTTTAAAGATTTATTTATTTATTTATTTGAAAGGGAGTTACAGAGAGGTAGAGGCAGAGAGAGAGAGAGAGAGAGAGAATTCCATCCCCAGCTGGCCACAACGGCCACAGCTGTGCCGATCCGAAGCCAGGAGCCAGGAGCTTCTTGTGGGTCCCCTACACGGGTGCAAGGACCCAAGGACTTGGGCCATCTTCTACTGCTTTCCCAGGCCATAGCAGACAGCTGGACCAGAAGTGGAGCAGCCTGAACTTGAACCAGTACCCATATGGGATGCTGGCACTGCACGCAGCAGCTTTAACCCAATGCATCACAGCACTGGCGCCTGTGTATTTCTTAACCCTTTCATACCATTGTTTCCAGATCATCTTTTTGTTAAACTGAATCTTCCATTAGAATGTAAGTAACTCGTGGAATAGGGATTGCTGTATTTCACATTCTTATGTACTCTGAACTTAGCCCAATCACTTTGTAGGTGATTGATAAATTTGTGACATATGGATATTTAGGATCATCAACTGAAAGAAGGGCACACTTTGTTTATGTAAGATTAAAGCAGAAGCCGAGGAGAAGGAAAGGAGAAAGGGATTTCATGCACCTGATGTGTCAACCATTGAATAAGTTACTCTTTAAAAACATTTGTCTTTGGCATTTGAGAGCCATTGCTTTAATTGGAGAATAACAGCCAGGTTGCCAAATGCACCCTGAGCAGACAGCATGAACACTGGCAGGTCTACTCACAGTTTTCTTCAGCTCACACTGTATAGTCTCTGAAAGAAAAGTGTCAGTAAGGACTGATTTGAGATATAATAAACATTATTACTTGAATATAATAATTCACCATTATGTGACAATTAATTTTAAATAAATTTTCTTCACTACAATAATTTTAGATAATTTTTGTATATAATTTTTACATTTAACTGTTGATGATGGAGAACCTACATACATTTTACTAGGAGATTCTTTAATTTGTGCTTGGTACAACTCATATTTCAGGACTTCCTAACTGAACTAGGAAAATTGGGAGTTTAACTAAGGTATGCCTGCAGGGTTTTCAAAATATAATACCAATTCAGTCCCGTGGGATATATGGGATAAATGTAGATTCTGGTTGACCATTCTGGGATATGGATGAGAGTCTGCAGTTCTGAGAGCTCAAGGTATGTCACCACTGCAATGCCAGGCACTATATTTTGAGCAGCAAGTCAACTCCTGACAGATTTGCAATTGCCTACATTTGTCAATGCTAAGGGCTTCTTTGCAGAAATGAGGAAGTCTTTTTTAAGATGGTAAATTTGTTGCTAAGCACACAACATTCTAATTTTGTATACATCCATTTACATCCATTTTTGGTACTCCTTTTCAAAAATGTGAATGCTCCAAAATCTAAGAGCATTACCTTAAGAAAGCATCTTTAGAAAATCTTAGAAATGATAGAGAAAGAAGGAAGCCATTACTCTGCATATAATTGATTAACTGGTGTTGTGTCAAAAATAGCTGTTTCAGTTAATCTTGAGTATAATATAATAGCATTCTTTTTTAATATTTTTAAAGATTTATTTATTTGAAAGTCAGATTTACACAGAGAGAGGAGAGGCAGAGAGAGAGAGAAAGAGAGAGAGAGAAAGAGAGAGAGAGAGTCTTCCATCCGTTGGTTCACTCCCCAGTTGGCCACAAGGGTCAGAGCTGAGCTGATCCGAAGCCAGGAGCCAGGAACTTCCTCTGGGTCTCCTACACAGGTGCAAGGGCCCAAGGACTTGGGCCATCTTCTACTGCTTCCCCAGGCCATAGCAGAGAGCTGGGTGGGAAGTGGAGCAGCCGGGTCTCGAACCGGCACCCATATGGGATGCGGCACTGCAGGCAGTGTCTTTACCCTCTATGCCACAGCTCCGGTCCAAGTAGCATTCATTTTAAAGAAGGTTGTGCCTTTGGCTCTAGCACGAAAACTTTGAGGGCATTTGGCAATCAACAGTCAGTTCCAGTTTGTAGTTAAACAGCACTAGTGATAAAGTCGGGGCTTTGGGATATCCATTTGGTGTGAGACTGTGTAACTGAATCATATGAATCAGGATTCCAAACATCCAATCATATCAAACTTTTATATAAAATATATTTATGTAAACTGATTATCCTGCAATGCTCTAGTATTTTAACTGCAAAAGAAAGGCATAATATAGGATGATAATTTGATTTTTTTGTTTTCACTAAATATTATCAGAAGACTAAGAGTAGAATTTACATCTAATGGTAAAACCTTGTTTAGATTCAAAGTTCACAGCTTCAGTATATCAATTTTCATTTGCATTTGCTTTCATCATGCTTTTTTTTTTTTTGACAGGCAGAGAGGATAGTGAGAGAGAGACAGAGAGAAAGGTCTTCCTTTTGCCGTTGGTTCACCCTCCAATGGCCACCACGGCTGGCGCGCTGTGGCCAGCGCACCGCACTGATCCAAAGGCAGGAGCCAGGTGCTTCTTCTGGTCTCCCATGGGGTGCAGGGCCCAAGCACTTGGGCCATCCTCCACTGCACTCCCTGGCCACAGCAGAGAGCTGGCCTGGAAGAGGGGCAACGGGGACAGAATTCAGCGCCCCGACCAGGACTAGAACCCAGTGTGCTGGCGCCGCTAGGTGGAGGATTAGCCTAGTGAGCCGCGGCGGCGGCCCCATTATGCTTTTTAAAAGAAAATGCCATATATTGCAAAAATCATTTATATAATAATATTTATTAATTCATCTGTATTTTACCTATATGTTTTCTAAAATCAGATGCTTTGTGAGCATGTAATTATCCCTTTTTTGCCTTAAAGCTTTGCTTCCAATATGCTAAGTATTTTCTATTTCCTTTCTCTATCATGTTTTTACCTTTCCACCTCTCTTTAAGAAAGATTTGCTTAATGGTTACCATGAACTTGAACTGATAGAAAATAATGAAGCAACAACTTAAATCCATAATGAACAATTTGTCACTCTTACATAGTTTCCCAATAAATAAAAACATAGGGACCATAACACTTATTGTGTACCTATCCTGTGGCCACTACACTTATTGGATACCTTCATGTTCTAGCCCCCAAGAGAGCAGAAATTTTCTTTTATAATCATTGCTTTGAATTATATCTTCCTGTATTATATATTATGTACTCTCCACTAAGGCAATTATTAGTATTGTTTGTCAGAAAATTATTTAACATTTTTAACTTTTTTTACCTCTAATTTTTTTACCTATAAAATAGGGTGATAAAATATCTATCAGTAGTTTTTCCCTGAGAATTAGATATATGGGACAACTTGAAATACTGGCAAGGTAGAATAGCATTCTAATAATGTGGCATACCATAATTATTCACTAAATATTGGCTATAAAATTGCATTCTTGGGGCAAATGTTTGGCCTATCAGTTAAGACAAGACTTTGGATACCCACATTCCATATTTGAGTGCCTGGGTTGAAATCCTGGCTCTGCTCTCAATTTCGGATTCCTGGTAATGTTCATATTGGAAGGAAGCAGGTATCGGCTAAAATAATTGAGTGCTTCTCATGTGGGAGACCTGTATTGAGTACATAGTCTCTGAATTTGGTTTATCCTACCCTTGTGTACATTTGCAGAGTGAAACAACAGGTGGGAGATTTCTGATTGTGTGTTTGTCTCTATCTCTCTGCCTTTCAAGACAATAAAAAAAAAACATAGATAAATAAAATTCTAATATTGTCATGAATGTTATTTAATTCTCACAACAATGTGGATAAGTATAATGCTTATTTTTGGTACTGAGGAGTGTGGTTTGTATTTTAGTAGTATACTTTCTCAAGGATTTCCAGAACATAATGGAAAAGCTGTCATCCAAACTGACAGCCACTCTTTTGCAGCTGAACTCCAGGCTCTGTGATTGCATGTCCTTGATTTATTAGAAATTTTGCTGGGGTTGGCATTTGGCTTGGTGGTTTAGACACCAGTTGAGATGCTTGTGCCCCACATCAGAGTATTTCAGTTCAATACCCAACTCCAGGTGCTGCCTCCAGTTTCCTGCTACTGTGGACACTGGAAGGTGGCAGTGATGGTTCCAGTGATTGGGTTCCAACTGCCCATGCAGGAGACCTGGATTGTTTCTGGTTCCCTGCTTAGGCACTTGAGGGCATTAGGGGAATAAACCAATCCATGATTTCTCTCTCTCTCTCTCTTTTCTCTCAATTTTTCCTCATTTAAAAGAACTTCACCGAAAACAACAGTGTTTACTTTTTTTCTTGTCTCCTTAGAGCTTATAAAGGCATATGCATTTGATTGGAAAAATGAAGCTCATTACACATTGCAAGTGGTTCATAAGCACTGGTGTGGCAGAGAAAGGTGTGTGGCTCTAAAGGATTGTTTTAGAAAATGCGTTACAAATAAATCTCAGATTTTTAGTAATAAATGCCATTGAGGATTTTGCTTTAACTTATCAAATATTTTCTAAACAATGTATATTTTACACATTTATTTTTGAAAAATCTTAATAATATCTGAGGAGGAGTTGTAATCACCTTGAAAATGATAATTCCAAATGTACTAAAAATTATACGGTAATAAAAGTTCTCATAATTTCCATGTACATTTTTCTATATCAAATATATCAAAACTGATAATTCTTCTATTTGATTTATTCATATATCTTTGCTTTGATATTTATGTACGTCATAGGTGGTACTAAATAAAGAGGCACATTACTAATAGTGTGACTTAATCCTTTGCAATTTTTCCAGCAAATATTCAGATTTAAAATAATAGTAACATAGAGAAAGATTTTGGGTAAAAAGATGAATATGTACTAATTTGATATTTGTAAGTTATGCTTATGTGGTTGAGTCTATTAGCCCAGAGAGGTTTTTTTTTTTTTAATTTATGTATTTATTTGAAAAGCAGATTTACAGAGAGGCAGAGGCAGAGAGAGAAAGAGAGATCTTCCATTACTGGTTCACTTCCCATATGGCTGCAATGGCCGGAGCTACGCTGATCCGAAGCCAGAAGCCAGGAGTCTCTTCCGGGTCTCTCACGTGGATGCAGGGGCCCAAGGACTTGGGTCATCTTCTATGGCTTTTCTAGGCCAAAGCAGAGAGCTGGATCAGAAGTGGAGCAGCCGGGACTCTAACCAGCGTCCATATGGGTTTGCTGGCACTACAGGCAGCTGCTTTACCAGCTATGCCACAGTGCAGGCCCCAACCCCGAGAGTGTTAAGAAATTTATTTACCAATATAGATAATTCATAGCAATAAAAATTATGCAAGTCATTTAGCTCTGCCTCTTTTTTCTATGACTACTTGGCTGGTGGATGCTGAAAACCTATTCAGCTGTGAGCTATTCCATAGGGAATGTAAGAATGCTATATTGTGGGGCTCCAGGTTCATTGATTAATTTCTTCACAAATTTTGTCTTCTATGCTTAAATTGAGATCTTTGTTTTGTTTTATTTTATTTTGCTTTGCTGCTTATTTATCCTTGCTTAACAGGAGAAACCTCTTAAACTGAAACAATGCAGGGCTCGTCTGGTGTAGGTATTTGGACTAGGATTTTAAGTGCCAAAGATGGAAATGTAAAACTCATCAAATCTTGCTCATGTACCAATATTCTGATTTTAGCATTTCCTCCACTCATATTTATCCTGTGTGCTTTCAGTTAACCATGGTTAACTGTGATCCTAAAATTGTATTAAATTGAAAATTCCAGAAGTAAACAATTCATAAGTTTTAAACTACTTGTTATCCTGAGTAGCATAATGAATACGTCACCATTCAGCCTGGGATTAGCCCCATGTCCAGGGCACCTGCACTGTCAATGCTGCTTTCCCACAAGTCACTTAGTAGCCATCTCAGTTACCAGATCCACTGTTGCGTGTGCCAGTGCTTGTGTTCGAGCAACCCTCCTATACCAGCCTAATGCATTAGTACAATGCCTGCATCATTCAGTTCACTTCACCCATCCTGTAGGCATTGTGCTTCCCTCACAGTCTCAAGGAAAAGGATGAGTACAGGACAATAAGATATTTTGAGAGAGAGTCTACACTCACAGGACTTTTATTAAAACATAGTTATATTTTTCTATATAATTAATAGTTTCGTTGTTAATACCTTACTTTGTCTAATTTATAAACTTTTATCATAGATATATGTATATATGGGAAATCATATTCTCACAAATAGAGTTGATATTATTGATTTCAAGCAATTAATGGAGGTCACTGAATATTCCCCTTGGATAAGGGGTGACTGTTGTATTTGAATGAACACTATAACCCTGAACAGCTATGATAAAATCTTTGAAATTTTACCAGCTCACACTGCATTGGTTCTGCTCCAGATAACCAAGCTTAGATGCAGTGGCAGCAGAAGCCATCTAAAAGCAACCTGTGTTTTTAATACTGAAAGGATTTTTTCATGATGAATAGACATTGGGAGGTTCCTGCACATCATTGCTTCCTGATTTGTTGTTCTTTGACAATGGCACTCCCTGTTAGCCTCCATCTGGAGAAGATGATTACTGGTTGGATTGCTTTAAAGGATACCATGTTGGACTTCACGCACTCAGTATAGTTAACGTTGTCTACTTTTGGTAATTTGCTGCTAAAAATAAAAAAAGATAAAAAAGAAGTGATGACTGAGTCAGATTTTAATATTTTTAAAAATGACATTAGCGAGGAGAAGGAAGACAGAAGTTGAGGCTTTAAAACACAGTTTCTGGCTGTGCCGTGGCTCACTAGGCTAATCCTCCGCTTGCAGCACCGGCACCTGGGGTTCTAGTCCCAGTTGGGGCGCTGGATTCTGTCCCGGTTGCCCCTCTTCCTTGTATTTTTTTATTTATTTACTTGACAGAGTTAGACAGAGAGAGAGAGAGAGACAGAGAAAAAGGTCTTCCTTCCATTGGCTCACCCCTCAAATGACCGCTAAGTCCAGAGCTACACTGATCTGAAGCCAGGAGCCAGGTGCTTCCTCCTGGTCTCCCATGCGGGTGCAGGGCCCAAGCACTTGGGCCATCCTCCACTGCCTTCCCAGGCCACAGCAGAGAGCTGGATTGGAAGAGGAGCAACTGGAACAGAACCAGCGCCCCAACCGGGACTAGAACCCGGAGTGCTGGCACCGCAGGCAGAGGATTATCCTAGTGAGACGCGGCACTGGCTCTTATTTCTATTTTTAACACTTTTAAAATTCATTTAATGCATTTTTATGTATTTCATATATTCAAATCTAGAAACATAGTTATACTTCCTACCACTTTCTTCCTTCCCTCCCAGGTTCCCACACTTCCTCAGATCTACTCTCAGTTTTTTCTATACTCATAAGGTTAACCCTACACTAAAGTAAAGAGTTCAAAAAATAGTAAGAAGAAAAATACACTGTTTCAAATTGGTAGTTCTAAGCTTTGGAAGATGGCCAGGAGGGAGAAAATAGCTTTCAAAAACATTTCATTCTTCCTTTGTTCCACCTGGTATCAATGTCACTCTTGCATTTCTCTTGTCTTGAATGCTGCTGTCTCAGATCTGATAACTAAATAGGACAGTTTATTTTCAAATTAATAATTGCCCCTAGAGATAAGCACTAATTATTAGACTCCAAATTACTAACTAAAAGGTATCAGACTTTGTTTCAATGAACTCTTATCAAATACACATGCAGGAATATGACCCTCTCAGAAATAAGAAGGCAAAGCAAAATACTTGATTTCTGAATCCTAATAAACCTTTAGCTACAGTCTTTAAGTAGTTCTAATTAGCCATTCCCAAATGCAAACTTTTGTAGAGCTTTATAGAATGAAGCTTAATGTCAATTATTTGTTTGCCTTAGTAAAGATTGTTTTAGACAAACAAGCAAATGTAGTATATTTAGAAGTCTCAACTATTAAAAGAAAAAAAATTCAGAAGAGACTGAATAACTGGTATATTCCTACAGTATTTATGTCTGTTGTAGAACCTCATTAAAATTATGAAATGATGCCATGAATGTAATGGATTTTGACATCTGGTGCATTGCAGTGAGAAAATCTACTGAGTAGAATGTCTGCACAGTCACTCTTCACTGTGACTTTTGTGTTGTAAAAGTGTCACATGGAATATCAGAAAAGAAAATATTACATTTATCTCCAGAAATTAAAAAGTTTTAAGTTTCTGCACTTTTCCTGTGTATATCTTCGATATTTAAAAGAATTATTGAAATGCAGCTGCTTGGTGCTCACAGTGACTAAGGCCCCTGGCATCAAGGAAATTAAGTGCTTACCATTTGGGATCTTTCACTGGAAAAATATCAGGTTTTGATATGAGGTACAATGTTGCTTCTTTTGATCTGCAGGCATATTCAAAGCAATACCTGAATATACTCAGTGTTCTAAGACTTTCTGCTAAATACATAAGACTGCATTGTTAGCGATGGCAGTAAATATAATGGCACGGGGCGAACCAAATCAGTTTCAGGGAGAGATAATTAAACGTGATTATGATAGCAATTATTGTTTCAGCACTTTGTAGATCCAAAATTCAATTATTTTAGGTAAAATTTCTAAGGTCATTGGCAAATGAAAAAAATTCTTACATTTGGAAAATTGACTTTTAGTATTCTCCTAGAAATATGACCTCACCATTTCATATTATCTACAGAGATGTGAACAGTTTATTAAAATGGATTGCATGAAATAATTGTGGACCTAAAGGTGTCCCAAATCCAAGGTACCATATTTTTGTAAGTCCCCTAATAATCTTGCACTAATATTTAACTCTTCAAATCATATTACCTAAGGAGAAATAGATGTATATACAATTGTATGAAACATTTATACACAAATCTATCATGTCTTTCCCTCTTTCTCTCTACACAGGCACAAAGTGCCAAAAGCATGATAGCCCCTGTAGCAGCTATAGTGAATGTAAAAAATAAATAATAATAACACGTGAATCTATATGTTTTACATTAAAACTTCAAAACTAAAGAATGCATTTATAAGAAATATGAAAAAAAAGTTTGGAGATGACTATGACAGAGTAGGTGCTGTAGATTTACTTTTCCACTATGTGGAACTATTTTCTGGACAAATTTTGATAAACAATGTTGATGGTTCATATCCTGCAACTAACATTGGTGAAGTAAAAGAAGGAGAATGCACCAGATGAACCCTATTTTTATAGGAGAAAGAGAGATCAAAACTGAGCCTTTTAAGGCAACTGGGATTTGAGGGCATGATTTCAAGAAGATAGGAGCTGTAAAAAAAAAAAAAAAAAAAAGGGTGGGGGGTTCAAAATCTATGCAAAATTCTCAAGTCTTTAGTTAAATTCTACATTGCCTTATACATAGTGAGGTTCTGAGAGATAAAGCTGAGGAAAAAACCTATAATTAGATATTTTCAGAAAATTTTAGATTTTACCATAGTCATACTATGTCTGTTTCAGTTACTACCCATGAATAGCTACTGCCTGGGAATTACAACATTGTTCTACCAGGAGGACTACATTGAAGCTTCTCTGGAGCAATGTTGGTAGTCTCAGTTTACTATGATTGCCCCAACCTCTGCCCATATGAAGCTTACAATTTAAATTTTATTCTATGGTGTGGGAGCTGTGGTGCAGTGGGTTAAGGCTGCAGCCTGCAGTGCCAGCATCACAAGTTTGCACCAGTTCGGGTCCCAGCTGCTCCACTTCCCATTCAGCTCTCTGCTATGGCCTGGGAAAGCAGTAGAAGACGGCCCAACTGCTTGGGCCCCTGCACCCGCATAGGAGATCTGGAAGAAGTTCCTGGCTTTGGATCAGCGCAGCTCTGGCCATTGAGACCATTCAGGGAGTGAACCAGTGGATTAAAGACCTCTCTCTCTCTCTCTCTCTCTCCCTGTTTCTCCCTCTCTCTCTCTCTGTAACTCTTTTAAATAAATAAAATAAATCTTTAAAATTAAAAAATAAATTTTATTCCACAAATATTAATTGTATATTTTCATAGATTTAAGAACTTGACTAAATAGACATGGCCAAAAGGAAAGATTGAAATACAGAATCATGGGAGGCAGTTATAGAATTATCCATACACGCATTAACTATTTCATGAATAAGACTTCAGAAAGCTCTCTTTTTATTATTTATCTCTCGTAGTGGGGGAGGGAGAGAAAGCAAGAGGGAGAAGAAATCTTTCATCTGCTGGTTCCCTTCTCAGATTACTGTAACAGTCATGTCTGGGCAAAGCTGAAGCCAGGAGCTCCAGCCCAATCCCCCACTTGGATCATCTGCCATTGCTTTCCCAGGTGCTTTAGCTGGGTGCTGAATTGAAGCACCAGGAACTTAAACAGGTGTTGTAAGTGACAGCCGAACCTGCTATGTCACATTGCTGGCTTCCAAGTCTCATAATAGATACAGATGTAGATATAAATAGATATAAAATTTTAATTGATAAATCACAATTGTATATATTTATATATACAATATATACATATACAATATATATTATATATATTTATAATACGATGCTTTGATATATGTAGTTAATATATAGTGTTTGTCTTTCTGTGGTTTAGGTTTTTTCTCTAACTTGCTTTCTTATGGATCCCACCCAAATAAATGTGAACTTTATCCTTAAAATATTTAGAAATTTTTCCTGGGGAAAAGTTACTCACATTCCCATGATGGGATTTTTGTGGGAAGAAAGATCTAAATCAATTGCAATTTAATTATCATGCATAAGCTAACGTAGACATTTGAATGCTAGAGCTTTGCATTGCTTTGTTTTTGTATTGGCTTTGGCTTCATTTTGCTAAGTATCAAAAGCTGTTTAATAAATATAGAGTTGTTCACTAAAAAAGTAAATATCAAATCAAGCATGACTTCTAGCTAGTCATAAATTAAAGGCTTCATTAATAAAATGCTTTATTAAAATAAATAGTAATAGTATACAGGCAGAAAATCATCGTGATTAAGCATGATTTGGATGAAATGTTAACTGATCTTGTTTTTTCCTGGCAGTAGGAATGGTATAATTTTTCATGATGAGATATATTATTCTTTAGTCCATTATCCACTGAATATTTTGATTCTACTCTACATGCTGTATTACTAAAACAAAGAGTATTCCCATTGTCTCTATGCAGACTACCTCTTCAGTATCTGTAGTGAGGAAATCAGCATTCTTTGTTAGCAGAGCCACTTCAGTTTCATGGTTAAATGAACAAACAGGGATGTTTGTGTTACCTGTACGTTAATCAAGAAAATTATTCATGCATTGTCTTACACTGTACATTTATTAAGATCATGAAATTGTGATTTTGGAGTAGGTAACTTGCAAGATGTAGGACACTCAAACTCTTCTACAATTTATTCATTTCTTACCTTGGAAACTAAATATAAAAATTCCAACCTGTATCCCTAGCATATAAAACTAACATTGTTTCAATTACACAAGCAAGGACATAACAATAGGGATGGGAGATGGTCTACCCAGACTGCAGGAAACAAGAAAGAAAATTTTTAACAAGAATTTAAAAACATAATAAATTAAAATCAATTGTTTTTATTATTACAATGCATTGCAATTATAAATAATTCCACCACAATATTCTTCAGTCTCAAATATTTTTGTAGAATTAGTTCCTAAACCATTTTGCAGTTGTGATATGATTTAATAGTATACAAGTGAGTTTTAAAGTAGTAGATTTTATTTCTTATTCTTCAATAAATATGAAATATATATATTAATATTAATTTGAAGGATTCACATTTAAGCAGTTATCCCCTGATGCATGCTGTATGTGATGGCTTACAGCATATTTGGTTTTGAACCTTTTCTTATTGAATGGTTTTGGGTAGTGAAAGTTTTGACTTTACCTGTATTGTTCCAGTTTACTGCAGGAATGTATAGGATTTGGTCATTTGTTCGCACTCCCACTGAACTTCTGATTCCATGTGCATCATCAGTTGACTATAATTCCCATATTTCTTCTAATGGACCCCACACACTTCTGCTCATATTATCACTTAACGTTTGATAGTATTCTTTGCACAATGCTTATAACTAATAATTGTTTATAATGGATTCACCAAAATTCAAGTTCATAAAGTAATGTCACCTGCATTTCCACCATATATTATTCATTCACAAAAACACATGAAATAAAAGTAAACTTCCCAGGCCAGCATTGTAATGCAATAAGTTAGGCCTCCACTTGCAATACCAGCAATCTCTATCAGAGTGCTTGCTCATGTCCCAGCAACTCAACTTCTGATCCAGCTTTCTTTTGATGTATCTGGCAAGGTAGCAGATAATGACTCAATTACTTGGGTCCCTGCCTCCCATGTGGTATACCCAGCTGGAGCTCCTGGCACCGAGCTTTTGCTTAGCCCAGACCTGACTATTGCAGTCCTTCAGGGAGTGGATTGGTGAATACAAGATCTGTGTGTGTCTGTGTGTGTGTGCACGACTGTCTCTCTCTTTCTCTCTATCACTCTGCTTTTGGATAAATAAATATATCATTTTTAAAATAGAAAAAGCAATTATATGCAAGAGGAGAGAGAACTTGAGGTAGGGAACACTTTTTAGATAATTCAAATTATTGTTACCGGAGAATGGCAGGGTTCTTGTCTTCACACAAGAAAGAATTCAGGCGTGAGACAGAGAGTAGTGGGAGGTAAAATAGCAAGGTTTATTAGGGAAGGGACATCCGTAAGGATGGATGGGCACCTCTCCAGACAGAGCCGGAGGGAGAGTGCCCAGTCACTCGGACTTTGTGTGTGTGTGTGTGTGTGTGGGGAGGGGGGACGAGATTACATGGTTGAGTGGAGAGATACACCTGACCAGGCCAGGCAGGCTGTTCAGCAGAGAGGCAGAGGGCTGGGCGCAGTTCGGTTGAGGCTGGGGGTTTTTAAGGAGATGGGTCTTTGTCTTCATACATCTCCTCCTGAAACAAAGGATTTTATGGATGTAGATATTAAGAAGCTCCTATCTGAGTTTTCCCCTGAAGGTATCAGACAGGAGGAAGCCTAGCTGGTGCCATCCTGAGTTTAGAGGAAGGGTGAGCAGGACCCCCTGGAGAATCTGGCTCCAGAGCAAGGTATTTGAAATGCAGATACTGGGCTGCATCTGGAAGGTTATCAGGCAGGGACCCCCACCTGGCAGGTTATCAGGTAGGAGGGGGCAGGGCAGGATGTGAATACTGGGCTGCCCCTGAAACATGATCGGGATGGCTTTGAGATGCAGATGCATATGCTGGACATAGATGTCTTTTCTTTAGGCCTTTATGTCACACACACATAAGCTCATATCTGACTTCCTACCTAACATTATTTTAAAATTTTTATTTTAAGGAAGATCTATTCTTTAGTATTTTCAGTCTATACCTCTCTGAAAATATACAGAGAACATGTAAAAACTCTATTCCATAAGATAACACTAGAAATCATCCCTCAGGCCAACAAGAAAGCAAAGTTCTTTAGAAATCTTCATGATTACTTCTTAAAATTCCAACTTGCAGCCTCAATTTTATAAAGAAATATATTTTGAATGCACTTTGCTATTCCAATCACCTTGCCACGCCATCTCTTAACTGAATATTCTAAAGGAATCTGAATTATTAAAGAATAGAGAACAGTTTGCATCAATAGCTCTGTATGCTTCTATATTTAAATCGTTATCCCACCTCCCACAAACACTAATGATTTTTAAGTTTATGAGCTGTGAATTAATGAAAATTTATAGTAATTATTTAGCAATACCGTCTAGTCACAGTAAGTAGAAGAAAGTGATTAAGTTCCAAGGCTATAAGGAATAAAATATTTTAAGCACCAGTACTTTAACATTTTTAATAAGAAAAATATGTAGAAATGGAGACATATTTTCAATATGTTTCCAACATCACTAAGAAGGGCTAAATTTGTGTGTAATGGCTTTCCATCAGAAACTATTTTAATTGCTCTATTTGCATTATCTTCCTTAAGCCTTATTAACAACCCCATGAAGTGGGGACATTGCTATTCTCATTTTATGGAGAAAATGAAGACTGTAAAGAGTGAAGAACTTGCCCAAGGCAACACAGTTCTAAGTAGTTGATATGAATTCAGTGAATCTGACTCCAGAACTAAATATATTCTGCAAATATACTCAATAAATGTGCCCTCCAAGTTTAACTGCTAAGCCTTCCCAGGGTGATACATCAGAGACAGAAATTTAGTTTGCTATTGCTTGAATTATAGTTATTTGTCATGGAACAATAGTAGTCATTCAACCACTGAATAAAAATCATTAATTAAGATTTCAATACATCTAACTGTGACTTATTAAAATTAGGTATAGAAACATATTGAACTTCTGGGCAGCTGAAGACTATGGCAGCTGTCCAAGTCTACCTCTTCCAATATTTTCTCCAAAAGCAAATCAGAACAAAAACAGAAATAAGTAGCACACACACAAACACACAGACACATACCATCAACATAATATGATGGCCAAGAATACACAAATTTGAAAATAACTGAATCCCATTAAGCAACTTCTCCCACACCCATCTTGTCACACACCTTTGCATAGGATAAGGAACTTCTAAGAAAAATTGCAGGGTGCAGACTGAGTGGCACAGTGGGTTAAGCCTCTATCTGGGATGCCCACGTTCCGTGTCAGAGTGGCAGCTCATCCTGGCAGCTGTACTTCCAAGCTAGCTTTCTGTAATGAGGCTGGGAGGCAATTCATGATGTACAAGTTCTTGAGTTCCTGTCACATCTGTGGGTGACTGGGGTGGAGATCCTGGCTCTTGGTTTTGGCCTGCCTAACCTTGGATGTTTCTGGAATTTGGGGAGCTATCTTGAGGAAAGGAAAATCTCTTTCTCTCTCTCCCTCTCTCTCAGTTATTCAGCTTTTCAAATAAATAAATAAATAAATAAATAAATCTTTTTTTAAAAAAATGCAGAATGGAGGCAGAACTTAACATGTCTAAGTTATTATACTACTATAGATAGAAAGAGAAATCTGTTATCCATGAAAAAATAAACATAATTCATACATTAAATACCTGTTTAGTTTTGTTTGAAAAATTAACCAGATAGACAAACCAAGAAATAACTTGATTCAGAAAAATAACTGATAAAGCACCAGTACAAAAATAAGAAATATCAAAGGGGAAGTAACCACTGAAAAGAAAACATTTTAAAAATTATAAGACACCTCTGTGCAAGATACTATGCAAATAAATTTGAATGATGGTTAAACAGATTTGTGACTTGGAAATACCACAATAGTAATTTGTTTCAGGCAAGAATTATCAACACACTCAATTCTGTGCTTAAATTAAGATGTCTTAACTGAAATCCTCAAGTCTGGCTGCAAAGTCAAAGGTGGAGTTTATTCAGCTAGTCAAGTTGAGGATTTAAACCCAGAAACATTATGCTGTCTGAGCTGGCTATTCTGCAAGACTGAGTTTGGTTACAGGATTTTTACTTACAAGTTGAGTACATGCATTGAATCAAGTTTAAAACAATACAGATGTAGGGGCTGGGCCCTGGGGTACGGGGTACAGCAGGTAAAGCTGCCACCAGCAACACCAATTTCCCATACATTGGAGACCCTGAAGAAGCTCCTGGCTCCTGGCTTCGAATCGGCCCACCCCCGGGGCCAATGCTGCCATTTGGGGAGTGAACAAGTGTATGGAAGCTTGCTCTCTGTCTCTCTCTCTCTCTCTCTCTCTCTCTCTCTCTCTCTCTGACACTCTGCCTTTCAAATCAGTAAATAAATCTTTAAAATACAGATTACTTTGAGGTACTCTATTGAAGAACATCTCATTGAAAATCAGAGAACACCTGGTATATAGCTAACAGGCTTGATTATTGATTAAGGATGAGCATTATGTTCTCACAGTGAGTGTCATCTACCAGCAGGGAGAGCCAACCAATAGGGTCATTCATCAGTCTTCCTATAATAGCCATAAAGTGGAAAACTCACTCCTTCTTCCACTACAAGAAGTGTTTCTTGCCCATTACTGAGGCTCCTTAATAACAGTTCAGTTTCCTTGAAAGGTCCTGTTACTGAGGAACCAGCTACAGGGTGTCCTCACAGCATGGGCAAAATCCTGGCTGATGCCCTTTCAATCAAGGTCCACAGGGGAAAAAAGAGTCTTACATAGTTTCAAATATCATCCAAGAACTTCCTTATTAATTACAAAAAGGATAATGTTTCCTGATAGTGGAGAGTACTGCACCACATCACTATTTAAAAAAAAAATTTTAGTAGTACAGATGTATGTTGTAACTCAATACATGTATTCAATGACTGATATTTAAATCAGGTAACTTAGCACTTCCATCTCCACATTTAAATTTTTTTGATTAATGCTTAGTGATTATGAAAAATTTGTCGAGTATGTTATGACATTAAACAAATCTATAAAATGTGCCTGTTGAAATCAAGGTAATCAGTGTTTCCCCTTGTCATTATAGAATGTTAGTGGTGCTCCACAGCACTTTTACAAAGTGATCAAAATTAACACTGGGAAAGACATTAATCAATATCATGTTGATATTGTGGGTATGGGTTACCTAGCTGGATCAATTCCAAGTTCCGTCTGAGCAGCAGAGAAGAATTCAATGCAGAGACATAAAGGTGAATGAAGGAGAACAGGGTATCTTTACAGGGATAATGCAGGTTTGGAGGTGAATGTGGGCAGCCTCTCCCCTTGAATAAACAGTGGCTACCACCACTCTCAATGGTCATCCCTGTATCATAGACTAGCGGTTGGGGCACTAACTAAATGTACAAATGGAGCAGAGTCTGCATGGGGTTTTGGTGCGTATGGTGATCTCCAGGAGGCTGTCATGGCATCTCCACATGGAACTGTAGCATACACGTGGTCATCACTGTATCTTGTGCATGATAGGGAATGGGTGTGCTGAACCTGTAGCCATGTTGGATTGACATGGCAGGTGGTGGGATTTTAGTGATCCAAGGCTCCTGTAAGGAGACTGCTAGCAGATCCTCAGTTCCTTTGCTCACTAACTTGTTGCCTAGCCCATTTCAATATGAATGACTGGGAGAAGTATAACTTTCCCTTCATCATACTGTCAAATCATGAATCCTGAATTTAGTCAGGATGAGACTAAATAAAACCGAATTGATGGACATTTTACAAGATAACTACAAAAAAACTTAAAAAGGTGATTAAGAAAGAGGAAAACCAAGCAATTGTCTTAGATAAAAGAAATGCAACTAAGTGTAATGTGTTAACTGGATTAGATTTTGACCTAGAAAAAGAATGTTAGGACAGTTGACAGGACTTGAATAAGGTCCATGGAGTAATTAAAAATTTGTTAACTTCCTGATTCTGATAACTGAACTGTAATTATGAAAGATATTAAAAATTGAAGAGGCTGGGTGATAGATCCAAGGATCATTTGTAATATATTTACAAATTTATTGTCAGTCTGATTTAAATTCAAAACAGAAAGTTAACTAATAATATAATATAAAAATTTTTAAGCTAGAAAATTTATTAAATTTTAAAACCAGGTATAATAAAAATAGGCTATTTTTCCATATTAACTCAATAATTAAACAACTTAAGCATCAGTTAAACATACATTTTGATTTGGCAAATTACCTATTTTTATTCCTGGGATATAACACAGAGGAAAAATTAAGAATGAAAATGTTAATATATGTATAAATAGATTTCAATAACTTCATATAAAGATCTGTCAGGTGATATAAAACTAATTTAACTTAGAAAAAATGAAGATAATTGATAATATGTAAAGATTGGACTATTTTAGCCAATAATTAGCCAATGGGATTAATATCATGTTATTGTCTAGTTATGTTATAATTGACAAAAGTGTTACTGGAGAATGGCAGGGTTCTTGTTTTTGTGCAAGAAAGAATTCAGGCGTGAGACAGAGTAGTGGAAAGTAAAAGGTAGCAAAGTTTATTAGGGTAGGGACATCCATAAGAATGGATGTGCACCTCTCCAGACAGGACCTGAGAGAGAGTGCAGTCACTTGGCCGGGGGTGGGGGAAGCAAGGTTACATGGTTGAGTGGAGAGATTGCACCTGGCCAGGCAGTCGGAAAGCTTAGCAGAGAGGCAGAGGGCTGAGCGCGCCATCTGGTTGAGGCTGGGGGTTTTTAAGGAGATGGGTCTTGCTTCCCCCCTCTGCTCCTCTTGGAACAAAGGGCTTTTTGGATGTAAATAGAAAAACTTCCATCTGAGTTTTCTCCCTGAAATTATCAGACAGGGGGAAGTCTGGCTGGTGCCATCCTGGGTTCAGAGGAAGGGTGAGCAGGACCCCCTGGAGAATCTGGATCCAGAGCAGCGTGTTTGAAATGCAGATACTGGGCTGCATCTGGGAGATTGTGGAAGACTTGTCAGGCAGAAGGGGCAGGGACCTCCACCTGGCAGGTTATCAGGTAGAAGGGGGCAGGGCAGGATAGGAGTACCTGGCTGCCCCTGAAACATTATCAGGACGGCTTTGAGATGCAGATGCATATGCTGGACATAGATGTCTTCTCTTTAGGACTGTTACACACACATAAGCTCATATCTAACTTCCTACCTAACAAAAGTACATATGATTTAAATATATCCACACATATATTAGTTTTGTAAAACACAAAAATTTTAATTATTTCCAAAATATCACTTCAAAAATTTTTGTAACTTATGAGGAAAGTATAAGTGATTTGGAACATGATAAAAAGTGTTATTATCCATTTGCCTATAAAAGAAACACTACAAAGATGAGAAGGAAGTTTTTATTTAGGGAAGCTATATCCATGCATTTGCATTTAGACTAGTCACCCTGAGAGTAAGAAAACCATACAATTCTGAAAACAACAAACAAATTGAGCTACAAATTTAAGAAGCAAAAACATCTTCAAACTATGTTTTAGACAGTGTTAATTAAGGGTTGTCTCTATCTGACAAATGCTGGTGTACCAGCTGTAAGATAGTCGATTCTGCCAGAAAACATCAGCCGTTGTACTTACACCGACTCCCCACACCACTCTGCCTTCGGGTAATTGAATTTAGCTTCTCTTAAAATTTAGAGGTTTTTTAAACTGTGCATTATGGTGTGGCATTAAAGTTGATGCAATGCAATTCTATACACACAAAATTTTATCAAATTTCATAGTAAATCACTTCAGACAAAATGAATATGATTTTTTAAAAATTTATTTATTTATTTATTTGATAGGCAGAGTGGACAGTGAGAGAGAGAAACAGAGAGAAAGGTCTTCCTTTACTGTTGGTTCACCCCTCAATGGCTGCTGTGGCTGGTGCGCTGCAGCCGGTGTACCGCACTGATCTGAAGCCAGGAGCCAGGTGTTTCTCCTGGTCTCCCATGTGGGTGCAGGGCCCAAGAATTTGGGCCAATCCTCCACTGCCTTCCCAGGCCACAGCAGAGAGCTGGACAGGAAGAGGAGTGACCGGGAAAGAATCCAGCGCCCAAGCCGGGACTAGAACCCGGTGTGCCAGCACTGCAGGCGGAGGATTAGCCTATTAAGCCATGGCGCCGGCCAATGAAGATGATTTTTAAACAAATCTTTTTACTGGCTTTTTGAGAGCTAGGAATTTACAGTAAATTCCATGGTATACAAGGAAAACTATAGGCATAAGAAGTGTGGTATAAAGTTAAGCTTTTAAAATTGACAGAATATAATCAAGATTTATTGTGGAATTAAGAGGTATCCTGTATGTGAAACCATTTGTGCAAAGGAGCACAATGACAGTCCATAAAATATATTATATGTGTCAATACTGCTAAGGACATAAATAGAATATCATTAAACTGCATTTTAAAAAACACAACAATTCATCATCATCTTGACACCACCATCATCAGGACTGAAACTGAATAATACCTACCAGAGGTAGATCAGAACAGATCAGATTTTAACTTGAAAATGGAGATAATATTCACATTTTGCTCATTAAATATAAGAAAATTTCAATGGAAAATCTCAGGAAACATTAATTATCTGCTAGATAAATTTGAAATCATATAAATAATTCCATAAGTATTAGCCACGTCAAATTCATGTTTTAAAAGATTGAGTTATAAAGGCAAGTATATTTTAAAAATTCCTTTTTTTCCCTGAGGATACATTTTTAAAAATACATGAAGAAAGAAAGCAAGAATATTTAGAAGCATATGATACTGGTAATGAATACTGGTACATTGTGTCTTTCCTTCAAAATAATTTAGTTCATTGAACTCTTTACTTAGTGGAGCCAATAAGCCTTTGATTATTAAACATATTATCTCAAAAATAATAAAATTTTAAATAATAATAATAAAACTAATTTCCATATGGTAAAACTGAAGGGAAATTTCCATATTTCTATAACAGGCTATTGCTGTTGGAAGAGTGAATGTGTCTCTTGGGTTGCTTGCTGTGCCATGCCAGCATAATTATTGAAAATTCCCCCATTTTTTCTCAATAGGTCCTAGTTTAAACAATAAGTTATAGAATCTCCCTACTATTACTCACATAGAAAATGTACAGTGATTCAACAGAGTTGAAAAATAGAAAGCTAACTGGCAGTCTGTTATAGCTCCCACTAGCCCATCTGTAGGTTTAAGGATCAGCCAACATTTTATCTTGTATCTCTTTTGGAATAGAAATAAAAAGAGAGGATTTGACTCCATTGAGAATCTTGTACTCCCACTGTATTTAGTCAACCAGTCATGAAGGCATCACCTATAGGCTTGTAGGTATGCAGACCAGACTATCAGACACTTGCTGTTTTTTTATTTGTTAAAATAAACTTGTTAAAGTTTCAGATGATTCAAATAAGCATTATAGTTAGAGAGGCATTGGCTTATGGGTTCCATAGATAGAAAGATGCTGACTTCAAACTTCCTCTTTGGCTGCATATGGGCCAATGACAACACCAGGTTAATGGTTCCTTCTGAATTGTGGGCAGCTGATCAGTTTCTCCTCAACATTTTCAAATCAAAGATATCCGCTGGAAAAGGACTTACAGAGAACACCTCACTGCCTGCACTAGTCACACTGTTTCTCCCTGATTCTGTGATCAGCGCACTCATCTCTATCAAAACAATAATGTAGAAATCAGGGAGGGGACAAATGTTGGGCTGTGTTTCCTTGGCTTACTTGCTTAAAAGACTTACTTGTGAGTTTGACGGTTCTGACTTATCCTGGATAAGTGCCTTTCTTATTTAGAAAAATGTTTTATCAACCAGATTACCCTTTTGGATGGATGGACTTAATTACAAAAGATGTTTCAATTATGTTCAAGATACGTATTGAGCTAAATGCACAATTTAAAGGTGCGTTCCCATCTTCCTCTGCAAGGATGGGTCAGTGATAATGCTGTAAGTCTCAAGTTTTGTAGACGTCGTGAGAGGATGACAATTGTTTTAAAAATAAAGGTTAGCATAAAAGTCTTAATAGATTCACCTTTTTCTTTACACTTCTGTAAAATATGCAATCCTAGAAAGAGCTTTCAGAAATACTTGCAATAATAGAAAATATGCAAGCCACTGCTGTTGCAAGATACTTTTAGATCCTTTATCTTTTCAGGCTTCAGTTATGCTGGAGCTCTCTAGAAAATGCTTCAAAAAGCAATTCATGATCACCACATGCAGAAAAATCTTTCAAAAAGGGATGTCTAACAAAATAATTAATAGACACAAGAACAAAAAATATCTTTCTAAGAAAAGAACATAGAAAAACAGATAATAGAGAGTGTAGACCTAGCATTTGCAATAACATTAGAAAAAGTAATGCCTTTTCCCTTATTTATTTATTTTTTTAAAGATTTATTTATTTTACTTGAAAGTCAGAGTTACACAGAGAGAGGAGAGGCAGAGAGAGGTCTTCCATCTGACGGTTCACTCCTCAATTGGCCACAATGGCCAGAGCTGCACCGATCCAAAGCCAGGAACTTCTTCTGGGTCTCCCACAAGTGAAAGTGAAAGGAAGAGAAGAAGAGGTGAGAAAGATACACACACACACTGTGGGGAATCCCAGAAGAGTCCAAAAAATAGAGTCACAGATCACCGCTTACCTGACCAGCAGAAGGAGGTGAACTGTGGAAACTCCACAGAGAATCCTAGAGTCAAAACTACCACTATCCACAAAGTAAAAGTCAAGAAAAAATAGAGTAATTCATGTCAAGCCAGAAACTAATGACATCACTTATGCTAAGCTGATGCTTGCCAAGAAAGATGATCCTCATCAGACTGAACAGACATCCCCGGGCAGTCTGATAATGTGTGTGCTGCAGATGATAACCTCAAGTTACCTTCCTACTTGCGTGATGATCGAACACACTCCGAGAATGAGCTGGAGACACCCTGCCCTAGGCATTGGATTGGTGAAACCCCGGGAAACTCTGAGGGAGCACAACTGATTGGTGACACCCGGTCCCCTACTGGAGACTCCCCCCTCAGACTGGCAAGGATAAAAGGAGAGCCTTTTCCACTGCTTTCCATCCTCTCAAGGATCATGGCCTGGTGTGTGTGGACCTCTGGATCTCCTCGCACTGGGAGCTGAAGAGCTCTTTGCTAAGCAATACAAGGTGACTACAGGACCAAACTCCAGTGGAGCCGCGTCACCGCCTCGCCTGGACCCCTTATCAGCCTACTTCCAGACCCGACCACAGAGCCGGATCAGACATCTCAGCAGGGCCCTCTCCAACTCCTCGCCTGGCCGTCTGCCTGGGAACTCCGAGCCTAGTGCCCAGAGTGACAGCCATCCCACAACTTCCTGGCTGTAAGTCACTGTTCTGAAATCCATCTCTCAGAGTGGTCACGGAGACTTTGGACTCTGGACTTTGAACTTTGATTTTCCATGACCGTGATGGGAACCTTGAGAACGTAGCATTTATAATGATATTAGCCATGTGTAATATGAAGGAATGTGCCTCGACCCTATGATTAAGAATAATGTTATTTGCTTTGCTGTACTTATATTACTATAGTTGGATTGCCTTTGAGACTGCTTTGGTGCTACATGTGTGTTATGATCTGTGGAGTAATGAATGTAACTATATAGATGGGTATGCAGAGTGCTAAAGCCCTAGTGTGAATTGGTTTGTGTGATAAAAAGCCTTTCATTGGAAAGACAGTCTTGTGTCTATGTGTTCCTTCTTCCTCCAACTCTGACATGTCACCCTTAAGCCCTGTTGAGCTGCATGACAGCAGGCCCTCGCAACACACACACACACATGCACACACACACACACAGAGAGAGAGAGAGATTGACTTTCCATCCATGGATTCACTCCCCAAATGGCCACAATGGCTGGGTCTGGGCCAGGACAACAGGACAAAGTCAGGAGTCTAGAAGCAAATCCTGGTCTCCCATGTGAGAAGCATGGTCTGAAGCACCTGGGCCATTTTTCTGCTGCTTTCGCAGGTGGAGTTGAATCAGAAGTGGAAGGGCCAGCATCGGAACCCATGGGAACCCAATGCTCTGATAGGAGCTGCTGGTGTCACAGGCAGTGGCTTAACTCACTGTGCCACAATGCTGGTCCTAATACTTTCCTTTTTTGTTTAAAAAAAAGCTTCATATCTTAAGAAAAGTTTTAAGCAAATAGTCAATTTGAGAATTTTTGAAAAGGTTGATGAAAATGACATTAACAATTAAGTTCATTTTAATGTAAAACATTTTGAAATCCATGCATAGTTTTTTTCATTTACATGTTTTTCATGAATTTTCTGAAGGTGCCTCATAGAAGATCAAGGTCCTTGCTAAGATGATTTTCCCCCCAGTGTGTAAGAGATTAGTTCTTTAATAGAGAAACTAAACATTATAAAAATGTTTATATGAAAAAACTGTGCATGGATTTCAAAAATTTATGCACCAAAATAAATTTATCTTTTAGTTGCATTTTCCATGAACTTAAAATTTTTGAAGTTCCTTGCTATTGTTCAAATTGTATGTGTGAGTACATCCATATTTATAAATTTGTGGAAGTTAAAAAGCTTTATTTTACAGTTGAAGAAATAATTGTGTTTATGAGAGGCTAGGGAGGGCAGGGGTTAGAGAGGGATGTGGAAGGTAGTTTAATGAATACTAAGTTATAGTTTGATTGGAATAAGAAGTTATAGAATTCTATTACACAATAGCATGATTACAGTTGATGTCCTGTATATTTTTCTAAACAAAAGAAAAAGGAAAAAAACACGAAAAGAAAGGATTTTAAATACTTTCACCATAAGAAAGTGATAAGTGTTCCAGTAGATAAGACATGTTTACCCTGATGGGACATTACACAATACACGCATATACTAAAATGCCATATGGAAACTCTTAAGTATGTATACGCTTATGTACATATCAGTTAAAATTTTAAAAATTAAAACTGTTTGAATCTGCCCTGGTTATCATCACATTTCATGTATCCAGAAGAAACCTGTCAACAGCTTAGCTTAAAGAATCTACACTGAATAAAGCTTTTTTCCTTCTGAGGGCTCTACACATATATTAAATTGCCTGATACATTTTATTATACAAATTAGAAGATTTTGTCATTCAGTACAATAGCATCATTTCCCAATTAAAACATTGCTCTTTAGGCTCTTTGTGAATTATTCAATAGGAAGGTCAGAGAGTGACTTTTATGTCAGAAAAAGGAGAAAACATGAATGCTGTGAGGATATTGGAGATAAGAAGAGAGGTATTTACTGAAAATAATATAACTATTGAAACCTCAATTAATTCACATATGGGTCAAGAGAATGATTTGTTCTAATTACAGAGATCTTCTGAAGATCCAGGCAAGAATCAGTTTCTGATTCTGTCTACACTGATTCTTTTGAAAGAACTTGTGAGTCCTTTCTTGAAAAATCTGTGCTTAGGGCCACTCGTCTGGTCTAGTGGATAAGATGCCTTTTAGAACCCCTACATCTCATATCACAGTGGCTGGGTTCAAGTCCTGGCTCTGCTTTGGTTTCCAGCTTCCTGCTAAGGTACATCCTGAAGAGGTAGCAGGTGATAGCTCAATTGCTTGTGTCCCTGTCACTTGCTTTGGGCAACCTAGATGAACTTCCCCACTACTGGCTTCAGCCTAGTTCAATTCTGTTTGTTGCATTCATTTAGGGAGTGAAACAGCATTTAGAAGTGTGCTCTCTCCCCCAACCTGTGCCTTTCATTCTCTCTCTCTCTCTCTCTCTTTCTCCCTCTCTCTCTCCCCTTCCCTCCCTCCCTCCTTCCCTCCCTCTTTCCCTCTCTGTCTCTCTGTTGTTCAAATAAAATATTTTTTTTTAAAAAAAGAAGAGTCTCTTTAAAGAATGTGTGCTTAAAAGAATGAACTATGGATTTAAACAGTGCATGTCCCCAATGGGAGGACAAGAAAGATTACATTTCTCTACCAAAACAAAGGAAAAATAGTTAAAATAGTGTAAATTCTAGGTCAGCTTGTAGTCTAAGTAGGCCACTGAAGTTTTTACTAGCAATATGAGACATAAATAAGAATCCTGGAGTGAGAGTCATGGCCCAAGAATTAGGAAGAATCCCCTTGGTTTTGTTGTACTTCTTTTGTCTTTCTACTCTCCTTTCACAGTGTCAGAAGTTCCTGACCCATTTCTATTCCTTTTTATTACATTCAGGCATTTTTCCCTCGTGCTTCCCTCTCTCCTTCTCTGTTCTCTTAAATTAGATGTGCATTCGATGCTGCCATCTCCTGCTGCTATCTGTCCTCAGTTATAGCCTCTACTCCATTTTTGGCCAGAAACAATTTTCACAACTCCTATAGTAAAATGTATGTGTGTGTATTTCACCATAAAGTACTTTTCCCAATTTTGAATCTACTGCTATCCATCAGAGTTCATCATCAACCACCCCTGTTTGTTGCTGTCATTTACCAATATGCATTTTGCTGCTTATGTTTATACTCCCTCCTACATTTTTGGAAACTGCAAGCATATTTAGATGATATTTTAATATTCTGCAGCTTAGCTCAATGTTTTTTGTGCTCTAAACATCATGCCCCACATGTTACCACCACCATTCATTCCATACATGATTATTAGCAGTATTTGCATCACCTCATACACAGTGTCACAAATCCCACTCCACCCAGCTCACTCACTCTAGTATGTGGAGCTCAATGACACCTCTATCCATTAAAACACCCAACCCCTTGATCCTTTTAGCTTTTGTCGATCACTCATTGAGCTTGCATCCACCTTCCTATCAACTCAGCTTAAATTTATGACCAATACTTAGAATGAATCTTCTGCATTCACCCTCAATGACCATTGCCTTCCATTTAACTATTCATATATTCTCTGCAAAATCTTAAGCTATATGCCCAGTTTCATCCGTTCTCTGCTGTACCTGAATGTGTTTTTTTTTTTTAAATATTTATTTATTTATTTGAAAGTCAAAGTTACACAGAGAGAGAAGGAGAGATAGAGAGGTCTTCCATTCGCTGGCTCACTCCCCAACTGGCTGCAAGGGCCAGCCAGAGCTGTGCGGATCCGAAGCCAGAAGCTAGGAGCTTCTTCCAGGTCTCCCACATGGGTGCAGGGGCCTAAGGACTTATGCCATCTTATGCTTTCCCGGGCCACAGCAGAGAGTTGGATTGGAAGTGGAGCAGCCAGGTCTCGAATTGGTGCCATTATGGGATGCCAGCACTGTGGGCGGCAGCTTAACTGGCTACAGCACAGTCCCAGCCCATGAATGTGTTTAAAGAAAGTCACAACTGGGGCCAGCACTGTGGCTCAGCTGGTTAAGCCACCACCGGCAGCATCGACATCCCATATGGGTGCCTATTCAAGTCCTGGTGGCTCCAGTTCCTAATTTGCCTGGAAAAACAGCTTACTATGGCCCAAGTGCTTGGGAGACTGAGCTGAAGCAATTAGTTCTTGGCTTCAGCCTGACCCAACCCTGGTCTTTGTGGCCATTTTGTGGAGTGAACCAGAGGATGGAAGATCTCTCTCCTCTCTCTCTCTCTCTCTCTGTCTCTCCTTCTCTTACTGTAACGCTTTCAAATAAATAAATAAATAAATCTTAAAAAAAAAAAAGACACAACTAGACTTGTTGTCTTCATTGGTTGTGGATTCATGATTGTGAGATCCTAACTTTCTCTTAATAATGAATAACAATCATGCTTCATTTCCCTAAATGTTATGTTCTTATCTCTTAGACATCTGTTCATATATTTTTGTTTTGTATAAGACCACTAAAATTTATTCTCCATTCCAAATGATCTTGTTGCCTTTTTCACTGAGAAAATTGAAGCAACTTAGAAGGCACATTCACAAACTTTCAAATCTTTGTTTACTAGCTTGGATGTGAACACTCTTGGTTCATACTCTATTTCATCCAATTATATATAATATATCAAAACAAAGCCACCCATTCCCTCATACTGACACAACATCATTGCCTCAGCAATTCTCTCCTCTCACTCTTGGTGAGTTGTCTTCACTATCCTGGATGGTGTTCACAAACATAATTTCATTTCTCCCATTACTGTTTGTTTCTTCTATAACCAACTCAGTGTGTTTCCTGTGTTTCTTCTTCCCTTACCAGTCAGAAAGAAAACAAAAGAACCATGAGAATGTGCCTATATTTATGCTTGCAAATACGACTATCATATCTCTTTTAAACCCACTTCAACTGAACTTTTGTCTTTTTCACTCTCTAAACATTCATCTCGGCTCCTTCGTTATTGTCAAAGTTTGAATAATGGACTGTATTCTATTGCCATCAGATCTTACAAAATTAACAATCCCCTTCTTTTTGATATACCTTATTTGCCTTGCTTCTCAAAAACGAAATTCTGTTGACTTCTATACTACTTCATTAGAGAGTTATTTTTGTACATTTTTGCCGTCTTTTCCTTCTGCTCACATCTTAATGTTGGAATAGCCACAGCCTCAACATCTTATTAGATCACAGTCTTAACTATCTTTCTGCTAATGATATGCCCAGGTTGCCCCAAACCCTCTCAGTCTTGTATTTATAATGGCCTATGAGGCATCTTAGTGCATGTTTTTCTTGAAATGTTTATTTATTAATTAATTTACTTATTTCTATGAAAGAGTTGGAGAGAGGGAGAGAGAGAGAGTCAGAGAGAGAGAGAGAGAAAGAGAGAGAGAGATATGTTTTCTATCTGCTGTTTCACTCCCCAAATGGCTTCCACATCTGGGCTGGACCAAGAACCTGGAATTCTATCTGGGTCTTCCATGTGGGTGGCAGGTTCTCAACCACTTGGGACATCTGCTACTTTCCCAGGCACATTAGTAGGGAGGTTGATCATAAGAAATGAAGCTGGAACTGGAAAAGGCATGCATATGTGATGTCGGCATTGGTGGCACTGGCTTAACCCACTGTTCCACAATACTGGTCCTTGGTGCATGTCTGAAAATCACTTTAAAGTTAACATGCCATCTGCAGAATTCCTCATCTCTTTCCTGGTGTGCTTGTTTCCTCTGAAGTCTTCTCCACCCTAATCTCAACCTCCATATTTTTTCCCTGAGTAACACAACTTTTTTTTTTTTTTTTTTTTTTTTGACAGGCAGAGTGGACAGTGAGAGAGAGAGACAGAGAGAAAGGTCTTCCTTTTGCCATTGGTTCACCCCCCAATGGCCGCTGCGGCCTGTGCACTGCAGCTGGCACACCGCGCTGATCCAATGGCAGGAGCCAGGTACTTATCCTGGTCTCCCATGGGGTGCAGGGCCCAAGCACTTGGGCCATCCTCCACTGCACTCCCAGGCCACAGCAGAGAGTTGGCCTGGAAGAGGGGCAACCGGGACAGAATCTGGCGCCCCGACCGGGACTAGAACCCCATGTGCCGGCGCTGCAAGGCGGAGGATTAGCCTAGTGAGCCGCGGCACCAGCCGACAACTTTCTTAAACAATCTTTTGCTCACCCTCATTACTCAAAATGCTGCCACGGGAGACTTTTAAAGTCAAAATTAGGTCATGTGACTCCTCTGATCAGAGCTCTGCAGTGACTCCTTTCCTGCGTGACAAAGCTTCTATGATGATCTGTAAGACCTGTCATCTGCTCCTTGACTCTGTCATCTGTTCTTACTCCTTAACGTGTTCAGTCTTCTCTTGCTCCATTTCTGTCTTGCTGTTCTTTGAGCATGCCAGACCTTTCTCTCTGTCAGTCTCTGGACCATGGCCCTTCTCTTGGCCTACATGGTCTTCCCACAGTCACCTGCACTGCCTGATGGCCTCAAGAGTTTGTGCAAGAAACACATTCCACTGAGTCTTGTAACTTGAAATTATACTTTCTATTCCACATCCAGTAAGGCTGATTTCCACTGTCCTACGTAGTTTGTTTTCCCAAAGTATGCAAAACCTTCTAAAACATTACTTATTTAGTACACTTATGTTATTTGTTATCTGCAATCTCTCATACCTTAGAATGTAATCGCTTTATGAGCAGCAGTTTCTGCTGTTCACTGATGCACCCCAAGTGCTTTAACATTAGAAGTCCTATCACCTGGCAACTGCTCAACAAGCAATTGTGTAATGAATATAGACTCATGTTTAATACAAACAGAATTTTCCATGTAAAACAATGTGATAAAGTTTTTCCTAGAAGTCAAATTATATGCTCATTCAAATTCAAACCTTCAAATATTTCCACACATTTTAGAATGATTTTTGGTAAGATATTAACCAAACCATGAACAGTTTCTAATCTCTTATGTTTTCTTTAGTTGAAAGCCAGAGAGAGAGAGAACCTGGTTCACTCTCCACTCAATACTGGCCAGGGCTGAGCAGTACTGAAGTCTTGAGCTAGAAATTCAATCCAGACCTCCCACATGGATAGCAGTAATCCAATCATTGGAATATTAGCCCTGCCTCTCTCGGATTCTGCACTGACAGGAAGCTGAAGTCAGGGGCCACAGTTAATGTCAAACTCAGGCACTCTGAAGTGAGATACTAGTTCTTAATTGGAATCAATTCTAGACTAAATGCCTGCCTCTAAAACTTTATGTTTAAGGCAAAATGAAGGGATATCAATACATTTTTGACTGCAGTATTGAGGCATAAACATATGGAAGCGCATTATGTAATTGAACATATGTACAACTCTCATCCTTGAATGGAATTATGCCACTCAGAAATGTGATCGTGACACTCAGAAATGTGGGAGAACTTCACAAAAAGTATACCCTTAGGAACACCTGGCTTTCAAGGACAGTCAATTCTTGATTTATCTAGAGATACACAGAAGTGTCAAAGCCAACCCTAATGCAAAATACCCAAATAGACATGAACAAAGTTACATGCATGGGAATATTTGCCAGTCAGAGATACTGCAAATCAAGGGAGGACAACATCTTTCTGTCAGTTACTCCCCAAGGATACAATCCCTGCCAAGAGTTTCAGGAAGATAAGAGACAAAAGGAGAGAGTTTGCTTCACACCTCCTGGTTGAGCTGTGAAAGTAAAGGGAATAATAAGAAAAAGACAGAGGCGTGATATTCCCCCTCAGACTGCATCCCTCTCTGATACAACTCAGGTTTCATACTAGCAAAAAAATAGCAGCTGTATCAAGAAACATACCATAAAATTTAACAGATAGTTTTGACCTATTTAGCAATACATCTGTGTGATTTTATTGTTCTTAAATCATTGTGACATGTGTCTGTGTGTCCATGTGTGTGTGATTTCATATGTTTAGATGACCTTTACAGAACAATAAAGTCATTCCTAACCTCTGGCTGTAATAGTAACCAAATAAGTTTATGCTATATTCAGTATATTGACGGCTACTGTTTCAACTGCTATTTGATATATGTAATCTATGTTCTCCTAATATTGTCACTAAATTTTTTTACTTGCATCAACCACTTCTTAAATGATAATAATTAAAATCCTGTATTAACTGAAATACAAATTTGATTAAAATAAGTAAGACATTATTAATTTGCATTTTTAAAGACTTATTTTTATAGAATTGAGAGTGACAAATAGAGAAGGAGAGACATTGGGAGAAAGAGATCTTCCATCCTCAGGTTCACTCGGTAAATGGCCAACAACATCTGGGACTAGGCTAAGCTACAGGCAGGATCCTGGGACTCCTGCTGGGTCTCTCATGAGGCTGGTAGGGCCCCAGTGCTGAACCATCTTTTGTTGCTTCCCAAGCTGCATTAGCAGGGAGCTGGTTTGGAAACAGAGCAACCAGGACTTGAACCAGCACTTAGATATAGATGCCGGCATCATAAGTGGTGGCTTAAACTGCTGCACCATGATATCAGCCTCTAAATTACATGTTGAACGTAATTATTCTTTAACAGCCTTGGTAAAATGAATATTTTTCCATTCAGCACATTTATTGAGCATCTACAGTGTATAGGGCATTATTTTTGTCACTGTATGGAATATGAAAGAGAGTTTAGTGCACTGAGATCAGTTTTATAAATACATATACACATGCATCGTACATGTGTGTATATTATATATACATATACTCTAACTACACATATATACTCACTAAGATAAAAAGTATGAGGTATGAACTTAAAAAGTACTGTTAGCTGTTTCCAATGAAAGTCTTCAAGGAAAGGCAGTCCTTTCAGTGAGGAAGCCAGAGATGATGATTTATACTGTACCACGTTCCTGTGGGAATCCAGGTATCTGATTTTACTAAAAACCACTCTGTATGAACAAATAGATGTTCTACCTATCTTGCTTATTTTCACCTGGTAGAAAGGCAAGGAGAAAGGGTGAGAATGACACAGAGAGCTTCCATCCTCTGTTTTACTTCCAAAATGCCTGCAAAGCTGTGGCTGGGCCAGGCAGAAGACAGGAGCTCAAAACTCAGTCTGGCTCTGCCTCGGGAGTGGTGGGTACCCAAGTGCTAGCTCACAGGGTGCACATCAGCAGGAAGCTGGATCTGACATGGATCTGGGACTCAAATCCACACACACATATGGGACGCAGGCATTGGAAGAGGCATCGCAACACTACATCAAACAGCTGCTCCTACATAATTTCTTAAAGAGAATTTTTAAAAGTCAATTCTTAATCAAATCTACAAAGTTAATAAGGGATATCTGCAACTACAGGGAAGCTTGGTTTTGTTACATCTTCAGAGTGAGGATGCTAACACGTCGAGAGGCACACCCCAGAGACTCAGATTCCAGACCAGCTGATGCAAAAGCAAGAGGATTTATTTGGCGTCTGTGCAGACGGGCCTCCTGAACTCGGGAGTCCGGAGAGCACTCCCAGCACAGAGCCACACGGTTTATATACCCGCAGCGACCAATCAAAAGCACTATAGAGTCCATGCACACGGCAGTCCAATCCGTGAGCTGATCATGGGAAAGGCATGCGTCCTCTATCCAATCAGCTACAAGATCACATGGGAGGCATGCACCTCGTCACCATTTTGTTGTTTACTTCTTTAGTAGTTCCTTTCCCTGCCAGCGCCATCTTGTTCACCCTGAGGGGGACGACGTCTCGCTCCCTTTGTTCCCCTTGTGGGAGAGCTGCGTCCTGCTTCCCACACCGTTATTTGAGCATTAGGAGTCATACAAACTGGGTTAGGTCTTAGCACAGCCAGGCACAAGTGTCGCAGCTAGCTAAGCATAGGGTCCTTTATTTTATAGCTGCACCTAATTTTAGCTTTGGGGGAAAAAGTTTAGGGCTGTAATTTTAAACTTTAATTTTTATTTGGGGCAAAGGTGACTTCTTGTTTTTAATGGTATTGGCTTAGGTCACTCCATCTTGGTTTGATTTTTAAGGTCTTCAGTTTCACTTCATAGCTCATATTCTTTGATGCATTAGAGTTTATGGAGAAGATATTATTTGAATTGATTTTGAAAGAAAGGTAAAAATTAAACACAGAGAATAGAAAAGGACAGGATTTCAAGTTAAGGAAGGGTGTGAGCAAGTTTAAATCTGCAAGTTTGAGGGATGATGTGCATAATAATGAGTGTTTTCCTTTACTTTGATATGAGACATATGAAAGGAAGTAGGGTATTACATCTTTGAAAATGTCATTTGTTTCAAGATAATAAATATCTTTGACTTTTTGGGGTGAAGACTGTACTTTATTCCAGATATAGTTGGAAGTTCTTGAAATTTTTGATTAAATATGTCAAGTGGCAGTTGAGAAGTGGAAAGAAAAGAACGGAAGTGGGTAGATTCTGAAACAGTAATTAGGGTATGAACCAGGTAATGAGAGTGCGGTGATGAGGAAGATAAGTGAGAAAGGGATTTCAATGGCACAAATATTATCAAAAGCACATTGTTGCACCTTTGTCAAATACTGTAGAAAACGAAAATTGAGAATTAATAAATTGTTTAATAAATTGTTTAATTCTAGATTATTAAAATCAACAACAGGAAAAGAAAATACCTTTAAATGATTTAAAATTTTAAGAAGATGGGGGCCAGTACTGTGGTGCAGCCAGTTAAACCACAGTCCGTGATACAGGCATCCCGTACTGGAGCACCCGCTCAGATCCTCCTCCACTTCCCATCCAACTGATTGACAATGCACCTGGGAAAGCAACAGAAGTACTTGCATCCCCCCTGCCCACATGGGAAGTCCAGATGTAATTCCAGGCGCCTGGCTTTGGCCTGGCCCAGCTGTGGCCATTGCAGCAGGCTGAGGAGTGAACCAGCAATGGAAGATCTCTTTCTCACTTTATCTCTCCCTTTCTTTCTGTTGCTCTACCTTTAAAATAAATAAAATATATCTTAAAAAGAAAGCATTGGCTTTGTGTCAAGTCCTGTGCTACACTTTCACATGCATTATCTCTCTGATAATCAAAAATTAAGCAAACTGTAACCAAAAAGTAAATTATTGAAAACTAATTACCATCTAGAAGACAAAAATGAGAAGGTATAAAATATTAATAGCTGGGCCGGCACTGTGGCTCACTAGGCTAATCCTCCGCCTTGCGGCACCAGCACACCGGGTTCTAGTCCTGGTTGGGGCGCCAGATTCTGTCCCGGTTGCCCCTCTTCCAGGCCAGCCCTCTGCTGTGGCCAGGGAGTGCAGTGGAGGATGGCCCAAGTGCTTGGGCCCTGTACCCCATGGGAGACCAGGATAAGTACCTGGCTCCTGCCATCAGATCAGTGCGGTGTGCCGGCCGCAGCACGCCGGCCACAGCGGCCATTGGAGGGTGAACCAACGGCAAAAGGAAGACCTTTCTCTCTGTCTCTCTCTCTCACTGTCCACTCTGCCTGTCAAAAAAAAAAAAATATATATTAATAGCTGAGCTCCTTAATGGAAGAAAAGATTGAATGAATTAAAAAATATATTCTTTATAAGAGAGATTTGTTGGGTGAAATAACACAATATGCTCAAAAATAAATATTTGGAAAAGATATACAAGATAAGGGCTCCAAATTAAAAAATACATAAAAAGAAAACAAGATAAAATAGTATAATTTGGCATTATAAAATGTCTTAAAAATGTATGTGTAAGTTGTCAGAAATTAAATGAAATTTCCAAATGACCGATGTCTATTTGCACTCTCTGTTTTTGAATATCACGTTATTTTCCAACACAGCAAAACAATGCCAAACATCTCAAAAATCATTTTCATTCATAGTTGCTGTTGGCTTATTTAACAATAACTCTAACAGGAAAGGTAACCTGAACCGACAAAAATAATACATCTGAATATTTTAAAGAAATTAAAATAGATACAAATCAATAAAATTACTATTTTTTCCTAGTGAATTTGAAGGCATTTATGTCAGCATCATTTAGTAAATGGAATACTTAACTATCAGGAAATTTTCATGTTTGCTCTGGCTTTAATTACCTGGTTATATATTTATGTCAATTTATTGGCGATTCCCTTCCTATTTTTGTAAAATGTCAAGTAGTTGAACAAAGAAAGCTATATATTAATATGCTCTCAGTAAAAGTGATTTTCAGGGCCAGTGCTGTGGCACAGCAGGTTAAAGCCCTTGCCTGAAGCACTGGCATCCCATATGGGCGCCAGTTCTAGTTCCAGTTGCTCCTCTTCCAATCCAGCTCTCTAATATGGCCTGGGAAAGTAGTAGAAGATGGCCCAAGTCCTTGGGCCCCTGCACCCACGTGGGAGACCTGGAAGAAGACCCTGGCTCCTGGCTTCAGATTGCAGCCATCTGGGGAGTGCACCAGAGGATGGAAGACATCTCTCTCTCTGTCTCTATCTATCTTTGTAACTCTGTCTTTCAAATAAATAAAATAAATCTTTTTTTTTAAAAAAAGTGGTTTTAACTATCCTAAAAAGCTTCCAAATAATTATCAAAAAACTACATATGTGAAATTCAGAGACTAGTTTTATTTCTCAAATGAAATTGGAAATCCCAATTTGGTTGTCAAAAGAAAATTCTTGGGGCCTGCCTTGTGGCACAGCCAGGCAAGCCAACACTTGTGACACCAGCATCCCACATCAGAGGGCCAATTTGAGGCCCAGCTGATTCGTTTCTGACCCAGATTCCTCTTAGTGCACCAGGGAAGTAGAAGATGGCCAAAGTTCTTTGTGTCCTGCCAACCACGTGGGAGATCAGGTTGGAACTCCTGGCTCCTGGCTGTGACCTGCCAAATTTGCTGTTGTAGCCATTTGGGGAGTGAACCAGCAAACAGATCTCCTTTTCTGTCTATCCTTGTCTCTATGTTGAACTACCTTTCAAATAAATAAATAATCTTCATAAAAAAGGAGAATTCTTCCCATGTTGGGTGATTTTTTCTTAGTGGTGCATGTAGCTGGTTTGCAATTTTTGTTCACTTAAGAACGTTTCTAACACTTAACCGTGTTGATGGATTTCACTATTATTGGTCCTTCATAATATCTGTAATTTATTATTAAATTAGTGAATATAACATAATTTATCTATTATAAAATTGATGTACTTGATAGACTTTTGAATTATATAGTTTTGACATTATAATTGTTGCATTAACCATGAATGTCTGTATCTTCTAAAAGTTTGCAAAAAAAAAAAAAAAAAAAACCTTTTTGGCTACATAATCAACTACTACACAACTACTACAGCCTAAGGTCCAAACTCTTTCAATTTTAGTGGGTAATACCTATCACTTTTCCACAATACTTACTTCTACAAATTTACAAAACTACAAGGAAAGAATGAGAATTTCTTTGCACCACATCATTGCATTTCACACAGTTAGGTTTCTGCCTGTCCAGTAGTTGAACAGTATCATTATGGCATTAGCTTCTAATTTGCTTTTTTATTTAGATTTATTTATTTATTTGAAAGGCAGTGTTACATAGAGGCAAAGGAGAGAGAGAGAGAGAGAGAGGTCTTCCATCCGCTGGCTCACCCACCAGATGGCCGCAGCGAAGGAGCTGAGTCAATCTGAAGCCAGGAGCCAGGAGCTTCCTCCTGGTCTCCCACACAGGTGCAGGTGCTCAAGGACTTGGATCGTCTTCCACTGCTTTCCAAGTGGAGCAGAGAGCTGGATCAGAAGTGGAGCAGCCAGGACTTGAACCATATGGGATGCCAGTACTGCAGGCAGCGGCTTTACCCTCTATGCCTCAGCGCTGGCCCCTAGCTTCTAATTTTCTATAAAGACATTGTGTGCTGTGTTGAACAAGAAAGTAGTTCGCACATTTTTCCCACTACTTTTTCTTGAATATTTATAATACACACACACACATACATACACATTCAGGCTTATTCAGCATATAGTGTTTTTAATCCATGAAAATATCACATATTTTGCATGTATTTTGCTTAGATTGATTCCTCTGTATTATAAAAAATGGTTGATATATATGTATATATATATAATCATTATTTTAAAAGATTTGTTTAAAAAGTCAGATTTACAGAGTGAGAGGAGGAGACAGAGAAAGAGAGAGACACATACACACACACATATGGAGAGAGAAAGAGAGAGAGAGAGAGAGAGAGAGAGAGAGAATTTCAGTCTGCTGGTACAATACCAAGATGGCTGGACTAGTCTGAAACCAGGAGCCAGGAGCTTCGTCCAGGTCTCACATGATTGGCAGGGGCCCAAAAACTTGCACCATCTTCCACTGCTTTCCCAGGCGATTAGCATGGAACTGGATTGGAAGTGGAGCAGTTGGGACTCAAACCAGCTCCCATTTGAAATTCTGGTCTCTTCAGGCAGCAGCTTTTCCCATTGTGCCACCTGCCAGCCCCTTGTATAGTGTCTTTTTAAAAATTATATTATCTATTTTATTCTAAGTGATAGAAATGTAACTGAACTTGTATCTGGATTTGGTGTTCAAATCTTCATTAATAAATTTCTAACTATATTGTTACTTATGCAAATATGGTGACTTTCAGTTTCTTCTTATAAAATATTCTAATATTTAATAAATACACTTCTGTAATTAAACTTAAAATGCCATGATGTATAAATTCCTGTGTTTGGTGGTTAATGTTTTTCTGGGATTTTTGTAATTACATTTATGATGGAAATTTAACTGTAATGCTTTTATTTCAGAATTTTTGATTTTGACATCAGTGTAATGCTAGTCTCACAAAAGAAGTTGTGTATTGTTAACTTTTAACTCAACAATTTCCATGGCATCACGATTTATTAATTTTTTAAAGATTCATTTATTTTTACTTTAAAATCAGAGTTACACACAGAGAGAAGGAGAGGCAGAGACAGAGAGAGAGGTCTTCCATCCGCTAGTTCTCTCCGCAGTTGGCCTCAACAGCCCGAGCTGCGCCAATCCAAAGCCAGAATCTAGGAGCTTCTTACTGGTCTCCCACATGGATGCGGGGACCCAAGCACTTGGACCATCTTCTACCACTTTCCCAGTCCATAGCAGAGAGCTGGATCGGAAGAGGAGCAACCGGGACTAGAACCGGCGTCCATATGGGATGCCGGTACTGCAGGCACCAGCTTTACCTGCTACTCCACAGCACCAGCCCCAATTTATTTATTCTTTAAAAGTTTTAGGACTCATTGGTAACAGTGTTTGTAAGTGGTTTTTCATTGTGGAAAGACTTTCAAACGACTGATTCGACTACTCTAATGGCTGTCTCCTCTAAGCTTCATATATCTTCTTCAGCTAATATTGCTAACGGGATTGTCTATTTCATCTAAGTTTCAAAATGTATTGGCATCAGGTTGATAAGACCTGCTTCTAGTATTTATCTCTGTAGCATCTGCCATTATGTAATTTTCATTCCTCATGGAATTTATTTGTAGAATCACTTGTTTTCCTTTGATGAACCTGCCAGACATTGATCCCGCTTATTTTATGCTTATGAGTAATTTTGACCAATACAATGGTGTTGATTTTTTAAAATATACTAATATCTGCATTTTATTTTTCTGCCTTTTATTTTCCTAGAATTAATTTTTGACTTTTTTCCCCATTCACATTAATCCTCTACACATCTTTTTAAGATCAACTTAAATGCATCTCACAAAGATTGGTAAGGAAATATTTTGTTACTGGCAGCTCAAAATGTATCCTAATTTCCATTATAATTTTAATTTAATAACAAATTATTTCCAATATAATTAAAAAAATATTTATTTGAAAGGCTTGGGGGAGGAGAGAGAGAGAGTGATGTTTCATTTGCTGGTTCACTCTTTCAGATGGCTACAGCAGCCAGGCCAGCTCAGAATATGCTGAAGCCGGGAGCCAGAAATTCCATTCTGGTCTCACACATGAGTGACAGGGGCCCGAGTACTTGGGCCATCCTTGCTGCCTTCCCAGGTGCATTTAGAGGGAGCTGTATCAGAAATGGATTAGTTAGAACCGAACAAGCACTCTGATATGGGACGCTGGCATTGGAGTGGTGGCTTAACCTGCTGCATCGTGACCTTGTTCTGCGAAGTTATATTTTTAATTATGCAAAACTCTTTGTGCCCTTTTATTATTTAATTAGCCTAATTATGTCTTAATGGTAAATATGGCTTAAAGATAAATGTTAAAATTTGGTAAGACTTACTTGATGTTAAAAATCATCTTCATAATTAAAAATGAATCTTAATGAAGAATGGGATAGGAGAGGGAGTAGGAGGTGGGGTGGTTTGGGGGTGGGAGGGCAGGTATGGGGGGAAGAACCGATACAATCCAAAAATTGTACTTATGAATTTTCTATTCATTAAATAAAAGCTTTCTATAAAAAAGTCATCTTCGAGTAGTTCTTAGATTACTGAAGAAGAATGAGCTTTCTTAAATTGTTGTAATATTTTTTGTGTATTCTACCATGTTCTATTTTACAAAATCTGTTTCCATGTTTACTACTTGTCCTATTCTGTTTATGAAATGGATAATTTACTCTTTGTTTTCTAAATTTCTAAGGGTTAAATTCAGATAATTATCTCACAACTTTTCTTCTTTCAATTTTTTTAAAAGATTGAACATATACAAATTTTAATTTATTTTTATTTGAAAAAGAGAGGGAGGAAGAGAGAAGGACAGTGAGAGATGGAGAAGGAGAGAGGGAGAGGGGTGGCAGGGGAAAAGTGAGGGGGAGAGGGAGATCTTTCATCTACTGGTTCACTCCCCAATGCCTCCAAAAGCCATGCTGAACCAAACTGAAGTTTGGAGACTGTAACTCAATCCAGGTTTCCCATATGGATGGCAGGGACCCAAACCCTTGAGTAATTAGCCACTGCTTATCAGGGTGTGCTTTAATAAGAAGAATGCACAGCAGAGCTAAGACTCAAATACAGGCACTCTGTCTTGGGTTGTAGGCATCCCAGATAGCAGTTTAATAACTATGCAAACATCAGCCCCTGCTTCCCAACACAAATATTTAGTACTGTGCATTTTCTTCTAAGACATGTTTTAGCTACATTATGCAAATACTCATTTGTTGTCTTCTCATTTTACTCTTTATACAACTATAATTTTAAAAGATGTTTTCTTTAGTCCATAGATCATTTAAAGTTATCCACTTTCTAAATATTTGGAGGCTTTCAAAATTCTTGTTCTACCATCAATATTTGATTCACTTCAACATTTCGAAAAAATATTATTTGAATGCTTACTATTTGTTTTCAGCAAAAGTATATAGTTTATCTTTTTAAATATACCATGTTAACTTTATAAAAATGTTCATTCCTGTTTTGGGGCATGCCATTCTATAAATGTCATTTTGTATGTAATTACTAATTTTCTAGTTCTATCAGCTTATGGAGACTGAGGTGTTGGAATCTCCCATGGTAATTGTGGTTTGATCTATTTTTCTTTTATTTGCATAATATTTGCTTCATTTACTTTGAGATTATATATACTACATATATCTTCAGAGTTGCATCTCTGATGACTGAGCCCTGAATAACTATCTGTTACATAACAAATCATTCCAGTATCTAGCATCTTAAAAATTTATTATCTCACAGCTCTGTGAGTCATAAATCTGATCATTACTTGTTTGGTTGCCAGATAATTCTCAAGGTGAGAGTGATTTTTCAGTCAGCTCCGACTACACACGTGGCAGGGCGATCGCGTCCAAGCTTACTCACATGGCCAGTTCTGGCCTTGGGCCCTCAGTAGATGAGCCATTCGCAGGAATGCTTCAGGACACAGCAACTGATTTTCCCAGGAGGAGCAAAAAGGAAACCGATACAGAAGCAGCTTTTTTCTTTTTTTTTTTAATCCTGATAACAGAAGCCAAATCATATCACTCTGCATATTCTAGTTTACAGAATCAAGTCAGTGAATCCAGCACACACCCAAGGGAGCTAATTACAAAAAGATTTGAATACCAGAAGGTAGGAGTGGTTGGGGCTGTTTTTAGTGGCTGCCAAGACAATTTTTATTTGAATTGAACCCAGCATCAGTAAAGCCCTGAGAGAAGAAAATACTTGAGGGTCATCAGCTCCTCTCAGATCTTTTCCCTCTGCAGGATTTTAATTCATCTAGTCTTTGTGGCTTCTACAGATGTCTGCTGTCTTCAAAATAATGTTTTTATGGTGTGTCTATCTTCTCTAGTTTACAGAGAGAAATTGTCTCCCATTATCTGCTGCTTCCTAGCAGGAAGTGAAATGTTGTATTTTTGCTTAATGTAGTCTTCATTTCTAAAAGTTCAATTTGGTTCATTTCCAAAACTCTTTGTTCATTTTTATAGCCTATCTTCTTTTATTATAATTTTATTCCCCTCGCATTTCTAAAAATATATTTAAAAAACTGTACTGATCCTGTCTTCTAAGAGTATTGAGGGAAATAAATAATGTTCTACTCTGCCTGAAAATAGATTTCCAATCCTCAGAAATTGTATATGAAATGGAATCGGCAATTCATAGATGTAGGTAAATTCCAGAGTTGGCCTTTTCTTAAACAGGTTATGTTTTTAAAAACTTAAACTCTATGTACTTGTTAAAAACAGAAATTGTTCCGAGAAGACTGTTAAAAGTTAATTGAATGAGGGGGAAGCATTTTTTTCCCAATCATAGGGACATGGAACATGCAGTGTCTTTCATTTGCCATCTGTTTTTCAAAGAACAGTCTCATCAGTCACAAAATAAAATACTTATTTAATATGAGAGGGTAAGTAGATGGGGGGATGAGCTATCTTGCAGCCCTAGCCAAACTACTGTTGCACAATTCTGGGTGCCCCTCCTGGCACTGCAGGTCACTGAGAGACCTACCTGACTGATGGACAGCTCCTGCCAACCTGTGCCGGCTCTACAGGCAGTCAAGTAGCTGGTGGATGAATTCAGATGATCCGCAGTATGATAGCCAAGGGCGACCCACCTCTGCATGAAAGCCAGGCCCAGCTGCATAACTCACTTCCTATGTGCCATCAGCATCCCTTCCTTTTTGTACAAAACCCAAGTGCCCCTTTTCTGTGCATCAACAAGCCCCACCCCATTTCCCTGTAGCAGAAACTGCAAGTTCTACAATATTGTGGACTTCATCCAGCACTAGCTGGGAAATCCCATATGGCTGTAGGATGTGTTCCTGACAACCTTTAGGTCATTATAATGTCATTACAATAAAATTACCATGGGGGACACTCCTCCTCCCATCATGCATTTCTGGTATTTCCAAAAACAGGGCACAGAAAAGGGCTGCACTCAACCTTGCACCAAGCTCCACCCTCTTTTTGAATATTCAATTAAGATCCTCCCTGGAAATCACTTCCTAAGCCTTCAGACTTCCTAAAGAGAAGTCTAGCCTTGTTGAGTGGGGCTGTTTTATTCACAGTTTTCCCTCTCTGAGGGATCCCCAACTCAGGGGAGCCTTTTCTTTTGAAGGTTTATCCTAGTTTGGGTTTTATTTTGTTTGTTTTTCTGTGCTTGGCCTTTTGTTTATTCTCTCTCTCTCTCTGGCTTGACTTGTTTCTTGAGTGTGCACTTTTGCTTCGTTCTAAATAAGTCCTGTTTTCCTACACACATTTATGCCTCTACTTTGAATTCTTTCATGCATGGAAGGAGTACCTGGAATAAGCCTAGTCTTGGAGGCTGATGTTCACAAAACTGTGGTTTGCAATACAGACCCTCTATGATGTTGTTTCTGGCTACTCATTTTTTGTAGTTTTAATGATATAATGTTAGTGCTGGTGTTTTATGTCTATGAGCAGTTATCCCATATATTTGGGCCTTCATTGATTGTATCTGTTGTTGAACACTCTCAAAACTGGTTCAGGAATATCTATAGAACATCCAAATCTGGCTCTGCTTCCCGGACCTGTGGCAAGAAAATTACTGATACAGAGGTGGTGAAGGAAAACTGTGTTTATTGCAAAGCACAGAACAAGGAATCAGGAAGCTATCAGTTAATTCCTGGCCTCTATGAGGGGTGAGGGCTATGGTTCTTACAGACTGAATTTGCGGGTGACGAGTCCACGTGCAGCTTGTATCCTCGTTCCTGATTGGTCTGCAGTGACCATTACCCTCCTTTGATCAGCATTATTGTGATCTTTAGGGGACTCTGAGAACAGCCAAGTGGGCTCCAGCAAGTCCAGGGACTATGTATATGTCATAGTTATTTTTCGCTTGGGATCTGAAGTTCCTGGAAAAGAAATCCCTCAAAACAAGACCAAACATCATGATGTTTTCTAGAGGGAGCTAAACGACCTCATTGGTCTTGTGTTCAGGAGCCCTATAGGGCAGACTGCATGATTCCCTCAATCCAATAAGCTAATTTTAGCAAAAAGGTTAATTGTTTGCAATCATGAAAATAGTGCAAGGGCATTTTAAACTAAGGAAGGGATACTGGGAGTTCACAGGACACTAGGACCTCATGGCATTTGACATCTGCATTCAAGGCACTGAAAAGGCATTCAGTTTCGTATCTTCATCTTATTTGCTCTTCCTCCAGGTAGCCCATGGATCATTCATACTTTGTGTGGTTGCTTAGCATTGCTGCAGTCTCTCCCTTACAGGCTTCCTTGTGCTGCAGAAGCTTGAAAACTAACATGACAGCTCCCTAACTCCCTTGCTTGTCATAGATGTCTAATAAAAATATAAACCTTGAGCTCAGAACTGAATCAACTAGGGAAAATAAAAGCCACAGAATATAAAATACCAAATCTGTCACACTCCAAAGTGAGTATCAGCTTTCTGATTTACACAGCTTCCTCATGGGAGAAGCAAAGTCTTGTGCTGGAGAGAACATGAGGTGAGCAGTGTGGTCTCCCACTGAGTTTACTCCAGGTTCTTTCCTCTACACACGAAAGTATTCAAAGTGGAGGCACAACTATGTGCAGAGAAACAGGGTTTACCCAAAGCATAGGAAAAGTGCGGAAAACCGCAAGAGAGGATGAACAGAAAGTCAAAATACAAAAAGAACCCAAACAAAAGAAAACCAAAGAAAACCGTGAAGCAAGGTTCAGGCCATCCCTTAATACTATTGTGATGCATAAGGGGTCAGGGCTTTCTTGAATAGTCAAAAGTGGGCAGAATTTGGGGTGGAACTTGAATACCACCTGTCTCCATGTCCTTGTTTGGAAATACTGGTAATGTCATGGCATCAGGTGGGCAATGGGAATGGGAGTGACCCTTGTGGTAATTTTATTTGGATGACATTATAACTTAGATGTCATTGCAGGAACTCATCAAGTAGCCATACTAGATATTTCCAGCTAGTTCTGCTGCAGGGAAAATGGAGACAGCTTAGTGTTGCAGGGAAGGCAGATTGGGGTATTGCACAGAAAGGGAAGGTGGGCCGGCGCGGTGGCTCACTAAGCTAATCCTCCGCCTTGCGGCACCGGCACACCAGGTTCTAGTCCTGGTCGAGGCACCGGATTCTGTCCCGGTTGCCTCTCTTCCAGGCCAGCTCTCTGCTGTGGCCAGGGAGTGCAGTGGAGGATGGCCCAAGTACTTGGGCCCTGCACCCCATGGGAGACCAGGAGAAGCACCTGGCTCCTGCCATCGGATCAGCGCGGTACGCCAGCCGCAGCGCGCTGGCCGCGGTGGCCATTGGAGGGTGAACCAACGGCAAAGGAAGACCTTTCTCTCTGTCTCTCTCTCTCACTTTCCACTCTGCCTGTCAAAAAAAAAAAAAAAAAAAAAAAGAAAGAAAGAAAGAAAAAGAAAGGGAAGGTTAGTCTTGTGCACTGAAGGGGAAGTGTGTTGGGACAGTGCACAGAAAGGAAGTATTTGGTGGTGACCAGGTTGTCACGAGAACCAGGCACGGCTATCATGCAGGGGCTTGCTCCAGCTGTGACACAGGAACTGTCCAATGGCAGCACAAGCTACTTCACAGGCCTTCTGTGTGTGTCAGGTGGGAGTGTCAAACCTTAGCTCCTCCCCCTAACCACCCACCTCCCACATCAAACATTTGAATATTTAGTGATAATTATTCAGATCAGCTGATGGCTTGCTACCAATGATATAGAAACTCCCAGGCCAACCCAGTGCCATAGCGTGATTTTAGGAAATATTTCTGGAAGTCTGGATTTGAGTCTGTTTCATGATTAATTCCAGTGATTGAATATCATTTAAAGGTCTGTGACAAATTTTTTCCCTTGCGACAATGCAGAGAGTTCTGTGTTAATTCCGTAAGAGCCTTTATTGACATGCCCATGCTTGAATATTTGGCTCAAGTTTCCTCTCATGCAGTAAGTATTTTAAAAAGTTACTTGTTTAACTTTTGTATAAGTCCTCTGTAGAAAGCCAGAATGTTCTAACCCTGAATTAATTTATGTCATTGCATTTACTAGATTGTATTAATGCTGTCTATTTAAAAAGATGTATGTATGTCTCTCTTTGTCACTGTCCACTCTGCCTGTCAAAAATAAATATAAATAAATAAATAAATAAATAAAATAGGTGGGGAGGACAGTGCTGTGGCATAGTGGGTAAAGCCACCACCTGCAGTGCCAGCATCCCATATGGGTGCCAGTTCTATTCCCGGCTTCTCCACTTCTGAACAAGCTCTCTGGTATGGCCTGAGAAAGCAGTAGCAAATGGCCCAAGTACTTGGGCCTCTGCATCCATGTGAGAGACCCAGAAGAAGCTCCTGGCTCCTGGGTCCTGGCTTTGGATCAGCACACCTCTGGCCATTGCAGCCAATTGGGGAGTAAATCAGCAGATAGAAGACCTCTCTCTCTCTCTCTCTCCCTCTCTTTCTCTCTCTGTGTAACTCTTTCAAATAAATAAATTAATTAAAAAAAATAAGTGGTGAATCACTACTCCCCATTCCCTGGCTCATACTGCTATACTCTTATTTTTAAATTTTATATATTGGATCTTGGCAAAGATGATATCCTTCACCAAACTTCAGTTTGCCCCTTCCAATTAAGTAGGGCTTGCCCTTTGGGCTTCCCTGTCTATCTTTGCATCCTCAATTATAGAAAAGATTCTACTAAGTCAGTTAATAAGAGTTTGCTGCCTTTGATCCATGATCTTTACCCCCATCCTCATTATCTGGTTACCAAGATCCACTTTCAGCAAGAATCCTGTGAATGCAGTTCAGTTAGAATCCACATACCCTCTTTACCTCTGATGTTTCCTTTTAATAATTTTCTTTACAGACTCCTGCCTTACTTTGTCTGTAAATCCCCACTGTACCATGCTTTATTCAAAATTGAGCTGATTCTGTACAATTTTTTCTTTCTTTTTGCAATCCTGAATGTTTTTCCAATTTCGCTGATGTCCAGTTCTGGTTTTCTTTAACAATCTCCACTTAAGATTTTGCAGAGGAAGGCATCATATAGGCATTCTAGCTATCTGTTGATGCTTGTTGTGAATGCAATCTTCTTAAACACAAGGTATCCCTAAAATTAATTAGTTGAGTTTTGTATATTAGTTACTTGTAATGTTTTTGGCATTTGAGTCAACAATCTTGGCTTTTTTATAGGCTGATGCCAGGTAATTGAGATTCAAAAGGTGATGTGCTTTCTTAAACTCTTTCTACTTGGAAACTGCTTGTAAGATAGTCCGATAGGGAATGAGGGCAAGCAACCAGGTGTGAGAGGCATTCCACTTCCAAATCAAGCTTAGTCATTGGGGTTATTAACATAATAGATATCAGAGCTTTGAACATCTGCTTGTTAAATGGTAGCCTTTATTGCTGATTCCCTTGGAATATACCTATTAGAAATGACTGCTAGTTTTATGGCTTTGCTGTTATGTGGTAAACATATTACTATGAATTATATACACCATTAGGAGCCATAACATGATATTGCTGAATTACTTTATTGAACATTTTACTTCCATTTGAGGATGATTTGCTTACTATTTTATGTCACATTTTGCTCATAAGATCGCCACATATAATTATGAACTACCTAAGTTGATGATCACTACTCATACTCATAATGCATACATGTCTTTTAAGGTTATTATTGATTTGATCTGGTTTTATATGAGCACAGAAAATCAACATGAGACTCATAGTCTGTTGATGGATTCTTTATAGTAGGTGTATTCTTAGTGATAAAAATTCTGTAATGGAAAATTTTGGACAAACAGCTCAGTTATATCTCTTGTCAAACATTGTTCAGAAATCTCAGCTCTCAGACTTAATTGTCTGGGTTTATTTGAGTGCCATGAAATGACAAGGTGGTCTATCTCTACAACATGATGAAGAGATTTTAAAATGATAGTTGTCACTCAAAACAATGAAAAAGTACATGCACCATTGAAAAAATTGCTCTCAACCAAACCACACCAAAGAAGCATATAATGCTTTAATGTTTATTATACTAGTAATCATAAACAGTTCTAAACAGTTCTGTTTTAGATGTATCTCTATCTTCCTTAACATCACTTAATCATCTCTGAACTGGCACAGGCAAATAAAAAAGTCAGGTTTCTTTGGTGAGGATGATATCTACTGGGACCTTAGGTTGCAAATTGCTGGCTGAAGACTAATGTGGTAGACCCTTCATTAAAATCCAATTCGGAGCATAAACCAGTGAACAGAGTATCTCAAAATGGCCAACAGTTCTCCAGAAAGTGGTGCTAGAATTGTGATACCTGCAACAATGAGACTAGCCAAAATTTAATGCATTGAAAATCATTTGTTTCTTGGTCTATCATACTCAATTAAAGAAAATTCCATTGCTACAACATTGCCTTGGGAAATTGGTATGACGTGCACTCTTTTAGCCACCATGCATGTATTATTTAATACACCAGCTAGTATCTATTCACAAATTGTGCAGAGGAATAAAATGTATACGATAGATTATGCATTTTGGGAATACAACACTGTAAAAAATGATGCAAAATCCAATGGAATTTTGAAATAAGTCTATTCTTTTTTTCCTCCAAAAGATCTCAGAATTCTCCCTTTTCTCTATTCCTCCTGAATTTTCATTGGGAATAGGAGTATGTATACCAGTTTGAATCCTCTGGATTCATAGCATATGGGTTGAAATTTTTTCTTACATACTACAAATATGACCCTCATAGGGTCATGAAACTACTGATTTCGCCTAATCTTCAGCTTCGCGTTCCACAATGTCAGGTACCCATTTGGTCAATCATGGTTTGAGACTATTAAATGAAAATTTCCAGAAATCAATAATTCACAAGTCTTAATTTTATTGCAGTATATTGTTATCATTGTTCTATTTTATGATTAGCTACTTTTTTACATCTTTCTGTGCATACAACTTAAATTAAACTTTATTAAAGATAAACATTTATGGAAAAAAAAAACAAAACATAGGCTTCAGATTTATCAGCAGTTTCAGGTATCCATGGGGAGTCTTGCAATGTATCCCTCACAGATAAGGGAGGGGTATTGTTTTTATACCTGAATTTCTATGTATTTAGAGAAAACAACAATTCTACCTAATAATGGCAGTTAGAGGATTCAAGCTGTTAATAGTTTTAGACATGTAAAACAGTTAGATCCTTACAAGTTAAAATTGGAAGTCAAAAAACTAATTAATTTAAATTGATTAGTAAATAAAGACATACTGTAGATTATCAAATAATCATTCTCCTGAGTTTCTTGTTCTGCCATCCTTTGCATGAGACTTGTATTACATCATTCCCACACGAACATTGAATGTCAGTATGCATGTGTATATGTCTGCTTCTACCCAGGAAGAAAAGAAAAAGCTGAGCTGCAAAAGAAAACTGTCTATAGAGGGCGGGAGTTTACTCTCATCACCAGGGATAGGCCTGAATGTGTAACCAGTTACAGAGAGATTATGTGATGAATGCTTTAGTTTTATAGCTTCTATGCAAGAGAAAGAAAAAGATAGGTGGTATTCTGAATGTTAAATAAATTAATCAACAAAATATGTTACAGGTACATAGAAAGAATGCAATATATTTTAGTACTTAGAGTTATGCTCTCTCCACATCTCTATGCATTAGATTATGAAGCTTCCTGGCCAGCAGTTAGTCCAGAGTCTAGCTGTAGCCGTGGTTTATTTAATGAGCTCAGGCTTTCCTAATGATCACCCAAATTCATAGGAGAGAAATGCAGTTTTACAGTGGCCAAACCTCTGTTCCTAAACTGAGTATCTTCAGAGAAGTATGTAGAATAGGATTCTGGTCCAGTTGATAGCTAGCCATATATGCAGGCTTGGTGTTGGCTAGAGTAGAGGTGGATACTTGTAATAAAGTGTGTGTGTTCTATCTCTTGTAATACATACAAAATTAATAGTAAATTCTACTTGATAATTTTTAAGATGTCAGAGAACAAATGGAATGTGGATAACCATGCATGATATAGCACAAGAGAGATTTGCTAAGAGTCAGGAGAAAGTTTGTTGAGATTATGTTTACAATGTAACCGTTGAACATTTCTCCAACTCTAACATATGTTTATTTATATGTGACAAAGTATATTTCTGTAACTTTAAAGAATAAAAGGTATGCTATTTTAAATACACCTTTTCACTTTTTGAATTTTAAGAATATATTTTATATTACTTATTTTAAATAAAAAAATAGTTCCTTCAAATGTTACCTGTAGATATAATTGGTGCAAAATGTTTTATGTTAACTTGTTGCCTGGTGATAATATATGCTCTCTTGACAATGAATAATTCATAAACTATAAGTGTACTTTTAGTAGCGAATAGTATTGGAGAAAAGTGACTATATATCTTAAAAGCTAGTCTAAAATATGAAAATAAACTTCCCTCTTATTTTGTTAGTTTTGTAGTCATAAAAGAACCAATCTCACTGTCATATCCAGTACTTATCTTTCATTAAGCAGTAAAGAAGACACAAATATTTTGCTAATATATATTTTTTCTAATTTCCAAGGACCATTTCAAGTGATAAATACATCTGAGAACTTTTAATCCTCCTAGAGCTATATGGATATGTAAACTTGTTATATCCATCCCATTGATATAAGTCATCTAATTTAACATATTCAGAAAGTGATGAATCCAGATTTAAATTTACAGGGCCTTGTTTTAGAGTTGTCATTCTCAATTACTATATTCTATGAGTCCTATAGTATAGGGATTTTTAAAAAACTTAAATATTCACATAACTGTTGACAATGCTTCTGGTGAGACTGCAGACTAAGCTCTAAGTCTTTGCTGTGATCAACATTTTATGTCAAGCTCTTGGGAAAAGGAATTATCTTGAATCCATGGTGAATGGTATCTACCCAAGCATTTGCCAAGTAATTTACCTTGTTAAATGTTTTTTTCTTTAACTTGTAATAACCACAAAAAAAAAAAAAAAAAACAAAACAAGGTTCCATTTAGATAATATGGACAAAGTGGACATATTTATAATGGGAAATTTAGAAGTATGTTTATTAACTTGTTTCCCTTCTGTTTATAGATGAAAATTACAATATGACAATAATGTTTTGATACGTTTAAATTGGATAATGGTTGTAAGCAGATTTTACGTATAGATACGTGTGAAACAAGGAGAAAGATAGATGATGAGTTTGTGTTCATGATGTAATGTGATTTATTTACACATGTGAAATGAGAGGTGTCGCTCCCCCTCTTCGTGGGGGAGCAACACTGAACCCTGCGCTGTTCTTTCGTCTGCTCGGCCCTCCCCGGGTTTGCTGCTGGTTCTTCCCGGGTTGGCTACTATCCCTTCCACCTCCGTGGAAGGGCAGTTCCCCCTGGCCGCATTCCCCACTTCCGCAGGGGAGCGGCACACCGCCGGCCGGGTCTCTCGGGGGCTGCACGGGTTCCCTTAGATGTTCCCCATAGATGTTCCCGGTGCATGCCGTCTCTCTCCTCCTTTATAGTCCTCCTCCGCCAATCCCAACTCGGCTGAGTACGCTGCTCTCCAATCAGGAGCAAGTCCTACAGTTAATTGGTTGAACTGGAGGCAGCTGTGCGGAAGCTGTTTACTTCTCTCCCAGCGCCATATTGTGGGAGAGCAGATGCATAGAATAAGTCCTAATTCGAGCAACTTAGTCTAGTCCGGATTGCTCCCCACAAGAGGAGTCCATATTAATAGTTATGATGATGGTAAATCAGAAGTCTAGTTAAATTTAACTCAATGACTACTAAGGAGAAACCAGCAGAGCTATAGTCCACTGTGACTGACCATGTAACGACATAATAGCCATTCTCTTATTCTCTCTTATCAACAAAAATCCCATGTTATTTGAGGCTCAATTTTGTTCCATGAGAAACATCCATGTTGACATGACAAAGTTGAAATTTCATTAATTAAGAGAAAGAATATTAAGTTGTTAATGATTTAGTTGACTGTAAATTTAGAATACAATTAAAATAAAGGAGCATATAACAGTAATTTGTTCATCTGCAAGTTACTGAAATCCCATGAAAAGAAATTTAAGCCAGTATCTATCATCATACTGTTGATGTTAAAACTGATATGTCAGAGGGGGTGGCGCTGTGATATAGTGGGTAAAAGCTGCCACCTGCAGTGCTTGCATTCCATATGGGCACTGGTTCCATTCCCAGCTGCTCCATTTCAGATCCAGTTTCCTGCTAATGTGCCTGAGAAAGCAGTGGAAGTCGGCCCAAGTACTTGGGCCCCTGCACCCACACTGGAGATCTGGAAGAAGCTCCTGGCTCCTGGCTTCAGATTGGCCCAGCTCCAGCCATTGTGGCCATCTGAGGAGTGAACCAGTGGATGGAAGACCTCTCTCTCTCTGCTTCTGTCTCCGCCTCTGCCTCTGCCTCTCTGTAACTCTGCCTTTCAAATAAATAAATGAATCATTAAAAATTTTTTTAAAAAATTGATATTTCAGGCAAATGATGTTTCCATGATGGGAGAAAAGCAGGAAGAGATATGAGATATCTGAGGTTCTGTAAAAATCTTATAGGACCAAAACTGAACGAAAAATAAAGGTACAACAGTGTAAACTCATGGTAGTATTGCCTTGAAATTATACAGATGTCTTAAACCAATCCACTAAAATGGTCTTGAAACAAGGACAGATAAATAGTAACAAGGACCCTGGTTCCCAGCTTGTGGTTTCTAAGTATGCTCTAAAAAAGCAAACAACAGAAAACAAAGATTTCAAATTTGGTGCAACAAAAAAAAGAAAACCCTGGAATGATTTATGATACAAAAAAGCAAGCAAACTGTCAAAGATAGCTAAGGATATTTCCAAAAGATTCAATATCTAACTAAAATTCTCCTGTTGACCAAGAAGGAATAAATTTACAATTTAAAATTTGAGCTGGCACAGCACAGAGGAGTTTTAGAGCAGGGGATACATACTATGTGTTTCTATAATGATGGATATTTGTCATTGTATGTTTCTTCAGATCCATGGAACTGATAACAATAGAAGTTAACCCTAAAACAGACTGTGAACCCTGGGCAATAACGATGTGTTAGTATAGGTCCCCTGTGATAATATACCACACGGTTGGGGTGGTGATGAGAGAAGCCATGCACATTCAGGGGCATTAGGTTTAAGAAAACTCTGTCCCTTCCTCTCAATTTTGCTGTGGTCCTACAACACCTCTAAAAAAGTCAAGTTTTAAAAAAATAACTGATGACTACAACCAAATGAATCAACTTAAGTGTTAATCTGTAAATCACCACATCTTAAGTCCAAGTCAAAACAAAACAAAAAAAAACATCAGCTTTCAGGAGATTCTATATCAAATGTTAGAAATTATGATCCAAGAGTATGATATTTCTCACTTCTTGATTACTAAGTATTTATTGGAATACAACATACCAATTTGTTTACATTATTTTCTATAGCTGCATTCTGGTTACACCAGAAGAGTTGAATAATTATAACAGAGATTGGTTTTCAAAGCCTAAAATGTTTACTGTTTTGCCATTTGCAACTGATAGATTTAAGAACATGCTGCTCAAATTATACCATTTGGCATTTGAAAAAACAACAAAAATAGGAAAACACTCTCTCCTCTCCCTGTGGTTCATGTGAGAGGTGCCCACCCTTTACTGAGAGCAAAGGAATGTCTGTCTTGGAAGACCCAGAGTCGTAGATATGAATCTGAACAAATCAGACTTACTAAATTCCCCTTAGTTAATTACACCTCTGCGGGATTATATCCACATTTCCCCCATTGCACACCTGTACAACCATCAACTTTTTCATTAAGTTGACACAAAAACAAATAGAATTCTGTGATTCTCTGGGGTTTCATTCCCCTATGAAGACTGCCAAGGTGAATGAAATTTTGTTAAATGTGTTTCTATGCTTTTCTTTTGTTATTCTGTCTTATTTTGTAGGGACCTCAGTCATGAACACAGCCTGGGAAGAAAGATATTTCCTGAACACAAGAACAATTTACTGATCCTTTTTCTAAATAATCAATCATTATTTTGAAAGCTAACAAATGGGGGAAATGAATCAAGCATTTATTCTGCCTTTCTTTTATCAACACTATCTCAAATTCACCAAATATTGATGCAGAACACTTTCTTTATTAGTAAATTATAGCTTCTAAAAAATGGAATGATAATAGTAGAATGCCATTTTTTCTCTAATTCTGAAAAATAACATTAACTCTAATTACCAATTTACAAAAAAAGACTAATAATTTAAAAAATGAAACAAATGAAGTCACACCAAATGAATTCAATCAACAGTATCCAGATTATGGGAAGCAATATAGGAAAAATACCTAGATCTTGACACAACTAGGATGTACAAGTATGTAACAGAATACTAACAAGTTACTTCAAATCTTTGGTGGGTATGTAAAAATATGACTAAACTTAAGAGAACATTTTTATATTTTAGAAATATGTGTTAAAATATTCATGGAATGAAATGTAAACACTGTGTAGGATTAGCTTCAAAACCACTCGTGGAGGGGGAAAAATTCCACTATTTTTCTCTATGTTTGAAAGTTTCCATAATTACAAGTTAAATGAGAAGTAAGCAGGTCAAGCTGGGAACCCTGTAGAGAAGGGTTCATTGAGGAATTGCTACGGGGTACATTTGTCCTAGTGGTTAAGCATGTGGCTGAGATGCCTGCATCCCACAGTTGAGTGCTGGGGTTTAAGTCCAAGCTCCATCTCCCTACTCCACTTCCTGTTAGTGCACTCTAGGAAAGACAGCAGGTAATAGTTGAGTCCCTGACAAGCACAAACGAGGTTCCTGTTTCTCAGCTTTGTTGAAATCATTTAAGAAGTAAACCAATGGATGAGAACTCTCCCTCTCTTTCCTCTTTTTCTCTGCTTCTCAAATTAAAAAAAAAAAAACTTTATTAAAAAAGAAGTACTAATTAACATTTTGTTCCTGTAGACTGCCTACACAGAACATAGATTTTTACTTTAGACCAGGGGTTGGATCAATTACAAACATGCCTGTGAGTGAGAAAACCCATTTACCAATGTAACACAGCCAAGTTACATAACATATCTGTTCCAAATATCCATCATTTACTCTACCCATCTGTTTAGTTTATACATCCAATATTCTTCACATTAAAGAAGGAGTTTTTATTCTGAAATCTTGTTGGTAAGTGATGATAAAATGACTTAGTGTACATGACTTAGAGAACCTTAAGTAAATGTTATTCTGGGTCAGTCTGCAATTGCATTTAACTAATACTAACAGAGGAACAATATAAAATTGCTTTAAGTTATCCACAGATTTTTATCTCCCTCACACGAAATTCAGAAGTATACAGTCTAAAGATGGTATTTTACTCTTTTTCATTATTATAATGTCCCAAACTCCTCCTTTCTGTCCCAATAAACAGCCATAAAGTCTAAACTTTGAGCAGAGAAAATGAAGAATGTTTACTGGCAGGAGTGTTTCCTATCTCATCAACCCTTCATTAACCACCTTTTTTTTTTACGTCCCAGGCTTACGTTTCTATTGATATCACAAGAGCTACCCTGATCTGCAAAGCAGCTGAAATGAATTATAGCTTATTAGAGGGGCAGGTGACCATCCTCCCCATGCCCAATATAGAAGTTCACTTACAGAAGAGGAGAATGGTCTCTGAATAGCAACCAAGGTTACCCCCGGATATGAGATACACCCCTTTCTTTTGGCCACTATCAGCAAATGTTAAAATAAATTCAGAGAGGCTGGCACCACAGCTCACTTGGCTAATCCTCTGCCTGCAGCCCCGGTACTCCGGATTCTGTCCCGGTTGCTCCTCTTCCAGTCCAGCTCTATGCTGTGGCCCCGGAGGGCAGTGGAGGGTGGCCTAAGTGCTTGGGCCCCTGCACCTGCATGGGAGACCAGGAGGAAGCACCTGGCTCCTGGCTTGGGATCGGCGCAGAGCACACTGGCTGTAGCGGCTATTTGGGGGGTGAACCAACGGAAGGAAGACCTTTCTCTCTCTCTCTCTCTCTCTCTCTCTCTCTCTCACTGTCTAACTTTGCCTGTCAAAAATAAATAAATAAATAAATCCAGATAACTTTCTACTTGCATATATTTTTGAGATTAATATTGATAAGAACACTGACAGAAAGAACCAGTGTTTTTAAAGGTGTAAAGATATAGAATCCTGGGCCGGCGCCACGGCTCACTAGGCTAATCTTCCGCCTAGAGGTGCCGGCACACTGGGTTCTCGTCCCGGTCGGGGCGCCGGATTCTGTCCCGGTTGCCCCTCTTCCAGGCCAGCTCTCTGCTGTGGCCAGGGAGTGCAGTGGAGGATGGCCCAAGTGTTTGGGCCCTGCACCCCATGGGAGACCAGGAGAAGCACCTGGCTCCTGCCATCGGATCAGCGCAGTGCGCCAGCCGCGGCGGCCATTGGAGGGTGAACCAATGGCAAAAGGAAGACCTTTCTCTCTGTCTCTCTCACTGTCCACTCTGCCTGAAAAAAAAAAAAAAGGTATAGAATCCTCTGCAATATTTTAATGCTGGGGCCGGAGTTGTGGTGTAGAAAGTGAAATCACTGCTGGCAGCCCATAAGGGTTATAGTCCATGATTTGGCTGCTCCACTTCAAATCCAATTCCCTGCTACAGCACAAGGGAAAGCAGTAGAAGAGGGCCCAAGTGTGTGAGTCCCTGCCGCCCGTGTTGAAGGCCAGGATGAAACTCCCAGCTCCTGGCTTCCACCTGGCACAGCTCTGGCCATTGTAGCCATTGGGGATTGAACCAGTAGAAAGACATTCTCTCTGTCTCTCTCTTTCTTTATATATATATATATATATACACACATATATATACACACACACACAAATATATGCATACACACATACATCTGTCTCTGTAACTGATTTTCAAATAAATATATAGAGCTTTTTCAAAATATTAAATGACACTAGGATATAGAAAAACTAATTTTAATTCTAATGTATATAATTGTGACTTAGGAACTAAATCTGTGCTTAATGGCTTTGACCTCATCATAATGACTCTTTCAGGAAAGGCGATCCCCAGATTTGGAAATGTGCAAAAATAAATTATTTGTTTTATTTTCCCCAATAGAAGCTAGGCAGTGCCTAGCAGATGCTAGCACAATAAGCTGGTCCTCTAGGCCTTTGTATATAATTTAATTATTTTTGCAACCAATTTAATCCACATGTCTAAGTACACCCACTTTGTTCTTTATACATTAAAAGAAAAAAATAAAATTAATAAAAGGGCTTTAAGTAGTAAGCTACTGACTACCAGAAGGACAGGGGAGAAGAAAATAAATGAATCAGTAAGACAATATGCAAGTCATAGATATTTTAAAACATGACCTGTTCTCTCAATCTGTGCTGTCCACTAGACAGGCAAATGTAAATAGTGACATTTTAAATCCAATTAAATTTGCTTGAATTAAAAAGTATACATTTTATTCATACAAATTAAATTTTTAGTATCCAATAGCTATATGTAGCTAGACCCTACTGTATTAAATAGAAAACTCTAATCTTCAGAGAGTTCTACTGGACATCAATGTACTCAATATCAAGTTCTTTTTTTTAGCTGTTTGTTCATTTATCTTTTTAAAGATTTATTTATTTATTTGAAAGTCAGAGTTACACAGAGAGAGGAGAGGCAGAGAGGGAGAGAGAGGTCTTCCATCCGATGGTTCACTCCCCAACTGGCTGCAAAGGCCGGAGATGTGCAGGTCCGAAGCCAGGAGCCAGGAGCTTCTTTCGGGTCTCCCACATGGGTGCAGGGGCCCAAGGAGTTGGGCCGTCCTCCACTGCTTTCCCAGGCCATAGCAGAGAGCTGGATTTGAAGTGGTGGAGCCGGGTTTCGAACTGGCACCCATAAGGGATGCCTTTGCATCCAGGCCAGGGCGTAAACCCACTGTACCACAGCACCAGCCCCTGTTTATTCATTTACTTAACAAGCATTGTGAATACTAATGTAATACTTAGTGATACTAATAACTTGATATTTATAATATCCCACAGGTATGAATGGAAAATAGTAATATCAATATTTGCATATAAGAAGGTTTAAGCATTCAGCAATAGGATTTTGTAATGTAATTTACTCAATGTTACAAATACAATAGTGATAATAAATATTAAAACCTAGTGCCTGTACTGTTCATATTTTCCCTTTAGTTTATTAAAAAAAGTTATTCTGAGGATTAGAGGCATAAAAAGTTATTGTGCATAAAGCATATGACTTTGTCAGTCAGGTGCCCTGAAGTCTTTCATATACAGTACATGTAGTTTAACCAACTTAGATCAAGAGATAAAAGACAGTCTTCTCTTTGGATCCAGAAAGGAACAAAAAATAGTTTTGTGGGCGTCCTCAAAGAAACAGAAGCTTTAGGCAGACCTCTCTGAGTTAAAAAATGTGCATTGAACCAGGTAGTTCATTGTTGCTGATTGTATTTTCCAAAGTTATTCCCAGAAATATATATCTCATCTCATACTGTTTCCTTAAATGTCACATCGACTTCCTCAACTGAGAGCTGGAGTATGCTTCCTCTCCCTTGGACTTGGGTGGGTGGTCCTGACTTTCATAACCAATAGACCTTGACAGATGTGGTATTGCGTGGATTCTGAGGCTAGGACAGAAAGCCTATCCAATTCCTGCCTGGATCTTTTCCTTTTTATTTTAAATTTTAATTTATCTCTAACAGATTCAGTGTGATGTGTAGATACAATTCTAAGAACATAATGATATTCACCTCCACTCCTCTCTCCTCCCTACTCCTCCCTCTCGCCCTCTCCTTCCTTTTCCCTTTCTCTGTGTCTTTTTTTTTTTAGATTTTGAGATAACATTTTAAATTTACATGACAATAAAAAGGCTTAATACTTCACAGAATAAGTAGGGCTGTGCATTTTTTAAAACATCCGCACAACCAGAGTATTTGATGGTTTTGAAGACATAGAATTTAAGTTGCATAAAACTAATTGAAATGCAAATTTCCCCTGTCCATAGCAAGATATATTTTTCCTGTTCTTGGCAATGCAAAAAATATTGTCTTATAGAGTATATAAATTTCTGTCAGTTCTTGTCTGGATTGTTTTTGGCATCTGATCTCTTTATTAAATGATGAGTTAAATTAAAACTGGGATAGGTTGTTATTTTATATTTGAATGGTAGTTATAATTTTACCTTTTTGAAAATCATTATTGAGCAATTTTGGATGTTTCATGAACATACTCAAATGGACTCACTAGACAGTTACAAATTAAGTGTGCAATTGGAGAAATGTAAGCAGTGAGGTATTTCAGACAGGTCTTGGTTCCCAGGGTGAATGTGAATAGCAATAGAAATTTAAATTTATTGATTCTGTGTTTCTGTGGTGTTTTCCCTCTTTACTCATTTTGAAAAAAAATCACAAAATATTTTTCAAGTTATTATTTCTTGTTTGAATAATTTGAGTATTCAGTGAAGATACCTCTTTTTGTTTTTTGCTTTTGATTTGAAGGAAGCACTTTTGAACCCATTAAAGAGTACTGACAGTATAAAACTGATCTAATTATATGCATGTGCATGGGATCAGAAGAAAGCTTTCAAGGAGAAACTTCAGACCTTTCTTATTATCACGATATCTGAATGTAAAACCAAGTATATCATTATTGTACCTTCCTATTTAACTGATAATGCATAATACTTCTTTCAACACGGCAGGAGTTATTTCTTGCGTCAGATATGAGAAATTCTAAGGATAGTATTCTACAGAGTTTATTTTCAATTATGTGCTTCAAATGAATTATGTGTGGAAGAAAGGACAAGGAGATTCTAAAGTAGTTTAATTTTTCTATTTGCATCTGTACATTTAGGATACTAGAAGTGACATGAATTAGTGGTTTTCAAAAAAAGAAAAGAAAAGAAAGGAAGGAAGAGAGAGAGAGAGAGAGAGAGAGAGAAAGGAAAAAACTTTTAAAGAAAAAGTCCTCCAATGACATTTCTACCAGTACCCAGCTTCTGAATACTTCATTTATATTGACTCAGATGCGTAAACTATATTATCGTAAGTAATTCATAGGCTTTTTTTTAAATAAAGGAGTTGTGAAGCCACTTTTCACACCTAGAGAAGAGTGAAGAAAACACACTCAGGAAAGCAGTGTGTTTTATTTTGCCAGCCAGCTCTTTATAAATGCTAGGCAAAACTACAAACCAGTGTCTGATTTTGTCTTTCTGAAGAAAAACAGATTTGCACCACAGATTGCAGATGTCATGCTTCATATTTTTCCATCTAATTAAGTTACACGTAGCGTGTTCCAGTTTTATTTACCTAACCTGAGGACAGAGGTAGGGATCACAGGGTGAGTCAGTCACAGGTGTTCCGCTTACGCCCCTAGTGTGGGGAGCAACTCGGACCAGACTAAGTTACTCGAATTAAGACTTACTCTATGCATCTGCTCTCCCACAATATGGCGCTGGGAGAGGAGGAAACAGCTTCTACACAGCTGCCTCCAGTTCAACCAATAAACTGTAGGACCTGCTCCTGATTGGAGGAGAGCAGCATACTCGGCGTGTGGGTAGCAGAGTTGGGATTGGTGGAAGAGGACTATAAAGGAGGAGAGAGACAACATGCACCAGGAACATCTATCTGAAGGAACACCTGAGCAGCCCCCGAGAGAGCCGGCTGGCGGTGTGCCGCTCCCCCGCGGAAGTGGGGAAAGTGGCTAGGGGGGACCGCCCTTCCACGGAGGTGGAAGGGTCGGTAGCCAACCCGGGAAGTACCAGCAGCAAACCCGGGGAGGGTCGAGCAGACAAAAGAACAACGCAGGGTCCTGTGTCGTTCCTCCACGAAGAGGGGGAGCGACACCCTAGGTCTGCTGTCTATCGTTTTCCACACTTGCCTCTGTGTTACAGACTGATGTGTGGAACAAACAATGGCATGCATGGACCCCTCGGTGCCAGGAGGGTTCAGCCAAACTGATTGCCTCTTCATGAAGCTACAGTTAGGAAACAGGTTGAGTGTTTGCCTGGTTTCCACCACACCTCGACCAACAGTGTTCGTGAACCCTGTTGCTTCATTTTAAGCCACTATCTCTACAGGGGTCTGTCAAGTTTACGGTGACCATTCTGTGCTCTTGTCATTTGCACTTGGGGTGACAACATCTGAGATAGCACCATGTGTATGTAATATCCTTTATGGCTTCCTAACACCATGGCTGTACCTTCTCATGTGGTTCTTGTATTAAATAATTCTCAAAATTTTGAAGAGCTACCTCCATTTCTTAATGTTTTGTTGTTGTTTTCTATCTAAATGACCTATTGAGGAAAATGTTGTGTTGAAGTTCTCAATTATTATTGCATTGGAATGTGTCCCTTTACAACAAATACTGTTAACTTTATATACTTGGGTGGTTCTGGCATTCAGTGTATAATATTTACATTTGTAAAGTTCCCTTGCTAACTGGGTATTTTTATCATAATAAAATTCTTTTTTTTGTATTTTTTTTCCTCCAGACTTGTTTAATCTCAGCTATTTCTACTTGCATTCGTGTGGAATACTTTTTTCCATACCTTTATTTTTAGTCTATATGTGTCTTTATGGGTAAGATGAAATTCTTGTAGGCAGCACACAGTTGAGTCCTATTTTTATAACCTTTTAACAAAAATTGTATCATTTTTATTTGATCAGTTTTTTATTTTATCTTTTAAAATTTTTAGCTGATACAGATAACTGTACCAATTTATTGGACACCACATGATGTTTCAATACAGGTATAACACTGATGTTCAAATGAGGGTAAACATACATATCTCCTCAGACAATTATTATTTCTTCATAGACAAATTTGTCAAAATTGTTCTTTTAGATTTTAAAAAATATATGCAGTGCATTATCATTATTTGTGGTGATCCTACTGTGCTATAGAAAAAAGGACTTCTCTCTAACTACATCCTTTATCCATTAATCAAGCTTTAACATCTCTTCCTCTCCACTGCTGTCCCCAAATAACTTTTAATTGAAAATTTAATCCATGTGTGTTCAAGTTTATTATTAATATGTAACAATTTATTCATGTTGCTATTTTCTGGTTGTTTAGTGTACGCTTTGTTCCTTTATTTACCCTCTTCTTGTTAATATTTGTAGTTTGGTTGTTTGGGAAGGATGGCCATTTGATTCATTTCTTTCATTTAACTATTCTACGAAAGCATTTTATACTTTTGCATGTTTTCACAATGATAGTTACTATCACTTGTAGATGTAGTATTCCTTAAAATACTTCTTGTAAGTTGGGCTTGATTGTGATGAATTCACTCAATTTTTGCTTGAGTTAGATTTTATTTCTCCTTCATTTGTGAAGGATAGCTTTTCTAGGTATAATATTCTTGGCTGTCAGTTGTTTTAATCTTCCAACATTCCAAATGTATTTGCTCCCTTCTCTCTTGGCCTGCAAGATTGGTGGTGATGCATCTGCTGTTAGTCTAATGAGAAATCCATTATATGTGATTTATTTTTTTTTTTGGTGCTTTTGGAATTTTCTTTTTGTCTTTTGGCAGTTTGATTTTAATGTGACTTGGACGGTACTTCTTCTGAGTTATCTATAATTTGAGTTCTTCCAGCTTCATAATCTGGATATGTAAATCTCTTCCAAGATTTGGAAAGTTTTCAGCTATTATTTTATCAAATATTTTTTCTTAGACTCTCTTTGTGTCTTCTCTCTCTGTACCTTCTGTAATGCAAAGATGTATTTGCTTAATGATTTCTCTTATATCCTATATGCTTTCTTCACCTTTTGCAGTCATTTTTACTTTTTTCATATGCTAGATTAATTCAACAGATACGTCTTAACGTACAGAAACTATTTCTTCTACTTTTTCTCATCTATTGGTTTGAATCTCAATTATATTTCTTATTTGATTCATTGAATTATTCAGCTGCAAGATTTTTGCTTTGTTCTTTTTTATGTCTATCTTTAGTTTAATTTCTTACTCAAATCTTACATTGTTGGAGCCAGCACGGTAGCAAGAAGGTTAAGCCTCTGCCCACAGTGCCAGTATCCCATATGTGCATCGGTTCAAGTCTTGGCTGCCCCACTTCTGATCCAGCTCCTTATTAATGTGCCTGGGAAAAGCAGCAAAAGATGATGGCCTAAGTACTTGGGCCCCTGCACTCACTTGGGAGATCCAGAAGAAGCTCCTGGCTCCTGGCTCCTGACTCTGGCTTCAGCTCAGCCCAATTCTGGCCACTAAGGCATTTGGGGAGTGAATCAGTGGATGGAAGATCTCTCTCTCTTTCTCTCTACATCTCTGCCTTTCAAATAAATAATATTAATCTTTTTTACACTCTTACATTGTTTCCTAAAGTAATTTAATTACATATCTGCAATTTTTTTGCTTCTCTTTGAGCTCCCTGAAGATCTTTATTTTCAATTACTTTTCAATAATTTCATAAAGTTCCTTTTTTGGAGATTTATTACTGATGAATTATTGTGTGCCTTTGTTTTTTTTTTTTTTGGTTCCTACATTAATATTTGTGTACTTGTTGCAATAGTCACCATTTCCAATTTTATGAAATTTTTTCTTTCCCTTGAACAAATATTTTCCTTCTGATGGATACCAATGTACCAACTGACTGACTGTCCCCTTCCAAGGCATTCATTCATTTTGTAGTTTATGTGAACACTTGCTCACTACCTTACTGCATTTATGAAACAGGGAAGCACTTTCTGCCAGACTGAGGGGTTGACACTCTCACGCGTCACTACAAGAGTGACGTTAATAGTCTGCATAAGAGTTTTATCCTTTTTATGACAGGCATTCCTCTGTGTTTTCTTGTTCAGATGAACTATTGCATGTGGAAAATGGATTGTGCACATGTTTTGATTGCAGCATTTCAAAAACTTTAAGATTAGTTTAAGCAATAGATGGCATATCTCCACCATGAGATAATTAACCACAAATAGAGGAATAGAAATATTTATCTTTTTTCTTTGTTTATTTTTTCTCTGATATGAGAAAAGATTCAATGTAGTTCATACACACAATTCTAACAATATAGTGATATTCCATTCCCCCCACCCACGCTTCTCTCTTTTTCTTTGCTTTCCTTCCTTCCTTCCTTGTTTCCTTCCTTCTTTCCTTCCTTCCTTCCTTCCTTCCTTCCTTCCTTCCTTTCTCTTTCTTTCTTTCTTTCTTTCTTTCTTTCTTTCTTTCTTTCTTTCTTTCTTTCTTTCTTTCTTTCTTTCTTTCTTTCTTTCTTTCTTTCTTTCTTTCTTTCTTTCCCTTCTCTCTGTCTCTCTCTTTTTACTATTAGACATAACATACTTTTATTTAACATTACAGTCAAGGATGTAATGCTCCACTAAGTAAATAGAAAAGTAAAAAGACTGTAGTTCAGTGGTAATATAAGCAAGGGTTAAAAAATAATCAAATGGAGAGATGACCAGTTCAGCAATATACAGTATATTTTAAAATAATAACATATCACCAAAACTATAATACTATAACACTCTTAACCATTGATTTGACAAAGATATAAGATAAAGTTTACAAATTATGCTTTCAGGAATACTGATATACACAGGCATTTCTTTTTTGTTTGCTTTTGTTTTTTGATTTTTTTCTATTTTTGTCATAGCTCCCACGTATAAGGTTGAATGTGCATCTTTGCATTTTTGTGTCCAGCTTATTTCACTGAACATAATGTATTCCAGTTGTACTCATTTTCATACAAAGATAGAATTTCATTTTTGTTTTTAAATTACTAATAGTCCACTGTGTGTGTGTGTGTGTGTGTACCACATTTTATTTATCAATTCATTTGTTGTTGGACATCTTGGTTGATTGCACACTTTGGTTGTCATGAACAGTGTTGCTAGTAAGCATGGTGTTGAGGTATCTCTTTGATAACATGTGTTCATGTCTTTTGGATATATACCCTGTAGTGGGATTGCTGGATCATATGGCAAGGCTATTTCTAGGTTTTTTGTTTGTTTGTTTTAAGCAATCTCCAAACTACCTTCAACAATGGCTATCGATACCTATTGAAAGTGTGTAAGTTTTCCCCTTTCTCCACATCATTGCCAGGATTTGTTACCCCATGTCTTTTGGATAACTACCATTCTGTCAGGGGTAAGGTGATATCTCATTGTGGTTTTCATTTGCATTTCCCTGATGGCCAGTGGTGTTGAGGATGTTTTCACATATTTATTGGCAATTTTTATTTCCTCTGAGAACTGTCTATTGAGGTCTTTGGCCCATTTATTAAGTGGATTGCTGGTTTACTTATTGCTGACTTTTTTTTGAGTTGCTGAAGTATTCTGAACAGTAATCCTTTGTGATACAGATAGTGGCAAGTATTTTTTCCCATTCTATTGGATGTCTCTTCACTCTATTGATTATTCCCTTTGCTGTCAGAAGTTTCTGAGTTTGATATAATCCTATTTGTTTAGTTTTGCTTTGTGGTCTTATCCAAGAAGTCATCACCTACCCCAAGGCATTCGAGTGCTTCTTCTGCATTTTCTCACAGCAATGCTAGAATCTTGGGGCTTAAATTTAGGTCGTGGTCCCATCTTGAGTTGATTTTTGTTTATGGTGAGTGGTATGGATCTAATTTCATCTTTCTGCATTTATAAATCCAGTTTTGTCAGCAGCATTAATGGAAGAGATTATCCTTAATCCAGTGTATAATCTGAGCACATTAGTCAAAAATCGGTTGGTTGTACGTGTGTGCATTAATTTCTGGGATTTCTATTCTGCTTCATTGATATATGTGTAAGTTTTTACGGCATTATAATGCTATTTAATTGCTATAACTTTGTAGTATGTGTTGAATTCATGTATTATTATGCCTCCAACTTGATATTTTTCCCCCCTCAGGATCACTTTGGCTATTCTGAGTTTTTGTGAGCCCATATAAACTTTATAATTGTTTTTTCTAATTATGTAAAGAATGACACTGATATTTTGATTGGTATTGCATTGAATCTATATATTCCATTAGGCATATAGACATTTTACTTATATTGATTTTTCCAATCCACGAAGAAGGAATATCTTTCCATTATTTTGTGTCCTTCATCAGTGTGTTATAATTTTCATCATTGAGATTTTTCGCTTCTTTGGTAAAATTTATTCTTAAATACTTGATTTTTGTTGCTATTGTGAATGGGATTTCTTTCTTAATTTCCCTTTCAGTGAGTTCTTCACTAGCACATTAAGAAGCTACTTTTTTGTATATTTATTTTGTGACCTGAAAATTTACTGAATTGTTTTATCAGTTCTAAGAGCTCTTTTGGTGGAGTGTTTAGGTTTGTCCATGGACACTATCATGTTACCTACAAACATGGGTATTTTGGTTTCCCCTCTTCCAATTTTGATGCCCTTTATTTCTTTCTCCTCCTTATGTGCTCTTGTTAATTACTATATTTAATAAGAGTGGTGAAAGTGGACATCCTCATCATGTTCCAATTCTGAGGGAAAATGCTTTCGTCTTTTCCCTGTTCAGTATGATATTAACTGCTGGCTTGCCATATATAGCTTTTATAATTTTGAAGTATTTCCTTTTATACCTAATTTGTGAAGGGTTTTTATCATTGAAGGGGTGTCAAAGAAAAGCAGAAAATATGTACCAACTGCTAGGATTTGTGCAAAACATCAGAAAAAGAGGAGGATATATATCCATTTTGGCTGTACAGAAAGACTCACTGATACAAAACAAATAAATACATAATAACAGTAGTTAACTGTTGACTGGAAGGGGTAACTAAATGGGCTGGGACAGAGGGTGAGAATGCACCATAGTCAGCTCTGGTTGCTCTAACAGAATTCCACAGACTGACTTAGACAAAGCACACTTATTTCCCACTGCTGTGGAGGCTGAAAAGCCTATGTTAAAGGTGCTTATTCTCTCCATGTTTGCAGTCACATTTTCATTGTATTGTTATATGGCAGAGAGAGAGAGAGAGAGAGAGAGAGAGGACATGAGCTGCTTTCACTTCATCCTCATAAATCATGGGGTCTCCTTCTCTATGATCTCATTCAAGCCCAATTAATATCAAAGTCTTCATATCCCATAGTTATACTCCAGTAATACTCCAGTATACTCCAGTAATAAACTGGAGATTAGAGCATCAATCTATGAATTTGTGGTGGTGGTGGTGGTGATGGGGAAACATTAATTTCACTGAAGAAGGAGATATTTTTCTGCCCAGCTTTTAATGCTTCTTGATGTTTGAAATATGCTAACCTCCCAAGGGTGGATGTTTCTTCATCCTATATTAGAGAGTCTGGGTTTGAGTATCAGTTCCTCTCTTGATTCTAGCTTCATTCTGACACACACTCTGGGAGACAGTGCATGATTGCCTGAGTAACTGAGTCCCTAACACCTACAGGGGAAACCTGGATTGAGTTTCCAGTTTTTAGTTTTGTCCTGGCCCAGCCCTGGCTATTGTGAGCATTTGGAGAGTGAACCAGCAGAATGGAACTCTCTGCCAGTCATCTGCCTCTAGAATAAATAAAATAAGTAAATAAAACTTTTCAAATAATTAAATTAGTGTTTCAGAGAAGAGAAGCAAGAGTTTATGGAAGTGTCAATGGGATATCTTGTCTTTGGTACCAATCTTTTAATAAGCGAAGGTACCCATCACAGTAAGCACCTGCTTAGCCATCATCCAAGGGTAAGATTTTGCTTCTGAATAGTACTTCTTTCCCCCTTCATATCTCCAAGATTCTCTAAAACAATAAGATTTTAATTCTGTTAACAATTTTAATTAGCCCCAATTTATATATGAATATTTATATAAATTATGAGACAAACATATGTAATATTTTAAAGATAAAGAGATGAAGAAAATGTAAATGATGAGTAAATTATAAAACAATACTCCTTCAGGAAGTAGCATCCTGAAAGTGCCAGGCTGTTATGTTCTTCCTGAGCTGGAAGACCCAGATGGCCAAGCCTTCTGGAGAGGGTGGGCCGTGATGAGGAGTAGGAGGTGATGGAAAGTGCTATTTTGGGGGATTTCAGCTGAGGGAAAGCTACTGAGTCATTTGGTGCTTGGTATTCCTTATGAATATGAGTGTAGGTAATCTCCTCCTGCCATGAGTGCAGAGAAGAAAAGAGCAGGATTGCTTACTTCTGCGTTTCCCATGTTGCATACAGGTTTCTTGAGGGGGAATTCTTCTCTTCTAACCTGCAAAGGGCATGGAATAGATGCCTCATCCAGGTATATCACTCTCAATGCTCCTCCTTAAACTGTGGCTCTATGTTCTTGTTTTACTTAGCTAGATCTTCCTCATGTTCATCAACATGTACATATCAGGAAAATCCAGGGCTCAGTTTTGAATCTCTCCTTTCCCCACACTGACTCTATATAGAACCTCTTATGCCCCCTGGTTTTATGTTCCCTCTATTTCTGAGAACCTGTATTAAATCTGTAGACTGAACTTCTAAAACTCAAGACTCAAGCATCAACAATTCAATTGGCTATCTAAACAGTACTCACAATTTCAAATGGGCAAAGCCGACTTCTTGGTTTTGATTCTCACATCCACATGAAACTGCTCCTCCCTTGAGCTTCCTCCATCTCTGCAAAGAGCAACATCATCCTGTCATTTGCTCAGACCACAAGTTTTGGGATACTCTTGATGTTTTTTCTCACATGCACATCTAATCCTTGAATTAGCCAAGAAAATGGCACGAGCACAGATGCTCAGCACGGAGCCTCTCATTCTTCCTTTCTGGTCACAAGGCTGTCCATCCAGGAGACACGCAGTTCACTCTGATGCTTCCTTCCAGTTTCTGTTCATATTTCACGGTGGCAGAGTTCTTTCAAGAGCAAACTGTAGCCAACCTTACCACTCCCATCTTTCCTTAGTGTCTGTCAGTGCTTAGTTTCTTCCCTTTCTTTCTCCCTCCCTTGAAAATACCAACACTAGGAGGCATCGAAACTTAGTCCCCAAGCACATATAGAAAATTTTCAGAGGTTTTAGTTTCTCCAACCTTTTGCATTCAGGGTTTTGAAGCAATCTTACCTACATTTCCAAGTTCAGTGAAAGTCCCATTAACCTATAAACAGCAACTCTAAAGCACAGTTGACTTTTTGATCCAGTTTCCCTCCTGAGATACTAACGTGTATTTTGTCTTTCTTTTTTTCCCCTCCCAGTTTGAGTGCCCTACATCCTGGGGCTCACCCCACATTTTGATATGCTTCAGTTGCTTTCCTATTTTTAATCTTTCCTCTGCACTTCTATTTTTTTCCTCTTCATTGGCAGTACCAAGCACTTGATGGGCAGATTGAAAGAATTGCTCTTTCTAATAGTTGGTCTTTGATAGTGTTTCAAGCAGATGAGGTTACAGAAATGTCTTCAGTTGTAAAACCTACATGAAATATCTTTCCTGGAGACCATAAACTAGCTATTAACCTTGGCTAGACATTTTGTTTCTGGGCTCTTGGCACAATGGCATGAAATCATGTGTGGTTTTAATAAAATCACTACCGTTAAAGAGGATTGCTATTTTCTGATAGTAACCAGTGCAAGCAAATCAATCACCCCATTATCTGAGTGATAAGTACTCTGCAGAATATAGACACACTCTTTACTACATTGCTGACTTTGATGGATGTGTTTAACACAAATAGGACATGAAGTTATTTTTATTTGTTTGTAAGGCCTTTATGAATGTTTTTCCTTTTATTTTTCTTGGTTTAAGCATTTGCAGATGCTGCTATAGGGTAAGTTTTTTTTATTGCTTTGTAGTATAGCAGGGGGTTTACAACTGTTCCTCACACTGGCAACTTATCAAAGCAATTACACAAATGCAGCTTTTACTTTAATAGATTAGTGCTTTGTGGTGAAATGTTCAAAACAGAATTACAGCATTTTCTCTTTAAAGATAATTTTTCTTAATAAAAAGAGAGCACAGTCATTTTCAAAAAGGGCAAACTGGGTCGTAATGCATTCTTTCAAAGAAATAAATCTTTGGGGGATCTTTACCTCTCATATTTTCATTCTTGCTCCTAAAGATATGAATCTCTGACAAAGAAATTATTATTTTTTTACATAAATAGTCTTTAAATACTCTACAGAATTACCTCAGTATATTACATTGGGTAATTATACACACTGAATTATGTATCATATTTGAGCCAGAATCAAATATAACATTCAAAAATACCAAAAGCTTGCAACAAAATGATAGCATATATAGCAGGTTGATGTTGCTACTTTATGCCAGTTGCTAACTATTCTGTATTAGCACCTATTAAATAATATTTCACCTTTAAAATTTCTGTGACAAAGTGAAAAGAAGTTTTGCCACAAAACATATCACATTGATTTGTTGAGGCAAAAATTCAGTTTAAGCAAAAGAATGATTTCAAAGGTATATTGCCATTTGGCCAAAATCTGTGTGGGGTAACGTCATTCAATATGACATGAATCAATACTGAAGAGTCTATATTTAAAGTGTGTTATGACAAGCAACTGGCTCAACAGGGGAACAACGTGGGACTGGGAGAAAAAGAAACTGCAGAAACATTGTTTGAAATAAGCTGATTGGGAGTTTGTGAGAAGATAAGATAGGAAAAAAGTCTTTAATCAACTAGATGAAAAAGAGAAACTGCTTTTCAAGAACGCTATGGTTTACTAAATTACTTTTAAAAATATTCACTTATTTGAAAGTCAAGAGGAGAGAGAGAGAGAGAGAGAGAGGTCTTCCATCCATTGGTTCACTCCCCAATTGGCTACAATTGTTGTAACTGTGCCATTCCAAAGCCAGGAACCAGGAGCTTCTTCCAGGTCTCCCACATGGGTGCAGGGGCTCAAGGACTTGGGTCATCCTCCACTGCTTTCCCAGGCCATAGCAGAGAGCTGGATCAGAATTGGAGCAGCTGGGACTCAAACTGGCACCCATATGGGATGCAGGCACTGCAGGCAGCAGCTTTACCAGCTAAACCACAGTGCCGGCACCTACTTGGTATTTTCAAGAGAGGGAGGAAGAAAGGGAAGAAACTAACACTTGGATCATCGTCTGCTGCTTTTTCCAGGCCATTAACGGAGAGCTAGATCAGAAGTGGAGCAGCTGGGATGCAACCAGCGGTACAAATGTGGTGCTGACATTGCAGGTGGAAGCTTCACAATGGTGTGCCACAATGCCAGCCCCTCAATTACTTTTTAAAAATGCACCCGCTTTGCTTGTTTTCCAAGCATCCTAAAGGTGACTTGAACAAATTCCTTCACACTGTTATGTATTTACCTTTGTTTCTTCATTTTCTTCTTAAAGAAATATAGCAAGTTGCCCTTACTTTATACTATCACAGTGCCTAGCAAAGTGTCACACTGAAAATATACAACTAACGCATTCAATTTAAAGTAGAATTCATTTAAAATGTTAAAATTTATGTTAATGATCTTTAAAAATATCAATTATAATTATACATTTTATGAAAATTATTTTATTCCTTCATCAAGGATTCATGTAAGTTAATGAACTATTAGAAGTGTTTTTATCTGGTAAAAACACACTTTTTACACTTTTTATGTTTTATAATATCTAAAAGCATAGTAATGTACATTTTACTCATGTAGAACTTAAGTCGATAGGAAATGCAACTTCCAAGTTTCTTCTTTCTTAGAAATCTCTATTGATAATGAAAAACACCTCTTAAAATAATGACAAGAACATGGGTATTCCACATGAAGGAATTTGACAGTCATAGGAGTTGTAGATGGCTTTCCAGAATTGGCTAGAACATCAAACTAAGGAAATAGTTTGTAAATGATAAATACTCCCTACACACCCAAGGAGCTAACAAAATTGAAGACTAGGGCAGAGCCATGTAACCAGTGTCAATGACGTAAGCAGTCCCCCAGCCTCATCAAGGATGCCAGTGTTGAAACACAATACAGTCAATTTTCACAATCTCAGCATCAGCCCTTGTGGTTAAAGTGGCTGCCAAGAGATATTAATAGACCACCTTTTTTTTTTTTTTTTTTTTTTTTACAGGCAGAATGGACAGTGAGAGAGAGAGACAGAGAGAAAGGTCTTCCTTTGCTGTTGGTTCACCCTCCAATGGCTGCCATGGCCGGCGCGCTGCAACCAGCGCACCGCGCTGATCCAATGGCAGGAGCCAGGTGCTTCTCCTGGTCTCCCATGGGGTGCAGGGCCCAAGTACTTGGGCCATCCTTCACTGCACTCCCTGGCCACAGCAGACAGCTGGCCTGGAAGGGGGGTAACTGGGACAGAATCCGGTGCCCCGACCGGGACTAGAACCGGGTGTGCCGGCGCCGCAAGGCAGAGGATTAGCCTATTGAGCTTCGGCGCTGGCCGTATAGACCATCTTATAAAACTAATTGACTTCTAGGGTCTCCATTTTAGTTGCCCGTTTCTTCTTCTTCTTCTTTTTTTTTTCAATACATTTATTTATTTATTTGAGAGAGAGAGAGAGAGAGTGAGAGCAGGAGAGAGAGAGAGAGAATCGTCTGCTTCCATTCACTGGTTCACTCCCCAAATGGTTGCCATGGCCAAGGCTGGGCCAGGTCAAAGCAAGAAGCCAGGAGCCTCTTCCATGTCTCCCACGTGGGTGGCAGGAGCCAAGAACTTAGCCCATCCTCTGCTACTTTTTCAGGTGCATTAGCAGGGAGCTAGACCGAAAGTGGAGCTGCTGGGATTCAAATCAGCACCCATAAATGCTGAACCTGCTGTGCCACACTGCTAGCCACAGTTGTCTGTTTCTAAAGAGAAATAATTAGGAATCTGGCTAGATCTGGACGCTCCATAGCTAACATGAGATACGTGTTTCAGTGTTGCATCCACTGTTCCCAGCTTCTTGTTCTTGTCCTCAAGCACTTCTGTTTCAGAAACCTGTCTAAACCAGAAATTGTGGATTCATGACTCATTCTCTATTTTACCCTAATGCACAGGCAGAAAGAGAGAGCGGGGAGGAAACTCCAGGAACTTGTTTGTGGTTTTATTACTTCTTTTTCAATTAGCCATGCTATTTTAGCAGCTTGTCCACTTTCTAATAAATGCACCTCCCTTACACGTAAAATGAATGTTCTGAAATTGATAATTCTCTATAATCTCTCCGTAAACTCAAAATCTTTAAGAGAAGATAAAAATTAAAAATAAAACAAAAAGTGGGAAGGTATTGGGTGCAGTTGAAAGGGTACTTGGCACTCCTGCATCTCATATTGGAGTGCCTAGGTTCAAGTCCCAGTTTTGCAGGATACTTCCTACTAATGCACACCCTGGGAGGCAGCAGTGATAGCTCAAGTACTTGGTCCCTGCCACCCATCTGGGAGACTGGGAGTAAGATTCTGGCTCCCACTTTTCTGTCCTTGGCCTGGCTCAGCCCCATCTTTCTTGCTTGCTTGCTTCCTTTTTTTTTCTTACTCTTTTTTTTTTCTCTATCTCTCTCTCTAAAATAGATGAAAGAAGAGAAAGAGGGAAGGAAAGAAGGAAGGAAGGGAGGGAGGGTGGGAGGGAGGGAAAGAAAGAAAAGGAGGAAGAGAGAAGAGAAAAGAGAAGAGATGAAAAAGAAAAGAAAAGAAAAGAAAAAGAGGAGAGAGTGAAGGAAAAACAGAGTAAGGAGGAAGAGGAAAGGAAAAGAAAAGGTAAAAGAAAAAGGAGTCAGTTGTTTAGCCTGGTGGTTAAAACTTCAGTTAAGACGCCTCTGTCCCACCTGAGAGTACCGAGGTTTGAGTACTGGGTCTGCTTCCTAATTACAGCTTTCTGCTAGTGTGCATACTAGGAGGTTCCAGGTAATGACACACAGTTGGCCTCCTGCCAGCAACTGGAGGAGATTTGAATTGAGTTAATACAAACTTTAATTAAAGAGGATAGTAAAACATTTTTTCAAAATGCAACTAAAAGTTATGCTAAGTGATTCAAGTCATAACACTAAGTAAAGCACAATTATTGGCTTTGTAAAGTATCAATTTTGATAGGAAATATAAGTGTTTAATTTTATCTGCCTAAAAGGAACGAGCCAGTAACAACAAAGCTACTGATTCAAACCTTTACTAGGTTAGCTTGTCCTTAACCTCACAGCTTTGGAGAGTGAGGTGGAACCAGTCTGCAGCAGCCCAAGCCATTGGTGATAAAGCTGCGGGAAGAGCCTGGCATGAGCACGGCTTGGAGTACTGTGGGGTACAGTGTACTTGCCAACCTAGAGGGGAAAAAGGAGGGGCACAATTCTTCTCCCCCAACCACCCAGCATCAGAATCCTGTAACTAGATGAGAGAGACATAATAAACAGCTCTGCCACCTCACGTCCACCCCCAGCGACCAGCTCAGCAGAAATGCCTGGGTCTAGCTGGGAGAATTTACAGGGGCCTGGGCGCTCGTGGCCTTAGGAACCCTTGTCTGCTGGGACTGTGAAAACATTGTGGTGGGAGGGTGCAGAGTGTGGCTGGGTCTTTGGGCAGTCACTGTCAGTGGCTCCACATGCTCTGGGCTCTGTGATTCCCTGGTGAGGGTCATTGCTGCGGGATCTGTGCTCACACCTAGAACTGAGAACCTTTGTGTGGTTCTCGTGGCAGTGTGAAAGAATATTATACCCATTGGAGCTAGTGACCAGGCATTGCTCTCCTAGGACAAAAGGAGGTGAGCATGAGACTAAGAGGAGGTGAGCGTGAAACCAAGGCTAACAGCGTATTAATCCTCCTCTCTGATAAAAAAAATAAATAAATGAGAGAGAGAGATTTATCACCCGCAATTTGGGTGTCACCTTGGACACTCCCCTCACTATGGAGCACTGAGCAAAGCTCCCTGGCCACACCCAGCACATGCCTCAGGGTATTCACCAAAAACGTATACACTCCATTAATCCACAGAGGTATAGTCCAAAGATAAAAGCCATCACAGAAAGAAAAAAAAAAAACTCAACAAGTATCTTCACAATTGCTCAATAATAAATGCATCAACTCAAGAAACAAGAATAAGGAAGACAACATGATGCCTCCAAAGGAACACAACAAACCTTCAATACTAGAATATGAAAATGAAGATATTGAAGAAATGCTAGAGACAGAATTTTAAAAAAATCTATCATAGGATTATTTGGAAGTAAACAGATGAAAATCCATGAATTAAAGAAATCCATACATGACATGAATGAAAAATTTCCCATGAAATTGACATGTAAAAGAGAAATCAAAATGAAATATTGGAAATGAAGAAGTCATTACAACAAATAAAAAATGCAAGTGGAAAGTATTAACAACAGACTTGATGAGGCAGGAGAAAGAATATCTGAGTTAGAAGACAAATCTCCAGAAATTTTATAGTCAAACCAAAAAAAAGAATAAATTAGAAAACTAAAAAACAGGATTAGAGTTTTATGGGATACTATCAAACAACCCAACAGACAGGTCTTAGGATTTTCTGAAGGCATGGAAAGAGGGAGTAGATTAAAAAGCTTGTTAGTGAAATAATTACAGAAAACTTCCCTAATTTGGAGAAAGAAATGGATATCCAAGCACAGGAAGCACATAGAACTCCTAATAGACATGACCAGAAAAGATCTTCAAACTCTCCACAGTAAAACATAAAGAAAAGATTCAAAAATGTGTATGAGAGACTGTTAGATTATTTTCAGAGGATCTCCAATTTGACTGACAGCTGATTTCTCATCAGAAACCCTATAGGCTAGGAGAGAATGATGTCTAAAAAAAAAAAAAAAAAAAAAAACTGTCAACCCAGAATACTCTACCCTGCAAAGCTCTCATTTATGAATGAAAGTGAAATAAAGAAAGAATTTGTCACCAGTTGTCCACCACTTGTCCAGACTTATAAAAGATGCCTAAGGATGTGCTACACAAAGAAACATGGTCATCACTATGAAAGACGAAGGCAGAAAATCTCCCAGTAAAAGTACAAAGGAAATCCAAAGTAAGCAATAGGAACATTTAACAGCAGGGAAATTGAACTTCCACTGTTTTTTCTTCTTTAGTTCCTTAGATTTCAGATATCTTGATTATATCGGACCATCTTTTTTTCCCCCTTCTCTTATTACACACTGTGTTTGATTAGAGTGTTAAGTCTTAGTTCTTCTGTCTTTGGGCAGAAGAGTATGTCAGTCATTTTAAATGAATTCTTCCCTGTCTTTGAAGCATGGTCCATGATTGTGGTGTTGCACAAAAGAAAATGCTTGAGTTTGCATTACTTGAATACTTCAAAATTGAAATTGATAAGATACATTGTGTGATGAATTAGGTTTTCATTTCTGGATAAGATTAGAAATGAAATAAAGATTTAAAGAATCTTTAAATAACTTAAAGAATGAAAATAATGATACCACTTATAAGCATTGTGAACGCTTTTGTGTTTGAACCATCCAAAATTCAAGTGTTTACTAGATTTTCCTCCTGAAATCCTGCTCTTCTTTCCTGTACTTCATGCATTTATTGTTATTATTGATGTTGCAAAACAGGAGGGATAAATTGCTGTTATATCTGTGTTCATTATGAATCTCATAGCTTTTCTAGTTAGGAAAAAATGCTCTCAAAAATACTCTTAATGTCAATTTTAGTTACTATTTTACCCACTAATGGCATTTTAGATATCCTTAATCATTTTAATAAGTTATCTATAAAGTATAAAACAATTGCATGTTATATTTGAACTAGTTAGTGAAGAATAAGAAAAAATGCTAGCATATTGAGACTATAGATGTTCCATGAGTGAAATTTCAAAATTTTTAATAAAGGAACTTTCAGAGACAGGCTGAGACCCAATGGCATCCACTGAACTGGCTCCTGTGACCTGAAAAGAGGCCCAGAAGCCGCAGAGGACATGCGAGGGCATTTACTTGCCATGGTTGTGGCTGTGCTGTGCTTGCACTTAAATACAGGTAGCAAGACATTGACAATTTTGTTGCCCAATTATCTGGAGTAGTGTCCTGCATTCATCTGTGCTAAAGTAACTATAAATTAATGGAATCTACAAAGAAGAAACTATATGTATTGCATTTGTGAGCCTTTGTAAGCTAGGTAAAGTTTCCATGATACAAAGTATTTGGATTTTAAAATTTACTATTATAAGGAAGAAGACAGGGACCAGTGCTGTGGCGCATCGGGTTAACGCCCTGGCCTGAAGCACCTGCATCCCATATGGGTGTCAGTTCAAGACCCGGCTGCTCCTCTTCCCATCCAGCTCTCTGCTATGGCCTGGGAAAGCTGTAGAATATGGGCCAACTCCTTGGGCCCCTGCATCCATATGGGAGACCCAGGAGAAGCACCTGGTTCCTGGCTTCAGATCAGCACAGCTCCAGCAGTTGTGGCCAATTGGGAAGTGAGCCAGCGGATGGAAGATCTCTCTCTCTCTCTCTCTGCCTTTCCTCTCTCTGTGTAACTCTGACTTTCAAATAAACAAATAATTTTTTTAAAAAAGGAAGAAGCACATGGCATTATTCCATGCGCTTAAAAGATAACTTGCTTATTGAGTTTTGGAAGAAAAAAGTGTGAAATGAGTAATTGTTACTGCATTAGCTAGAATGTTAAATTGGCAAGTTGTAGGAAGAAACTTAAATTTGTGTTTCTCAAATATGAACCATCGTGGGCTAATGCTGCTTTGTATATAATGTAAATGCTACAAGTAGTCTCAGTACTGAACATGTATTGGTACCTCTTAAATTAATGCAATGTTTTATGTAGGTGTTTTGAATTTTTACACTTTTACTACTGTTGATTTAATTACAATTTGTTCAATGATTAAAATGAGGTTGTCAATGAAGAGACTTAAAAACAGCATCATTCATGTAATTGCTTAAGTAAAACTACATGTTGTGTTAAAAAAAAAACAAAAAGAATTCTGGTAGAATTTAGTTCTTAAAGTCATGTTTTTAAATCTTGGTGTCTGGTATTCCTTAAGAAAAATTTAGGTGGAGCTACGGCTGCTAACCACGTACTCTGCTCACACTCGGCCTGCCCTTCATCTACCTGCTGATGTGTTCTCCACCAACCACCTCCTTCTCTCTTATATGCCGAGTTTCACTCACCGAAGAATTACCACTGCTACTGAGACAATTTTCTTCTTCTAATTTTACCTATCTCTGGTTACCCCATCTTCCTCTCTGCAGGTGACAGGTGTATGTCCCCTCTCTCCTGGTCCTAACACTTTAAATCACTTCTGCACACTAAACTCCCCACTGGCCTGCAGGGGTGCAGCTCCAGAGATGACTGAGGTCTTCCCCTTGCTAAGTCCCCAAATATTTGGCCTCCAGTCATTTCTTGCAGCAGGTTGAGATCCTTGAAACTCAGATTTGATGCTTACATCTTATCCTTGTAAATGAACAGTTTGATCCACTCTCTCCACTGTTCACATTTCAGTTCTTTTCTGTTGACTTTTGTCAGCCCTCCTAAATGTATTTTTATATTTCTACCTTAATTTTCCATATATTAATTATATTGACATAATATTAAATCACTACCTGCATACATAATATGAAATTTTCTAGGAGAAACACCTTCTTCCTGTTTTATTTTCACATAACAGTAGCTATATCTATATGAGACTGTCTCAAAAATTGATGGGGGCCAGCGCTGTGGCCTAGCAGGTAAAGCCGCTGCCTGCAGTGCTAGCATCCCATACGAGCGCTGGTTCCAGTCCCAGCTACTCCATTTCTGATCCAGCTCCATGTTATGACCTGAGAAGGCAGTGGAAGAGGGTCCAAGTCCTCAGGCCCCTGCACCTGCAGCATAGACCTGGAAGAAGCTAACGGCTCCTGGCTTCAGATTGGTGCAGCTCTGGCCATTGCAGTCAGTTGGGTAGTGAACCAGTGGATGGAAGACCTCTCTCTCTCTCTCTCTCTCTCTCTGCCTCTTCTTCTCTCTCTGTGTAACTCTGACTTTCAAATAAATAAATAAATCTTTTAAAAAATTCATATAAATTGCAATTAGAAGAAAAAAGATAACACACATGTAAAGTTCTAGAAAACCCTTTGTATTTATATGTACATATATATTTGTATTTTAGGCATCAACAGTAAAATAGATTTCATATGATTTATATACTAACATAGCTACCAATGATCCCATCAGAAAAGTGCTTTAGGCTTCAGCTTTTCTCTCCCTCTGTGCTCCATTGCTCGCACTGCCAACATCTCTGATGTATGTCTTGTTTGAAACTCCCAGGTTGGGTTGGTGCAGCAGTGAAGATGCCGCTTGTGACGTGCCCATTCTATATGACAGTGCCTGGGATTGAGGCCTGGTTCCTTCTCTTCTGATCATGCTTTCTGCTAATGCTCACCTTGATAGGCAGCAGGTGGTAACTCAAGTAGTTGTCCCCCAAGTAGGAGACCTGGGTTGAGGTCTGGACTCCTGGGTTCTGCTTGACCCATGTTGCAGGTGTTTGTGGACTGAACCAGTAGATAGAAGATATCTCTGTCTCTGTCTCTGCCCCTCAAATAAAATTTAAAAAAATTTTTTTTAAATATTTGAGGAAAAGTTTTAGTCTTGACGAAAAATAAAAGAAATAATAAGTACTAAAAATAGGCATGTTTTTAATTTATACATTATGTTATGCTAAATTTTTTTTTAACTTTTATTTAATGAATATAAATTTCCAAAGTACGACTTATGGATTACAATGGCTTCCCCCCCATACCGTCCTTCCCACCCACAACCCTCCCCTTTCCCACTCCCTCTCCCCTTCCATTCACATCAAGATTCATTTTCGATTATCTTAATATACAGAAGATCAGCTTAGTATACATTAAGTATGGATTTCAACAGTTTGCTCCCACACAGAAACATAAAGTGAAAAATAATAGATGATTTTTTTTAAATGATGATGAAATCAGAGCAGACCTATTGTCATGTTTAATCCCAGTGAGAGTCAAGTTGGGAATTGATAATTTCTTTTTTTTTTTTTTTTACAGAGAATCAGTTTAGTATGCATTAAGTAAGGATTTCAACAGTTTGCACCCCCATAGAAACACAAAGTGAAATATATTGTTTGAGTACTCGTTATAGCATTAAATCTCAATGTACAGCACATTAAGGATAGAGATCCTACATGAGGAGTAAGTGCACAGTGACTCCTGTTGTTGACTTTACCAATTGACACTCCTGTCTATGGCATCAGTAATCTCCCTATGCTCCAGTCATGAGTTTCCAAGGCTATGGAAGCCCTCTGAGTTCTCTGACTCTTATCTTGTTTAGACAAGGTCATAGTCAAAGTGGAGGTTCTCTCCTCCCTTCAGAGAAAGGTACCTCCTTCTTTGATGACCTGTTCTTTCCACTGGGATCTCACTCGCAGAGATCTTTTGCCAGATGTTATGCTAAATTTATAATATGTAAAGGAGCAATTGTTTTTCTTAACAGCTGCTGCAGGCAATCAAACAGTGGTAATAAATATAATCATCATGAAATAACATCATAAGTTTAATTATGCCTGACTGTTCAAGGGTACCATATTTATCCCTCAGATCCACTTTTAAAGTCAAGTAAGGTAGACGGCTGTCAGTCTGACAGTTTATCTAAATAAAAAAATTAAAACCTAAAGATTTACTGCCATAAAAGATATTAAGAATAGAATGTGTTATATATACTTTTGCAATATACATTGAAATAATATTTATCAACTGATTATAATTTTAAAAATAAATAAACCAAGCATGATATAACATAATATGTTGGCATTTAACTTTACTCCTAATTATATGACCTTATTCCAGAATCCATGTTAAATGTTTTACTGAACATTTCTAATAGTTTATTGATTTTAAAGGAGTAAAAGCAGTGGAAGTAGTCTAAGTGCTTGGGCCTCTGCACCCACGTGGGAGACCCAGATGAAGCTCCTGGCTCCTGGCTTCCACCTGACCCAGCCCCTGGTCGTTGCAGTCATCTGGGGAGTAAACCAGAGGATGAAAGATTTTTTTCTTCTCCCTCTTTATCTCTCCCTCTCTCACTGTAACTCTTTCAAATAAATGAAATAAAATCTTTTTTTTTTTTTTAAAAAAAAAAGATAATTGCAACCAGGACTTGAACCAGGGCTCAGAGGAGAGGCCAGTGTCAGAGGCAACTGTGCCACAACACTAGCCCCTCGAATTCTCATCTTCTTGTTCTTCCCTTTTGCCAATTTGTTGATTCCTGGATGTTGAGCTTTCTCCAGTAGGTCAAGTGACCAAATCATATATGTTGTCAATAAGAACCACAGAAGTGAAGTCTGCTTCTCAGTTTTTTTTTTTTTTTTAAGATTTATTTATTTGAAAGGCAGAGTTACAGAGAGGCAGAGAGAGAGAGGTCTTTCATCCTCTGGTTCACTCCCAGATGGCCACGATGGCCACAATGGCCAGAGCTGCACCAATCTGAAGCCAGGAGCCAGGAGCATCTTCCAGGTCTCCCATGCAGGTACAGGAGCCCAAGGACTTGCAACGTCTTCTACTGCTTTCCCAGGCCATAACAGAGAGCTGGATCAGAAGTGGAGCAGACGCACCTCGAACAGGCACCGTATGGGATGCTGGTACCATAGGCAGTGGCTTTACCTGCTATGCACAGTGCCAACCCCCTCGGGTATTTTGATCTTAACTTCAGCAGATTTGTTTGATCATCTTATTTGCACAAAGAATTCAGTTACATTCCATTCTAGGAAAGAAAAAAATTGTACCTAATTTGAAATGAATATTTTTTCAGCAGTGACATTATTCCTTGACAAATTATCCAGATGATAGTTGAAATGACTTTTAAGTGAATCTTAATTTTTTCATTCTTTCAAATTGCTCAAATAATATATGAGCACATGTTTGTTGTTAGAAAAAAATATATGAAAGGTACAATACAAAACGATATCTTCACCAAATCTCACCCTCACACCCACCTGCTCATCCATTAGTATAATAACAGATATTATGAATGGCAATTTTGAGAACTTCTTCAGGCTGTTTCCACACATCTATCTATGCTGTTGTTGAAGGGCAGAATTCTCCCCTCACAGAAATGAGGGCACGTAAGAGCTACAGGAACAAATTCTATACAGGAGAAGTTAAAGAGCGGAAGGAGCAGGACAGAACACAAGCCATTTTATGGATGTCAGTCGATCAATTGATTGTTCACCTGGGTCTCATGAGACTTAAGCTATTCCCAGGATCCATAACAGTGAAGGACAACTCAGCCTGAGAGCCCGCCTCAGGGTTACACTATCAGCAAAACGGAGAGCTGGAATCCAATCAAATTCAGTGTTCTTTGGGTATTTCATATTTAGCAGTTTTACCTCTCAATATGCTTTCCTTTGAGATGTTTCCTTTTTTTAACAGAAATTTTCATGTACATACACATACTAGGTCATGCAGAATATTATAGTATATGCATGTCATATGAATTTTGGGGATACACACTAAAAAGAATTGCATCTTTGCGAGGATAAAGATGAACAATCATAACATTTTGAGATCATCCATTAAGACAGATTCCAAGGGGCCAGAGGGAAATGAATCTTTTTTGTTTGTTTGTTTAAAAGATTTTATTTATTTATTTGAGAAGTAGAATTACAGATAGAGGAAGAGACAGAGAGGAAAGTCTTCTTTCCATTGGTTCACTCACCAAATGGCTACCACAGCCGAAGCTGCGCCAATCTGAAGCCAGGAGCCAGGTGCTTCTTCCTGGTCTTGCACACAGGTGCAGGGCCCCAAGGACATGGGGTATCTTCCACTCCTCTCCAAGGCCATAGCAGAGAGCTGGATTGGAAGAGGAGCAGCTGGGCCTAGAACGGGTGCCCATATGGGATGCCAGCGTCTACTGCAGCAGGGCACCAGCTCCAGGAAATGATTCTTTAACTACTTTTTATGGTTTTGAGGTTCTCAGGGGTGTGGAGCAAAAGGTGTAGAGATTTTTTGCCATTGTAGTGGGATTAGTGTATCAAGACAAGACAGCAAGGCCTTTTAACAGGAAGTAGTCTTTTATTATGCCATCATAAGGCCCAGGTGAAATTTTTTATCCAAAATCCTGAGCCCTGAACAAAGAGGGAATATTTCCTTATACATGGTTTTAGCCTCTTTGTCTCCCTTATATGATTACCAGCATACATTTCACTGGATATTCTAAGGTTTCCTGGGGGCCACAGGATTGATACAATACATAGTAACTGAAGATTTGTTTTTTTTACACACATGCTGAGCCCTAAGCTATCTGGCTAGGGTTATTAGCATCATTGCTCCCAACTAACAAGCAGAGCCTGAAATCATTACATATAAGCAGATAGGGACCACAGTTGAAACATTCATAGGCAGGCATATAACAACTACATTTCATTCCCTTTTTCTTCTTCTGACCTTGGGAAGGTCTCTACCACAACTTAGAAAGGTCGGTTGGAAACAAGTTTAATTAAAAGATGAAGGTCTCTGCCACACCACTACACATGTAAAATCTCCCATTCACAATGTCACCCATCCATGATTTGCTAAGACTACACTGATGCAGACAATGAGATAAATATCATTCCATATTTAGGAAATGTTTGTTGGAACAGATGAGTCAAAATCAGTTGACTGTTGGGCACTATTGTTTTATGGGCATATGTAATCCATCCTCAAATTCCCACTATTTCAGTGCTTTGACATTTTTAGATACTTGAGTATTTGGGGGCCAGCTTTGTGGCATAGAGAGTAAAACCACCACCTGCAATGCCAGCATTCCTTACTGTCAGTGGTTCGTGTCCCTGATGCTCCACTTCTGATACAGCTTCCAGCTAATGGCCTGGGAAAAGCAATGGAAGATGGTCCAAATGTCTGGGTCTCTGCCACACAGAGAGACCCAGATGAAGCTTCTGGCTCCTGGCTTCATCCTGGCCCAGCATTGGCCACTGCAGCCATCTGGGGAGTGCAAATAGAAGATATTCTCTCTCTCTCTCTCTTTTTCTTTTACCCACTCTTTCTTTTATTTATTTATTTTATTTTATTTTATTTATTTATTTTTTGACAGGCAGAGTTAGAAAGTGAGAGAGAGAGAGAGACAGAGAGAAAGGTCTTCCTTTTTTGGTTGGTTCATCCCCCAAGTGGCCGCTACAGCCAGCGCACTGCACCGATCCAAAGCCAGAAGCCAGGTGCTTCTCCTGGTCTCCCATGGGGTGCAGAGGCCAAGGACCTGGGCCATCCTCCACTGCCTTCCCAGGCCACAGCAGAGAGCTGGACTGGAAGAGGAGCAACCGGGACAGAATCCGGTGCCCTGACCAGGACTAGAACCCAGGGTGTGGCACCGCAGGCGAAAGATTAACCTAGTGAGCTGCGGCGCCAGCCTTCACCCACTCTGACTTTCAAAGTAAATAAATCTTGAAAAAGAGAAACAGATTGAGTATTTGGATCTGTGTGACTTTGACTTGTGGCTGATTACTTAGTGCCACTCTGTGAATATGATAAAAAAAAAAAAAACCTGTTTCTAGAAGCTTTTCAGAAATGAACACGGCCATTTAGACCCACAGTCTCTCTCTGATCGTCTTTTCCAGCTCTGCATTGCTCCCTGAAGCTATAATATCAGCACTCACCAACCCCTGGCACCCTGTTGGTGGAGGCATGTTCTTTAATGAAGAAAGATAGTTCATATTCCAGAGATGGGGGCTGGCATTTGACAAGGTGGTTAAGCTGTTGCTTGGAGTGCCTGCATGCCATGCCCACCGAAGCACCTGGGTTAGAGTGTTAACTCTGCTTCTCATTTCAGCTTCCTACTGCTGTGTACCCTGAGACACAGCCAGCAATGACTCAAATACTCGAGTTCCTGCCACACAATGAAATGCAGGTCTCTGATTTGGCCTGGCCCAGACCTGGTTGTCACAAGCGTTTGGGAATGACTCAGAGGATGGAAGATCTTTCTCTGCCTTTCAAATAAATACAATCATTTTTCTGCAGAGATAGGAATCAGATCCTTCTTGCTGAGCTCGAGCGTAGAGCATGTAGCTAAGAATGGGAACTGTTCACAGCAAGCTCCTAGAGTAACAACGCTTGTCTCTCATAACTTGCTGTGCTCCTATCCACAGACAGGTTCATTGTTTTCTTACTTCTTCTGAGTTTTATCAATGAAAAACTCATCTGCTTGTCAGTTGGATGGTTTCAAAAAAGGTGTAAAATCTGTGAGAAATTAGCAACCCTTTCAGAAATCCCCTAGGAAAAAGATAAGAATACTTAGGATAATTATAAAAATACACAATCTTTCATTTATTAATCAGTTATTTCTTCTACCTTATATAAAGGTATTTTAAAAAGCTTGTATAGCCGGAGCCGCTGCTCAATAGGCTAATCCTCCACCTAGCAGCGCCGGCACACCAGGTTCTAGTCCCGGTCGGGGCGCCGGATTCTGTCCTGGTTGCCCCTCTTCCAGGCCAGCTCTCTGCTGTGGCCCGGGAGTGCAGTGGAGGATGGCCCAAGTGCTTGGGCCCTGCACCCGATGGGAGACCAGGAGAAGCACCTGGCTCCTGCCTTTGGATCAGCGCGATGCACCGGCCGCAGCGTGCCGGCCGCGGCGGCCAAAAAAAAAAAAAACTTGTATAAAATTGAATTAAGATAAGTTTGTTTGGGGGCAATAATTTTTAATTTCCATGCATATTTTTCGTCATGTTTTTATTGAATATTCTGAAGTTCACTTCTGTATACATTAAGGATTTCTGACAAATAGAAAATAATTCTTCAGGGAAATTTTGACTATACTGTTAATTCAAAGTAAAATTTCAACGTATCTATATACATTTATAAATTTTATCACCAAATTTTCAGAATTATTTTAAATTTTGAATAATTTACATTAAAATATCAAAAACTAAATTGAATACTAACGACTAGAACTACAACTGTTTATATCATTAATAAAATCTGTGACTCACTATCATTTGCTGCTATCGGAAAAGAATAAGAATTCTTTTATAGATTATGTATTTTATGCATGTTTTTTATTCTTGGTTATACTTATTCAAATTATTAAATAGGAAAAAGCTTTCAAAGACAGTTAAAATGCTCAAAACTCAAAATACAGCAAAAGAGTTCTCTTAACTAAGATTCTTTGTGTTTAAGCTCTTTCTCTTGCAAGATACTTAGTGGATTATTTCTTATTCATTCTTTCCCTTCAAAAACATATCTCTTTCATTTGGATAAGGTCTTATGGAAATATCCAGAAGGAACAAATACCCATCAAATGGAGTCTGTAGGTAATGTATAATTCATGTCAAAAAGCAGAGCTTATTTTTAAAACTCAGAGATTTACTTTTTTGGTTAAAATGATATTTTTCTTTACAGTTCAGTGAACCTAAGAATTATTCCTAAAATAATTCAGTAACTTTTTCATCTATTTCTAATTACAGAGCTCTTTTCCTCTAAATTGCAGTGAATTGATATTTAGTTCATGCACTTATAATCTCTTGCTTGTGCACACTTCACAGCTAGCATACGCTTTCCACACCTGAATGGATGAACAGGTGCATATTTAAAAATAATAAGCATGCACTCATGTACCTATGGCAGCGATGAACTTTCTTTTACTTCATACCTACATATGCCAAAATAGATGAAACATAGCATTTTAGGAAACAAAACAAACAATAATCGGTAGTAGGATCCTAATTTTCCAAATAGATGATCACTTTGTCTTAAATTTCTTTGACAAATTCCAAGTAATTAATTGACTAATAATCACTGACACATATTACTCCTCCTTATCGTTAGAACCACTGGAATATGCAAAGAACCATGAGACTATGTTCCTTATTGTTGAGTAAGGTACATTACTTTTCCACTCAGATCACGTTTTACGCACCTTTTTGTTAAATTATTGCTAACTGCACATTCTCCACAAACTTTACCTTGAACATTCTCAGCAACTCTTCCATTTCTTCCTCTGCACTTGCTCCTGTTTTTGTGTTTGCCTTAGCACTTAATGACATCTTAACATCCCATGTATATAGAAGTCTATGTAGTACCTTGATACATCCCAAGCATCTAGAATGGTGTCTGACACATTGCATATTATTCCTAATTTTTTGCTAAATGTGTGTACTTCATTTTGTCAATCAGAAAATCGAGGCAGGGTGACTAGCTAGTTTACCCAGGATTATATAACTCAGAAGACTCTGCCTAACTCCAGGGTCCCAGTGGATATGCTACTTTGCTTCTTGTACATGGGCAAAGGGACTTGCACCTGCTCACATAGCCTAGCACTCCCTGGTGCCCTCTCCCGCCTGGAACAGTCAGAATTCTGTATTGTCAAAGCACAATATTAAGAACAGACTGAGGAGAAGAATGAGTGCTGGCTCTGAGGGAAATCAATTTGGAGTAAAGTTTCTTTCTCCAGAGAATAAATTGAAGATTTTTTCCTTTGTAGTTTGTCAGTGATATACCTAGAATATCTCACCACTGGATCGATTTTTTTAACATCTTCTCTGCTTGGTGCTGAATTGTGTCTTCTCTCCCCATCCCAGTGCGATGTTGAAGTCGTAACCCTGAGACCTCAGAATGTGACTGTGTCTGCAAATAGGATATTTAAAGAGAAAACTAAGGTAAAGTGAGGAGAGAGAAGTGAGTTCTCATCTAGTCTGAATGGTATCCTTTATAAGAAGAGGTAAAGACAGTGAGATGGACTCCAGGAGGACACAGGGAGAGGGCAGCCAGCCAGCCAGCCATCAGCCAAGGAGAGAGGCTTCAGAAGAAACCAGGCCTTCAGACGCCTCGTCCTTGGGTTTCTAGTCTTCAGAACTATGCAAAAATATATATTTCAGTTGTTGAGGCCACCCATGAAGTGGTATTTTTGATGACATCTGTAACAAATAAATCCCAAAATAAGATCATAAATTTATCTAGAATAGAATCACAAAGAAAAATTTTCCTTTTCTTTAAATATGTGTGTGTAGTAAGCAGTTAAAATTCTAAGAACTAAATTTAATGGATTAATACTTTTAATTACATTAAGGTATAGGGTTGGGGAAGGAGGGAGAAGTACGTGAAGAAATGCTTCTAAAAAGAGATCTTGGCAAGGCTGAGACAATGTTTTATAAGTGCCAGACTTGAAGTAACTAAAGTTATATGTCTTGTTGAAGATGTATGCACTATTATTTATTTCAAATCTATTTCTTAAATATAGCCATTTGCAATAGCACAGTGATAAGAGATACAGACTTGACACAAAGACAGTTCAATCAATTCAAATTCGTTAGGAGTTTATTCTCAAAGCAAATTCATGTAGCCTGGCTCTTGAGTCTACATAACACAGAATTTAGAGCAGCAAATGACCTTTTTGGCAGAAAGATTTTATCACTGATATCGTTTAAAATATCCAGGTCATTGTGATGATTAAAAACAGACAACTTTTAATTGATAATATTGTGTTAATTTTTTATTCAGCTCATTATTGCTGAACCTCCTTCCACATTGCCCAACCCCCTTTCATTTTTAATCATGTTTTGTTTCTCCTCAATAGCAACATTTCCTGCCTTCCATTGTGGTTCTAGAATACTTTTCATTTTTTTAGCATTTCTCAAACTGTGATAGGCAGAGAGCTCATGTTCACTGCTTTGCTCCCCAAACACCAGCAACAACTGGAACTTGGCTAGGCCAAAGCCAGTTACCAGGAACTTAATCCAGGACTCCCATGTGGGCGGCAAGACCCCAGTCACTTGAGTTATTACATGCTGTCTCCCAGGGTGCAAATTAGCAGAAGCTGGAGTCAGGAGCCCATAGCCAGAACTCAAATACCCTCAAGCAGCATCTCAACTGTTAAACTAAGTGTGCATTCTTGGAGTAACTTTAAAACAAAGCTTGCTTTGTTGGCCTACATAGAATATCATAGGTTTTACCAGCATAAAAATTTTTAAAAAAAGGATGCAGTACCTTTAATACAACACAAATTCTGCCACTGTCCTTTGTGACTGTACAGCAAATTGGCTTGTTTTTCATGAAGTCATTTCTTGCAAAGTCATCTTAAAAATCCTTGGGTATTGTTGCATCCCTTGGATCCAGTGCTGTTTGGATCCAAGTCAATGCAGACTTGGAAGAAATGTGTTGCGCAAGGATTTATATTTGAAAGCCTCCTCTCTAGTTGTATGGCAGGCAGATGCTACTGTTGCCTTCATGTCTGTGTAGGAGATTCTCAGAGTGCCCATATGTTCCTCCTGATCTGACTGGTAGGAATTCTCAGTTAGTACTTTGCAATAAAAGAGAGAAGAGCGTGTCATTCTGTGTAATGCTCAGCCAAACAGCAGAAGGATCAGGGAAAGCAACGAAACTTCATTGATGGGGCAGGTGTTTGGCTCAGCAGTTAAGAAGCCTCTTGGTTCACTTGCATCTTATATTAGAGTTGTCTGAGTTTGAGTCCTGACTCAGCTTCTGATCCAGCTTCCTGCTAGTGAGCATATGGGGAGACAGAGGTTTTGGCTAGGTTGGGTCCCCTCCACCCACTTAGAAGATCCAGAGTTCCTGGTTCCTGACTTCAATCTGCACTAGCTCCAGCTGTTGCAAGCATCTGGGGAGTAAAACAGCAAATGAAGATCTCTCTGTCTCTATCTCTCCAATTCTCTGTCTCTCTCTCTCTTTCTCTTTCTCTCTCTCTCCCTTCCAAAATAAACTTTAAAAATCATTGATCATAAAATGGTATACTCTTTTGTGTTTTTATTTGTTTGACAAACACTATTGCATCAAGCATTTGCTCTAAATTAATATTAGCATACTTAGTATTTGTTACAGCAATATGAGATGCACACTTTTACCATTGCCATTTTACAAGTGCAAGAATTGAAGCATAGAGCTGTAATGTGATCTTCCCAAGGTACACAGCTAATAGGCAGTTCAACCAGACTTCAAAATCTAGCCAGCTGTCTCCAAAGCTACACAACCTGTCATGGACACATAGCCACTGCACCTAAACAAGCACATGTTGCTCCAACAGCTAAGTGAGATGGGTTTTGGAATCTTGCACAAATTCTACCTGACCATTTCAGCAATTCATTTCATGGTGGCTGGATTCACCTCATGTTCCCCACTTTCCGTCTTCTGCAACCTTTCCTCTTCTCTTTGCAGATGTTCTTCTTATGTAGTCTGTGTCCTTCATGCCATCTGATTTCTGCTGGGGCCACTCATGGCCATCACATACAGTATATACTAACAATTACAGGGATAGCTGAGGATTTGGGTGAAAAAACATTTTTAATATAGTTAGGGGAAAATAAATTTCTAATTTAGGAGAAACTGTCAAAATGTCTTGGTGAAAATTAAGAATATTGTTGGGAAAGTGAGCATTTAGATTAGTGGTTGAGATGTCTGCCTCCCACATCAAAGAGCTTGGCTTCAATGGCAGGTTTCAGGTTCTGACTCCAGCTTATCAACACTTTAAACTCCAGAAAGCAGCGATGATGGCTCCAGTGATTGGATTCCTGACATGCATCTGGGTGACCTGAATTCTGTACCTGGCTCCAAGCCCTGTTAGTGGCCCAACCCTGGCTGTTGCCAGCATTTGAGGACTGGGCCAGTAGATAGGAGAACCTCTCTATCTATCTGTGTCTCTCTATCTCTCTTCAACTCAAATAAATTAATAGATGACTTTATAGAAGAATATTGGGGACACTAAAGCAAATGTAAGAAGTGTTAGAATCTGATGTTGAAATCTTGAAGATTTGCTTATTCTTCAGTGTTCTTGAGAACATCAAATCTACATTTAAAAATATTTATTTTATTTATTTGAAGGTCAGAGTGACAGAGACTAGGGGAGGCCGGCGCCGCGGCTCACTAGGCTAATCCTCCGCCTAGCGGCGCCGGCACACCGGGTTCTAGTCCCGGTCGGGGTGCCGGATTCTGTCCCGGTTGCCCCTCTTCCAGGCCAGCCCTCTGCTGTGGCCAGGGAGTGCAGTGGAGGATGGCCCAGGTGCTTGGGCCCTGCACCCCATGGGAGACCAGGAAAAGCACCTGGCTCCTGGCTCCTGCCATCGGATCAGCGCGGTGCGCCGGCCGCAGCGCGCCGGCCGCGGCAGCCATTGGAGGGTGAACCAACGGCAAAAGGAAGACCTTTCTCTCTATCTCTCTCTCTCACTGTCCACTCTGCCTGTCAAAAAAAAATAAAAAAATAAATAAATAAAAAATAAAAAAAAAAATAAAAAACAGAGACTAGGGGAGAAGCAGAGAGAGAGAGAGAGAGAGAGATCATTAATTCACTCCTTCACTCTCCAAATGGCTTCAATGGCCAGAGCTGTATGAGGCTGTAGCCAGGACCCTAGAAGTCCATCCAGGTCTCCTGTGTTGGTGGAAGGAACCCTGGTCCTTTGGTCATTTGCTGCCTTCCCTGGTACATTAGCAGGTAGCCGAGTTGGAAGTGGATCAACCTGGACTCAGAAGTAGGATGCTGGCTTCACAGGCAGTGGCTTAACCCACTGCACTTCAATACTAGCCCCCGACTGTACATTTTTAAAATTCTTTAGCAGCCGTTGCTACCACATAAGATTTTCTTGTCTCTTGATGGATTGACTTACAGATACTTGTGTTTTTTTTTTATGTTTCATTCTGAGGATAAAAGAAAAGAAAACCTCTTTTTTTTTTTCCTCTTACCTCTAAAGGAATAAAGTAAAATGAGAAAAATGGTAACAAGCTCTGGATGAAATAGTTCATAGTTGGGGAAAAGGAAGAATGTGGGAAAGTAAGGAATGGGAAGCAACTCCTGTGCTCCTGAGGCCAAAGGTGACACTTTCAAGTAGAAATTGCTGCTTTTGTGTCGAGTGTCCACAGTACAAAGTAAAGAAGAAACTTAAAAGCTGTTAGAGTTGAAAAAGGCACCCAGGACGGCTTGTACAGTTAGAGCAGAGGTGAGACAGAATGGAATTTATTTTTATTTCTTATTATGAACTTTCTACAATAATCCTTTAAAACTATTTTAATTAAATATAGACAAGTTGAATAGTTTTATGCATGGCAGTTCAACAACTACAATTTTTTGTATATTTTTGAAATAATTCAAAGTATGAGTTTGCCAAGTCGGATTGACAGGAAGCAGAGATCATCATCAGTGCTAAATTCTCCTCAAACACAAAGGGTACTGCCAATCACAAGGCACCAGCAGAACATGGAGGCATCTGAGATTCCCAACAAAGCGCCCTGTTCTCTCTCCCTACAATGTGGTGTCGTCTTTGTCAAGCATAACCTATGAGGTTTCAGTGATGGAGATGGGAGCCAAAGATATTTAAACAGTATTTTGGCATTCAGTTTTACGTGTCAATTGCACTGGATCACGAGGAGCCTAGATATGTGGTCCATCACTATTCTGGTATATCCATAATGAGGTTTCTGGATGGGATTAACATTTGAATAAATAGAAGGAGTAAGCTGATGAGGACCTCATCCCAAACTGAATCCCTGAATAGAACAAAAGGGCTACCCTCCTGCAGCGTGTAGAAAGACATCCTCCTGGCTGACGGCTGTGAGCTGGGACATTGGTGTCTTGACATGGGCTCTCCTGGTTCTCCAGCTTTGTGTGTCTTGAGATTGCTCAGATCCTATGACTTTGAGAAAAATCCTTCGTAACATATCCTTATATATTGTTTCTGCTGCAGAAACTCAGACTACTGCAAGTACAATGTCATGTGAAAAATGAAACATCTCCCTCGTGTACCACAGTTATTACATAGCACTCGTGACATTTTCTACTAAGCTATGCCCATCAACCATCAAATTTGAAGTTTATTTAACATATATATCCTGTTAAAACTTATTGTTGAAAAGGCTTGTCCATTACATCCATTATCTCTTTTGCTCATAAATACCATAGTGTGTTTACCAAGAGGTCTGAGAAATGTATATTTAAAGGGGAATTTGCCTTGGTCAGATTGTCCTCATGGGTGTGTCTGGGAAGGTCAGAAAATGGGTCACAGAATCGCAGCCAAGCTGTCTTCCCAGGCTCTCGTTACATGTCAGAAAATGGCCCTCAGATCACAGAGGAGAGCCACAGGATGTTCCTGCGTTCAGCTGCTCCTTCTCCAACATAGGAAAGATTGCACAGCCTTTTCCAGTCCAAGTGGTAGTCAGTCCACTCTTACGACCCCGGTAACATGCGGAGCTTGTTTGTAGAGGAACGTTCCTAGAGAAGTAAAGTGTCCGTATGTGAATGCAGAAAGAAGTGGGGGTGCAGACACAGGAGGCTGCAGAGAAGGTCCCTGAAGAGCCAGAGGAAAGTGCAGAGCATTGCATCTTGTGTGAGGTAGTCCTTGCACTTGCACCTCCCATTCCAGGCCTAGGAGAGATACGTGTACAGAAGAACAGGAAATGCCGGTGTCTGGCTGAAGAAATGGCTCATCTGGCTTTCTAGGCCATTGAATCAAGATCCACAAACATAGCAGATGAACCAACACATGGCATCTTCTTTCCAACACACATGGACACATAAGAACATGCACACATTAAACAATTCTCATTATACAAGTAAATGTAAATGACTAAGCAGAATTAGTGGTCCCCATAAAGAGGGTAGAGGATAAGATTTCCCAGCTTTTTCCATGATTGCTTAGTTATAGAGAGTGTCACCAAAGATTATAATATCAAAAGTCAAATATCCCAGCATCACAAGAAGCAGAATCCCACATATTGTTTCTGACATCTTATTCATGTAAAAGAAACTTATGTGAAGAAATATTATTTAATCCCTGAAGGATAACTTTTTTTGACTAACAGATTTCAATTACTTTCTATTTCAAATTCTTGTTTATGTTGATAAAGAAAAAGATAGTCTAATTTTAAGGGCTAGGAAATACTCTTACAATGTTGATATGTGGCTTTGAATTATGGAAATTTATAGAAATTAAAAGTTCTGGTAGTGAGCAAGACACTTTAAATGCTCCACCATTTGTTTTGTTTTTAAAAATTTTGATTTAAGCAAAAGGTACTCAAAATGATACTACAAAAGTACATATTGGTAATAAGAAGTACTTGACACAGAACTCCAACTTACATAGATTCTAAAACTATGAAATTATATAAGTGCATAAATTTGTGCAAAATTGACATTTCTCATTTTACTAAAATTAATGCTAGGGAACCTATAACTTCATTAAAAATGTGTTTCTCCCCTTACACGCAATTAAAGCTAAAAGTTTATGTTTTTCCTTGAAGGAGGGAGTAAAGTTTTAGGCTATATAGACATTCACTCTTTAAAAAAAAAGATTTACTTATTTATTATTTGAATGTCTGTTACACAGAGAAAGAAGGAGAGGCAGAGGGAGAGAGAGAGGTCTTCCATCTGCTGGTTCACTCCCCAAATGGCCACAATGGCTGGAGCTCTGCCGATCTGAAGCCAGGAGTCAAGAGCTGCTTCCTGGTCTCCCTTGCAGGTGCAGGGGCCCAAGGACTTGGGCCATCTTTCACTGCTTTCCCAGGCCACAGCAGAGAGCTGGGTCAGAAGTGGAGCAGCCAGGACTGGAACCAGCACCCATGTGGGATGCCGGTGCTGTAGGCAGTGGCTTTACCCACTACACCACAGCACCGGCTCATTCACCAACTCTTAATGCTAGTTTATATCTGAAAGCACAAAATTCTTCAACTTATTGTAGGACACCAGTTGGTAGGGCACACACTTTGGATAGAAGTGTTTGTTTAAACTGTTTTTCTTTATTGGAAATGTGCTTAATTTTTTCTAATTTAAACTTTATTGTAAATAAAATAAGCAATTCATATTTTAATTGAAAAAAATTGTGAATACAACTAGTCATTTCCAATTACATATTCAATGGTGGTAATAAATTTTAATTAATATTATCAAAGGAGTATTACACTTTAAAATGGGCTGTTTTATATAATTACATGCATAAACAATAATTATATATAAATAAGATACAATGGTGCTTCAAAAAGTTCAATAAAAATGAAACTAATGATACGTTTATTTTGCACCAAAATTATTTGAAATTTCAGAAACTTTTGAAGACCTCTTGTTTGCTGACAAACTGACATATGCTGTAAAAAGATACATATATCCTTTGTGCAAGCAAATAGTATTCTATCAATATATTAAAATTTATCCCTGCTTTCCATTTTAAAAATAGATTTTTATGTCAGGTTACTGTCACAAGACTTCCCTTCATGATTATTTAACATTTATACTAGATAAATTATACCAATTCAATTCAAGTTAGTTTCTATTGTGTAAGTTAGAAATTTAACACTTTTAGGAATACAGACCTGCTGAACTCAAAATATAATTTTGTTAAATGCACCTGCAAAGTATGCCTCTAATGTATTTATTTTTTATTTTTAAAGAGAATTTTTCTCTTTTGTGAGATTATTTAAAATACAGAATTACAGAGAGCTACGACTGGGTAAATAACACGAGCTCACAAGATCTTAAACATAAGCAGTTACAACTCCTTCATTCAGCCCTGTTTTCTTCAGTTCATCATCAGAATTACTGTCTGCTAAGATTTGCTAATAAATGAATGCAACTAAATCCGCCCGTAGTTCTCAGTGTACTGGTGATGCACTGGTGATTTTAATGCTTTGGATAAAATCAGAATGCCGGCATCTCCTTCCATTTTGGAGACTGGAGCCACTTGCTTTATATCATGTCCAGAATCACATGGCAGGACCAGTTTTTCCTCACATATTTATTGCTTCAAATGAAAGAGGACAATACTAAAAAGTAAGAGAGTAGACAAAATTATTTTTGTCAGATATTAAAAGCTGAACTTACTAACACTAACAAAACAAAACACTATATTGATTCCATGTAATGCACATAGTTAATCATGTTCTATTGTAGCTGTATCAGAGTTAGTGAACTGAAAGATTTTATTTCTAATTTATAGCAGCCCAATTAATTATTACTATCATAATTCAATATCAATAACTCAGTATAAGAATGTAGAATGCCTAGTAGTTGAAGTAGAAGTTGCTTTTGAAATCAATGTTATTTTCCCCTGAAGAGTGTAGGCCCCTCTCTCGAATGTACTTTTAATTTTATTTATTTATTCTCATATTATTTGAAAGGAAGAGAGAAAGGAACAGACAGAGCAAGATCTTCCATCCACAGATTCACTCCTCAATTGACCACAAAAGCCTGGATAAGTCCAAGCCAAATCCAGAAACCTGGAAGTCAGTCTGGGTCTCCCACATGGGTGTCAAGGACTCAAGTGCTTGAGCCAGCATCTATTGCTTTCCAGGGTGCGTGTTAGTAGGAAGTGGGATCAGAAGCAGGATAGCCAGAAATCAAACCAGGAACTCTGATAAGGGATGTGAGTTCCTCAAGCAGGGACTTAACTGCTATGCCAAAAGCCAGACCCCAAATTGATTGATGGATTTAGTTAATTATTTTCTTTGTAGCTTTATTTATTTGTTATCTTCCTGCATACATCCAGACCCACTTATAAGAAGAATGGCATACTGGAGGAAATTTTAGAAATATTTCAATATGTAAACATCATCTCGATTAAATCAGATTTTTGAAGTGAAGGCCAGGTCTCAGCTATTATTTTTGATGATCGTAAGTAACTCCAAAGTACAATAAAAATTATACAACATCTGTTAGTGAATAAATTCAATTATAGGCAAAATTGGTTATCTTTATTAAACAAAAAAAAAGTTTGAGGAGCCAGTGCTGTGGTGTAGCATGTAAAGCTGCCGCCTGCAGTTCTGGCACCCTATATGAGTGCTGGTTTGAGTCTTGGATGCTCCACTTCCAATCTAGCTCTCTGCTATGACCTGGAAAGCAGTAGAAGATGGCCCAAGTTGCTGGGCCCCTGCAGCTGCATGGGAGACCTGAAAGAAGCTCCTGGCTCCTGGCTTCAGATTGGTGTAGCTCCGGCCATAGCAGCCATTTGGGGAGTGAATCAGCAGATGGAAGCCCTCTCTCTCTGCCTCTGCCTCTCTGTAGCTCTGCCTTTCAAATACATAAATAAATCTTTTAAAAATACAAAGACAATAAATGATTCCTTATTTTCATTTACTTCCTATATTTTTTTTAAATTTTTATTTATTTATTTATTTTTTTGACAGGCAGAGTGGACAGTGAGAGAGAGAGAGACAAAGAGAAAGGTCTTCCTTTTTGCCGTTGGTTCACCCTCCAATGGCTGCCGCGGCTGGCACACCGCGCTGATCCGATGGCAGGAGCCAGGTACTTATCCTGGTCTCCCATGGGGTGCAGGGCCCAAGTACTTGGGCCATCCTCCACTGCACTCCCTGGCCACAGCAGAGAGCTGGCCTGGAAGAAGGGCAACCAGGACAGAATCCAGCACCCCGACCAGGACTAGAACCTGGTGTGCCAGCGCCGCAAGGTGGAGGATTAGCCTACTGAGCCGCGGCGCCGGCCTACTTCCTATATTTTTAAAACATCCTCACATCTTTTTGCTTTTGCAAATTTGGGCTTTTATGGAATCAAATTTCTTACAAGATATGAAGTAATAAATAGTTATGATAAAATTGGGGTAAACTCAAATTATGAATCTGGTGTTCTTTTTTCTGTATAAATATCAGAATTTATTTTTATTTTATTTGTAAAGAATAAACAGATAGTATATATGTGACAGACAGGGAACAATCTTCGACCCACTAACTCACTTCCTCAATTCCTGACAATAGCCAGGGCTGAGTCAGGTCAGTATCAGGAGGCCAGAAATCCATCGTGGTCTCCCTCTTGGGTGGTGGGGATTACATACCCACGTCATCACCTGCTGTCTCCCATGATGCACATTAGCAGGGAGATACATGGGAAACAGAGCTGGGACTCAAATGAGGCATTCAGATACTGGATGTGGGCACCCCAAGTGATGATTTCATTGCTGCACCAAATGCCAAGTCCACATTTTTCTCTTTTATTTCCCCTTTCTTTCGATCCTTTGGAAATGCACAGCTAATTTTAATAATTTGGCCATAATAGAAAATACTTAATGTGAAAAAGAAATTCAGGTTTTGCTGTATGCATAGGTATTGTGTTAATGCTTCATATTAAAACATGGAAAATATTTACAATTGGTAAGAGTTTTGGTAAGAGATAAAATATCACTAAAATATTCTCATGAGAAATGAAAAGGAAGTGAAAAGCCTCATGAAATAGCATTCAAAGAGTCTTTTGATGGCAGGGCATCATACTCACAGAGACAGATGAAAGGCAAAGAATTCTTTGTAGCCTCTGGCTGCAAAAAACACACAGCTGTCTCAGAGAAGGTGGCACTCAGGATAGTGTAACGGCAAACCCAACCAGAGCTATACAAGAGAACTTCTGTGTCACAAAAAGGGTGGGGTCAGCTTGGTGTCCTGGGCTCCCTGTGAGTTAATAAATCGAAGAATTTCATGGATTTTAGTACAACAGAGCTGTCCCTGTTTGACGGGTACCTGGCTGAGAATTGAACTCTGATGGATAAGAGGTAGGAGTATACCATAGATTTCCCTTGTGGGTGTGAACTTGGTAAGATAAGATATTGGAAGGGGATCTCAGCAGACTGCTATAGAAATGCGACTGAGAATTTTTAGCCATGACTTCCGAACTGAGTCAGAAAAGAACTTGCAAATCATTGTATTAAAATAAACCTCTTGAGGTTCTGACCTCTGTTTTAAGCTCAATTATTTGTGGAGTTTTTGAGCAGCCTGAGTAATGGAGGAAACTTCCAAACAGTGAGGCATGACTTACCCTAAAAAGTAGAGAAAAACATTTTATAATTAGAGTAATAAGGAAGACCAAGTAGACTCATGAGGAGCTGTTGAAGGCCAACTTACAGTGGACTTCCTTTTGTTTGCTGTAAAAAAGAATACATCGATCAGAGCAGTAATGTTGATTGAATCATGGAGTGCACTGGATGTGTGGGTTATGTGTGTTATAGTAAGAATACAAATACTTCCATAACTACTAAATCATAAAATACGTATCTATTGTGAAAAATCATTTTTGTAAGGTTTTCTGATTTTGACAGGCCTTATATTTGTTGTACTTTAAAAACATGAGATACCAAAGTGGGACACTTGAAGATTAGCATCAATAGTCTTTGATTGATAGATTAGAAAGATGGTACCTACAACAATTTCAGCAAGCCCCAAGTGGTAGGGAATCCCAATATTATACACATGAATTCAGCATATCAATGACATTTACCAAAGGGGAGAAGAATGGTTAACACATATATAATGGGAAGGTCAAAGTCAAAGAAAGCTCAAATGCATCAGTATGATTTAGGTTTCAGGGGCAGAGGAAGAGCAAAGTAGAGGCGCTGAGAGTCCTTGTTTGTCATGAATACAATATTGCCCTGGGGTTTTTTGTAAGTGGAGAATTACCTCTCATTTACCTCCCTTTAGGCAAATGCGAATTACTAAAGAAGGGATGAGTGGAGAAAATGATTTTTTGTTGTGTGTAGGTCCAGGATGTGAAGTCATCCATTAGTCACTAAGTATTCAGGAAACAGGAGAGAAGCTGCCACCCGTCTTACAGGGGTGCCCCAGATCATGGATAGGAGGCAGTTTAGAAGAAGTTTGAATTTTCCATCTCAGGGACAGTGCCAATTGGATGACAGTGTGCTGTGGGATAAGTGGAATCAGGCTAATGGCAAGTCCACTGGTTACAGATAGTCAATGCATGGCAACTATCTCAGTTAAATATATGAATATGTTAACAATGTAAACACTCAAGGCACAAGATGGTGGGCTTGCATCTTGGAAAGCAAACCACATAGGCGCTGTTCTGTTGGAAAAGACTGTTAAACTAGTAAAATTTGTTTCCCAATTTAGTTTCCAATCAATCCATATTTTGGACTGGCTGGTTTGTGAGGGCAGAAATCTCATAACCAGCCACCTCTGAATCTAAGGCCTCCGAGACTACCTCTGATGGGACTGGAGTTTGTAGTGTTCCTCTGAGAAAAAAAAATTACCTCCCATTATGCAGTGTTAGCCCATGAGTTTATTGATCATCAGTAGCACTTAGTGCCCATGCACACTGCCATGGGGTTTTATCTTGTTTGGGTAGTTAGGTCACTGAGGCTCTGCTTAGGAGGATTCAGGAAGAAGGTATTCATTCTCTTGTCCTATCTGAATTATACAATTGGCCATTGCTTTCCATGAATGCAATCCATGATATCCACTGAGGTCTGAGGATGGAAAGTTCCTAACACCATCAATGACACAGCCAGCAGCAATGCAAATGAGTGAGGCTTCTATCCTCACCTGAAAAATATCTGCAACAAGACCAGGGTGCCCGGAAGAGCCCAAGCGAAATCTTCCTTTACAAGTGGTCACCTGGAATATATTTAGAGTTCTGCCTAAATATGATCGACACCAATGCCAAAGAAGGGACAGTTCCTGGTATAGGCCTCTGGCAAAGACAGACTTTGGCAGGAATTACACATGAATTGCAATCCTGTAAAGAACAGCTTAAGTTGCCTTTTGCTCCAGTTTCCTCTGAAGTGGTCCCCAACCTGGGAAAGCATTTGATTCTGTCCACACTTAGCCAATTAGCACTGTTAATTTTGAATATACAGATACCAAAGGAATATTAGTAAAGACAATTTAAATAGCCACTAAAAGATACAATGGTGGACAACACCAGTTACAGAACAAGCCCATCTGCAGGCAGGCAGGTCCATCCCAGGCTGCTATTTCTTGATCTGGCCTTAACTAGTACACCAAAAATATTCTTCTTAAGCAGTTATCCATGATCAGTAGTCTTGGGCATGCCATTTGGTCACCTCATTAAATGATATTAAAAATGCAGAGATTCTTTAGGTGGCAACACATTTGGGTAAATGAAAGCCAGACCTACTTGTTACTTGTAGTTCAAAATGAAAGAAAGCTGCCAGTTGTAGCCAAGAAGAGGTACTCCAGGAACAACTCGGAGAAGGTTGCCTTTGAATGGCAAGCTGAGTGAGGTTGGCTGGGTTTCCTGGGCTCCCTGTTTGTAGGCTCATTAGGATAATTTCCTGAGTGCCGGGCATAGGAACCATGCCTACTTGCCTAGTACCTTGCTTCAGAATGAGGAAGATTATTTTGGAGCTTCCACTTGGAGAGTGTAATACATATCAACTCTTCAACAGTTATGTGCTCAATACTGATAGCATAAACCTGGGTAAGATGCAAAATGCTAACAGACTAGAGAAGCCATGAGAAATAGAACCAGGTGGTTTCACATCTATTGTATTATTTCAATAGATGCTTCTTGTCCTTTCTTCTATTGAAGGGTGGATAGGTATTAAACTTTCCAAGAGGCAGTTACCTCCAAAGTGACCTCCTTTACCACTGCCAAGTTTTGAGAGATGGAAAACAAAACAAACAGAAAGGATAATGCCAAAACATTTACCTTATTACTATTAAGATTCAAGTTGCTGAGTGTATACACACACACACACACACACACACAGATGGAGTTACTAATGGCAAACTCCTAGGCAAAATAGACATATCCATTCACTGACAGGGTACACTGGATGGAGGGAAGAAACTTGGAATGCGAAGAATTAGTAAGCCTGGCATTATTCTAATTGAACTTCATTCCCATAATGAAATGGCTGTGAGTGAGTTCTATTACCAGGCTCCACAACTGTATTGTGGAATTGAAAATAAAACAGTGACATTGCCTTAAAGAGAAGGTTCACTGCAAGAAAGAGGAACAAGGTTACTGGAAAATAATGATATAAGGATACCATCAGCATTTTGTTCCCAATAGGTATTATTAATTTAAAATATGTATTAATATATTAAATATTAATTTTCCAAAATGACTTTCATTCTATACATAAATTGAATTTCTTCAGTGGTCATTCATGTGTAGCAAATGTAACATTCTAGCTAGCTAATGCTAAATTATTTAATTTTAGACTGCACTGTTTTATTTTGTGCCTTCTCTCCAACAAAGGTCTTTGGTTTCTGTGAACCAATAGGGAATTCTTATAACAATGAATCAGTTACTAAAGCCTAAAATTACGAACACAGCAACTCACAAGTTGCTTAGCAACAGTCTAGTCTACTGAAGCTTAATTTTGGATCAGTTAACCCTGAAGGAATTGCAAAATTAATTTTTCTTATTGGAATGTCTGTAGATGGTTGGCATCCTAGCTCTAAAATGCTTTTCTCGCCTTTCAATTTTTCAGTTTTTCATGGTTTCTCTCAAGCATCAAATTATGTGTATTGTTACATTTCTCAGTATTTGTTATAAAAATAAATATTTTATTTGATATTGTAAGTGTCCAAAACATTTGAGAGAAATCAAACCTTTTGTGAAGAAAATGTCTTAAAATGTGACACTTTTCTATTGATGCATTTCACAGCTGGAGAGGATGACAAGAGTAGTTCACTGAAGGCTATTCTTATATTATTCCCAGTGAAGCCCATGGCTTAATATCTTCCATAAACATCTGTTCTGAAAAATTCTCACCCACTCTTCTGCCAACTGGAGAGGCAATGCTAAAACAACAACAACAAAACAAAACAAACACAAAAAAGCACCATATAAATCTAGAGACATTTGTCCAAACCCACTATTTCAGCTGTCAAATATGCAATCACCAGAACAAATTCTTCCTTTCTTGACTTTAAATGATGTCAACAAACATAAAAATGTTTCTATTTTCATTACTGTCATGAAAATACAAAAATGAAAGAAAAAACATTTTAACTTTTCGAGTAGCTCTAATTTTTTATAAAATGATCCTCCTTGAGAAGATTTTAGGGTTGGCATTGTTAAGCTGCTTCTTGGATTACCTGTATCCATTTCAGAAAGCTGTTTGGAGTTCCAATTACTCTACTTCTGATCTAGCTCCATGCAAAAACAGAAGATGATGGCCAAAGTATTTGAGTTCCTGCCACTCATATGGAAACCTGGATGGAGTTCCTGGCTTCAGATTGGCCCAACCTTGACTGATTGTAGGCATTTGGGAAGTAACCAGTGGATAGATGATTTCTCTCTCTCTCTCTCTCTCTCTCTCTCTCTGGGACTTTCAATAAATAAATAATTTTAAAAATAAAAACAAGAAATTATTAAGCTTTTTCTAAGAAGACATCAAAAAATCTTTATGATGTGAATTTATATATCAGTAACTGCCATTGAAAAAGACTCCTATAGGGCCGGCGCCGTAGCTCACTTGGCTAATCCTCCACCTGCAGCGCTGGCACCCCGGGTTCTAGTCCCTGTTAGGGCACCGAGTACTATTCCCGGTTGCTCCTCTTCCAGTCCAACTCTCTGTTGTGGCCCGGTAGAGCGGTGGAGGATGGCCCAAATGCTTGGGCCCTGCACCCACATGGGAGACCAGGAGGAAGCACCGGCTCCTGGCTTTGGATTGGCACAGTGCGCTGGCTGTGGAAGCCATTATGGGAGTGAACCAACGGAAGGAAGACCCTTTTCTCTGTCTCTCTCTCTCACTATCTATAACTCTCTCTCTGCCTCTCTCTCTCACTGTCTAACTCTGCCTGTCAAAAAAATTAACTAATTAATTAATTAATAAAAAGAAAAAGACTCCTACATATATACATACATATATATTAAATAAATGTAAAATAGAATTTTGAAGCACCTAAAAATATTTTGGATAGGGTCTTCTGCAAGGTGCTCATAGCAACAAACTATTTTGAGTAAAGGCAATTTATATGTCTAGCTAATAGGTTTTTAATTTTTAAAACCTACTTAAAAATAAAATATGTCGAGTGTTATATGGAGATCTCCCTCCAAAATATTAGGAACAAATTGTAACAATAGATAATACTACAAAAGAAAAAAAAGAGAGAGAGAGAGAGGGAAGGAAGGAAGGAAGGAAGGAAGGAAGGAAGGAAGGAAGTTCCTAGCTGAAACATCGTTATTTGTGGAAAGCCCATTATTTGTGGGATTCCGCTACATAGAGCAGGGATGTCCTGAAAATGAAAATATATCTTTAAGGAACTAAAGAATGTTGAATGTTTCTCCAAAGTCCATGTGCTAAAGGTATGGTTCTTAGTGTGATTCTATTGGGAGAAACTATTAGAAGGTGGTGTATAATGAGAGACTGGGGCATGCACTTGGAAGGTGCTTCTCACTCTACCTTTTGAATTCCCACAAGAGGATTGTTATATAAGCCTGAATTTGGCCCCATGTAGTTCTCCCAGCTCCCTGACTTGCCATGCGGTCCTTTCTCTGTAGGATGTCAGCCACTGCCATCAGCCACCCTCACCAGACACCCTCCCATGTGGTCACCTAATGTATGACTATGAGCGAAATAGAAAATTTTTCTTTTAAACTGAGTTAGTTCAAGTGTTTTCTTGTAGTAATGAAAAGCTGACCAATATGGCCACTACCAAAGCCAATATCAAAAATAAGCTTCTGAAAACACACAGCAAATTTATCTGCCAAGCATAACCATCCCACTCTAGAGAATTTACCCAGAAGAAATTAAATCAGCATATAAATGAAGTATCTATACTTTCATGTTTATATCCGCTCAATTCACAACAGCTAAAATATAAATTCAATGTAGTTATCCACCACCTGATGACTAGATAAGAAAATAATGGAATGCTACTGGACTATAAAAAAGAATGAAACCAAGTCTTTTGCAACAAAATGGATGCAATTGAAGACCATTATGCTTAGTGAAATGAGCCAGTCATGACAAGACAAAATCCTATATGTTTTCAATTTTTTGTAACTAATATATGGAGTACAAAAAGCTGGGGCTCGTGCTGTGGTGCGGCGGGTTAAAGCCCTGGCCTGAAGTGCTGGCATCCCATATGGGCGCCGGTTCAAGATCCAGCTACTCCTTTTCCGATCCAGCTCTCTGCTGTGGCTTGGGAAAGCAGTAGAAGATGGCCCAAGTCCTTGGGCCCCTGCACCTACCTGGGAAACCCAAAAGAAGCTCCTGGCTTCAGACTGGCACAGTTCTGTCCGTTGCGGCCATCTGGAGAGTGAACCAGCAGATGGAAGACCTCTCTCTCTGTCTCTACCTCTCTCTGCAACTTTGTCTTTCAAATAAATAAAATAAATATTTAATAAAAAAGAGTACCAAAAGGTAATGTATATGAGTAAAATTAACATCTTGAGAATTGATTATTGATTGTAGCCATTGTCTATACTCCCGAGGACAAGTGATTCTCTGCTTACTACTTGTTGAGTTCTTTTTTTGGTGGAGGATTAGACCTGTGATTGTAAAGTTAATTGAAAGTATGTTATTGTGAAATTAAAATAAAAATAAGAAAGAAGTAGAGAGGGTAGGAGTGATCCAGAAAGGGAGGGAAGGTACATAGGAAGTATCATCAAATTCTGAAAATTGTATATATATATATTTTGGGTCCAGCGCTGTGATATAGTAGGCTAAGCCTCCTTTTGACTCACTGGCGTCCCATATCAGCCAGTTCATATCCTGGGTTTTCCTTGTCTGATCCAGCTCTCTGCTTTTGGCCTGGGAAAGCAGTGGAAGATGACCCAAGTCCTTGGGACCCTGAACTCACATGGCAGACTCAGAAGAAGCTCCTGGTTCTCGGCTCCTGGCTTCAGATCGGCCCAGCTCTGGCTGTTGCAGCCATATGAGAAGTGAACCAGCAGATGGAAGACCTCTCTGTTTCTCCCTCTTTCTGTAACTATCCTTCTCAAACAAACAAACAAAAATTTTAAAAACACAAGCTGTATATATTAAATACATGAAATCCATTCCCTTTATATAAATGAATTAATTAATTAGTTAAAAGGAATGGAGTTTCAACTATACTCCAAGAACGTTGAGTGTGTGCTATAAACTATTGTAGAACAGGGTGCTCTTATAAAGACTGAGTAATGTGTTCTTTGTTTAACGGGTTAAAATATTTTATCTGCCCTAGTCTAAATGTAGTAAGAATTATTTTTACTTATATTAGAGTTTCATGCTTCTTCAGGAAAGTTTAGAATATCAAGTTTAGGTGTTATTGGACTATGCTTGCTATAAAAGTTATGCATGTTTGCTCAACTTGGAAAATCAAAAACTAAAACACAAATCAAAGCAAAATAAAAATAATAAACCACAGGTCAAACCCACAGAGATAGTCACATAAACATTTATTTTATGAGTGTATGTCCATATTATTGTTATTTAAAGTGATATTACAGAACTCCTTAAATTATTTTTCACTTATATGTCATGCATACTTTTTCATGTCAGAAAGTATTTGTAAGGGAGGCAGCAGCCTCCAGGAGGCATTTGAATGGTGTCCTGGGTCGAGATGATTTAAGAGGCAACCACCTCTACAGCCAAGGAAGCAGACAAGAAAAAAAAAAAGATGGAAGAAGAAAAAGAGTAAAAGTAGCTGGATAGCAAGAACCCAAGAAAAAATTGGGGGCCTCAGTGGATGAGATTGCAAAACAGCTGTAAAGGCAAACCTTGGAAGAGAAAGCAAGATGATGATGATGTAGATACAAATGGTTATGGAGATGGAGCAACTAGAAAGAACAAGAAATAGATAGAGAGACAATCGAAAGTCCATGTAGACCCTCCCACAGTTCCAATATGTGACCAGTATCATAATGGTGTATCTCTAATCGAATAAGAACACAAATATACCCACCCATGTAAGACAGGCAAACTACTGCTTAGAGAACTACTAGTGATAGAATAAAAGAGAGTATTATATCCAGCTATTGAAGACATTTGGGAAGATCTTCAAGGAATTGCAGAAGCACATCAACAAATAAGAAAATAAGTAATGAGATACTGAACAAGCCTGGGATGGTCATGATAGAAATCTTTAGAAAGTTGGAACACTAGGCCAGCGCCGCAGCTCACTAGGTTAATCCTTTGCCTGCAGCTCCGGCACCCTGGGTTCTAGTCCTGTTTGGGGCGCCGGATTCTGTCCTGGTTGCTCCTCTTCCAGTCCAGCTCTCTGCTGTGGCCCGGGAAGGCAGTGGAGGATGGCCCAAGTGCTTGGACCCTGCACCCGCATGGGAGACCAGGAGGAAGACCCTGGCTCCTGGCTTTGGATCTGCTCAGTGAGCCGGCCATAGCAGCCATTTGGGGGGTGAACCAACAGAAGGAAGACCTTTCTCTCTGTCTCTCTCTCTCACTGTCTAACTCTGCCTGTCAAAAAAAAAAAAAAAATTGGAAGACTGTTCACAAAAGTAAATAAAAGAGAGTAGATTAAAGGTAACCCTGGCTTTTCCTAGTGGGTATTCTCTCAATAACTGTGCTTCCCACTGTACTCCCAATGCTAGTGGCACAATGGTGCTACAGTATGATGACATCTGTAAGGCAGACTTTGAAACACATATAAATGGTATAATTAATGACTGATTTTATCACCACTTTTGATCTTCAATGTGGCACGTTATTAAAAGCTATATAAGATGTCGCTGATGCTAGAGGAAGCTGTGCTGGAATGCATTAGTGATGTCATTCATAACTATAGAATCTTATGGAGTTGATAGATGGGAAAACACATCAAATGAAACTAGTTCATAATCTAAATATACATTCAATTGGGCCAAATAGAAGACAATCTGAGAAAACAGTGCCTGCTGTGAAAGGAAGGGAGGCAATGAGAATGGAGGAGGGAGAAATGTATGTCACTGAAACCTTCTGTAATACAGGAAAAGGAGCTATTTATGATGATACGAAGTATTCACATTACATGAAAGCATTTGATGTCAGACATGTACCATTAAGGCTTCCAAGAGAAAAACACTTGTTAAATGTCATCAAGGAAAACTTTGGTACCCTTACCTTCTGCTGTAGATGGCTAGATTGCTTGGGAAAGAGTAAATACTTGATGTTTCTGAAGAGCCTTTGTGACATGAATACTGTAGATCAGGACCCACATTGATGTGTTATTAAAAGATCATACACAACACAGCGTGTATATACCATACTGTTGCATTCAATATGTAAAGACGTGGTCAGCAGAGGATATAAACTTTTAAACCTAGTTCAAAGCCACATCAACATATTTATTTTTGAAGCTGTGGTAGAATACATTATGCCAGAATTAACTGGTGATGTGTTGTCTGTTTTAACAGTGGACCTATGCAATACTATTATCAGTTTTATATAAAATTAACCAGTGGCAAACCATATAATGCAATTATCAAGAAAAATGCTATAAATCTCAAATTAGTTAGGAATGTCTTAACGCATTTTGTTCTGAACACACAAAAGAGCTGTTTTCTGGATATTTATACAGCCATATTCTTCACTGAGTGCTTCAAATGGGTACATTCAGATCTATACCTTCTGGTGCTGATTTTTTTAACTGGCCTGTAGTTCATTTGCTAAAAAATAAAGACATTTAAAGACCTGAAAGAAGTAATAAATTTAATGCTGCAGAACACGTCATTATGTGGCTATGCAGATTCACTATTTTTACAACAATGATATTTCCAATACCTTATTATTTTAATATTATTGCAATAAACTTTCTTATAGATACTTCTTTGTCTGCACTGCTGTTGAATCTGATGATTTTTTTTCTTTGTTTAACTTGCTGTCTTGAAATAACTTTTGACCTACCAAGAAATGAAAAGTAGTTCAGTTTTTCTGTATACATTTCATCCAAGATTCCCCTAATTTTAAATCCTAAAGTACCATACAGCCATATCAAAACCAGAAAATTGACATTCATATAACATTAACCCTGTTACTCAGACTTCAACATTTGAGCCACTCATGGCCTTTTTATGATTCAAATCCAGCCCAGTCCACATCGCATTTCGTGGTCATTGTCTATTTTCTCCTCCAATTTATGACAGTTCCTCAATCTTATTTTGTCTTTCATGATTTGGGAACATTTAAAGAAAACTGATCATATTTGGTAGACGTGACCCCAACTGAAATTATTTCACAGATTCTCATTATTAGATGAGTTTATGTGTTTTGGATAAGAATACCAGAGGAGCATTGTGGAGCCAGTTTTAACACCTATCAGAAGAACATGTCCGAGTGTCCTAATTCTGGTGATGTTCACTTGGATGACTTCATTTACATGATATCTACCTGACTATCTTGTTATAAAGCTACTATTTTAGTGCTGGCGCTGTGGCTTGGTGGGTGAGGCTGCTGCCTGTGCTGCTGGCATCCCATATGGGTGCTGGTTAGAGTCCCAGCTGCTCCACTTCTGATCCACCTCTCTGTTGTGGCCTAGGAGGGCAGTGGAGGATGGCCCAGGTCCTTGGGCCCCTGCACCCATGTGGAAGACCAGAAGATGCTCCTGGCTCCTGGCTTCAGGTCAGCAAAACTCCAGCAGTTGCAGCCATCTGGGGATTGAACCTGCAGATAGAAGAACTCTCTCTCTCTCTCTCTCTCTCTCTCTCTCTCTCTCTCTGCCTTTTTTTTAACTCTGAGTTTCAAATAATTAGATGAATAATTGTCAGAAAAAAAATAAGCTGCTATTTCCTCTTGGTCACTATTAAGAATCTTCTGTGTGGTATTTTACACATGCTATTTGATATAATACTTTTATAAAATAATTTTAGCATCCATTAGTTCTTGTCAGCAAAAAGATGTATTTTGTATTTCCATAATTCCTTCCACATTTACTAACTGGAATTCTTTTGTAAGGAAAAGGTTTTTCTGCATCCTTATTAACTAATTCAGTTCTTTATCTATATCCATATGGATCTGTGCATATTTACTCTATACTACTCATTTCAATGTAATACTAAATTACTTATTTTATATACTAAGTTATCTTAGATTGGTGCAATGGGAGCTTCTTCAATGACTTATGTATCTTTTCCATAAAACTCCATTGTCTTTTGAAGACAGCCTTACTCTGATAGCAGAATACTTCAGGCACATCTTATACAATCTCAGCCCTAGCCAGAGGATCAGCAATTTCTCCAAATCAAGGTCTGGGACGAAGCATCCTCATTTGTAGTGTTGCTAAGGTTGTTTCTAGGCCATGTCAGCAGAATGGCCTAGGAAATAAAACTGTGTATAGTAATCCAATCCGATCCATAAATCCATATTTCTATAACACTCTAACTCTCTATATAAATAACCAAAACCATGAATTCATACTTATATCTTAATTCCAATCCAACCTACAGAGTCAAATTTACCTTTCTCTGTTTCACCATTTATAAATTTTTTCTTTCAAAATATACAAGAATACTTCAAAATTTTGTGGAAATGGAATTAAACTATGTTTATCTTGGAGCAAAACAGTTTTTAACTTCATGCATGAGTTCAAAAAGTTAAATAAATGCATTCATATAAAAAATAAATCATGGATTGAAAATTTTTCCTACCAAAATAAATTTATCTTTGAATTCCAGTTTTCTATGAATTCTTCAAAGTGCCCTAATATATATGTGGAATGAGCTCCAGAGGACAATGTTAGATAAAAGACAAAATACTGTATGTACACTTGCTTGTCCATTCTTGGTAAACACATAGGGTTGTTTCAGAATAACAAAGCAAACTTCTATTTGAAACATGCTTAGTAACTAGAATAGGGTATCTAGGTACAGTTCTTCTTAGGTATTCTATCAGACCACAAAATAGCATTTTCCAAAATTGCCATGATTAGATTTTTATCAGCTACTATAATGTGGTTATATTAATGGTTCATAATTTAGTTCATTTGCAGCTCATTTTACTCTATTTTAGATTTCCCTCATTTTGTACTGATTTCATATATTTTCTTAATTTTCATATCTGTGAACCATTACCAGAGCCTATTTGTCATAACTATATGAAGGGGCTTCAAAGAGTTCTTGGAAAATTCATACTTTCTCAAAATTCTATTTTTCCATAACTTTGGGGCCTCCTCATACAAAAAGGTAGCAGATACATTCAGAGTGCTACTATTTGCCCCTATAGCCTCAGCCTCAGTTATCTGCTTGCCCTCTTCTGTTTTCTCACACCCCTGTAAGTGATTACTCTTGTTAGAGTCTAACTTATTTGAACTGCACTTCTTTTGCACAAAAGGGGAGCAATTATCTGTTTTCTTTTAGCCCTTTCTGTTCTACTTAGTGGGTCACATATAAGAGATATTGTGACATTTTTATACCTCACATTATATTGTGTAGTTCATTCCGTGCAATGTCATAGATTCCTTCTTCATTTGTTCACACAGCTATAAGTACTCCATGGTACAGAGCTGTTGTAGGTGATCCACAACTCTGAACTTATATGGGTATTCATTTTTTTCTCAATATTTCAAAGTCACATATAATGTTGCCATGAACAGTCTTATGCATTTGTATTGTCAAATTTAGAGTCTATTTTAGTGCAGCAACCTAAAACTGATATTATTTATTTAAAAGTTGTCTTTTAAATCTATATTTCTGAAAACCTCTATTGCTTTATTTCTAGGTCAGTATATATTTTAAGGACTTTGAATTCATAATATCAATCTTTCTGAAAGTTGTATGTTTCTAAGTACTATACAGAATAGATTAAATGCAGAGAAGGATGCAGACTACAAGGAAGTGCATGTGAAACATTTGAAAGGAGTAAGTAAGTTTTAAGGTTAGTTAGACAGAAATGGGAATATAAAAAAAAGAAAGATTACTAAAAACAGGGGCCGCCGCTGTGGCACAGTGCGTTGATGCCTTGGCTTGAAGCACCGGCATCCCATATGGGCGCCGGTTCGTGTCCCGGCTGCTCCACTTCCCATACAGCTGTCTGCCATGGCCTGGGATGGCAGTGGAGGATGGCCCAAGTCATTGAGCCCCTGAACCCACATGGGAGGCCCAGAGGAGGCTCCTGGCTCCTGGCTTCAGATTGGTGCAGCTCTGCTGTTGTGGCCATCTGGGGAGTGGGCCAGCAGATGGAAGACCTCTCTCTCTGTCTCTACCTCTCTCTGTAACTCTGTCTTTCAAATAGATAGAGTAAATCTTAAAAAAAAATGAATCAGCCTTCACCCTGACTGTTGATGAGCAACTTGATATGTTATCCCTCTTAGTATTTTTTTTTGTTTGTTCTACTTAATACTTTTGGTTGAATACTGTAATCAATACACAATTATTCTTAAGTGCTGAACCTTAACTGAAAAGTGATCACTGTTAAATATAGGAGTGGGAATAAGAGAGGGAAGAGATGTGCAATTCAGGATATGCTCAAGCTGACTTACCTCAAACAGTAGAGTTAGAAACATACCAGGGGATTCCAATTCATTCCCATCAAGGTGGTATGTACCAATGCCATCTCACTAGTCCCAGTGATCAATTTCTGTTCACAATTGATCATAATGATAGGACTAAGAACCAAAGGGATCACATAAACAAGAATAGTGTCTGCAAATACTAGCTGATAGAATCAAAAAGGGAGAGAATGATCCAACATGGGAAGTGAGATACACAGCAGACCCATAGAATGGTAGATGTCCTAAACAGCACTCTGGCCTCAGAATCAGCCCTTAAGGCATGTGGCTCCGGCTGAAAAGCCCATGAGAGTATTTCAGGCATGGAAAGCCAAGACACTCTGGGAAAAAAAAAAAAAAAAAAAAAAAAAACCTAAATGAAAGAAAAGAACGGGTCATCAAAGAAGGAGGTACCTTTCTCTGAAGGGAGGAGAGAACTTCCACTTTGACCATGGCCTTGTCTAAATATGATCAGAGTCAGTGAACTCAGGGGGCTTCCATAGCCTTGGCAGCTCATGACAAGAGCCTCAGGTGATTACTGATGCCATAAACAAGAGTGTCAATTTGTTAAGTCAACAACACGAGTCACTGTGCACTTAGTCCTCATGTAGGATCTTTGTCCTTAGTGTGCTGTACATTGAGATTTAATGCTATAACTAGTACTCAAACAGTATTTTTCACTTTATGTTTCTGTGTGGGAGCAAACTGTTGAAATCTTTACTTAATGTATGCTAAACTGATCTTCTGTATATAAAGAGAATCAAAAATGAATCTTGATGTGAATGGAAGGGGAGAGGGAGTGGGAAAGGGGAGGGTTGCGGGTGGGAGGGACGTTATGGGGGGGGAAGCCATTGTAATCCATAAGCTGTACTTTGGGAATTTATATTCATTAAATAAAAGTTTAAAAAAAAAGATTACTAAAACAAGAGTAAGAGAAGCAAGTATCATTAGCAACAGACATGCACGGTTTTAGAAGATTATTGGGGTTTCCTAGTTCTTATATTTGCTGAGTTCACTAATCATCTTCAAAAAACAAACATGGAAGGAGGGATAGAGGGAGAGAGCAAAGGAGAAACTTTTTAGTTTGTATTTTTTTCAAGCTAATGGCTACTAATTCACATTATAAAGTAAGAGAAGCAAGATTTTTCTCCTGGCCGGCGCCGCGGCTCACTAGGCTAATCCTCCACCTTGTGGCGCCAGCACACCGGGTTCTAGTCCCGGTCGGTGCGCCGGATTCTGTCCCAGTTGCCCCTCTTCCAGGCCAGCTCTCTGCTGTGGCCAGGGAGTGCAGTGGAGTATGGCCCAGGTGCTTGGGCCCTGCACCCGCATGGGAGACCAGGAGAAGCACCTGGCTCCTGGCATCAGATCAGCACGCTGCGCTGGCCGCAGCGCGCCGGCCGTGGCGGCCATTGGAGGGTGAACCAACGGCAAAGGAAGACCTTTCTCTCTGTCTCTCTTTCTCACTGTCCACTCTACCTGTCAAAACAAAAAAAAGATCTCTATCTCTCCCTCGTTCCATATCACTCTGCCTTCCAAATAAATAAATAAATGTAAAAAAAAAGATTTTTCTCCTAATACTTATAAATATATAACAAGCACTACTCTAATATTCTTTTTTTAAAATTTATTTGACAGATAGAGTTATAGACAGTGAGAGAGAGAGAGACAGAGAGAAAGGTCCTCCCTCTGTTGGTTCACTCCCCAAATGACCACCGCGGCTGGTGCTGCGCCGATTCGAAGCCAGGAGCCAGGTGCTTTTTCCTGGTCTCCCATGCAGATGCAGGGGCCCAAGCACTCAGGCCATCCTCTACTGCCCTCCCGGACCACACCAGAGAGTTGGACTGGGAGAGGAGTAACCAGGACTAGAACCCGGAGCCCATATGGGATGCCAGTGCTGCAGGAGGAGGATTAACCAAGTTAGCCATGGCACCGGCCCCTCTAATGTTTTTAAAATATTGAAATAGCAAATTCTTATTTGAATATTTAAAATATTTATCCAACATAGTATCAAAATTTTGTGAGAAAATTTTATAAGAAACACATTTCTACGCGCATTACTGTGCATTGATAGACATTTCCAATTAGAAGTAATGTTTCTTTAAGTATTCCGGAAGCTAAATAACTTCATACATATATAGAAGGTTATTTCAACAACTCTAATTTCAATCCAGTATCCCAAGGCAAAGGCTGATTCTAAAATTAGAATTTAATTAAACCCAATAGTGTACCAATAAAGTATTTTATTTCATGGGATACATCTTTATTTTTAGTTTTCCAAAATGTACCAATCCCCATGCCAAGAGGGGAATTTATACATTTCTTTATTACAGGCTGCTGTTATTATTCATAAGAGAGAGTGATTGAAGCAGCAGCTTAATTCTAGTCATGATATCCATTAGCAATATCATGGAGACCCCATGTGAATCACTTGATTTAGGTTCCAGTTCATTTGTTTGTCTGTTTTGTTTTGCTGTTTGTAAAACAGACATTTAAGATTACAAGGAATACTGGGTAATATTTTTCTATAACATTTAGGAAAAGCATCAAAATAGAATTCTTCAAGGATATCTGTGACAGATAGTTATGTGCATTGCTTAAAACACTGCTGAGAAGTTAAGGAGTTTTACGATGTCATTTAGATGTTTGCATTTCTATTAGTGCATAGAATGTTTTCTCTGAAAGGTGAAATGCAGTAGCATAAGCATCCTATTGGCAAAATAACACCGCTTGGGTGAATCTTCTGCCTCTTCTGTTCTTATATCTACAAGCATCCACCATCTAGTCCAATCCATATTTTATTTTCATTGAATTGGTTGCAGAAATATGTCTCAATTCTGGATGAATGTTTATGTACTTGTTTATCTATTCATCTGAGCAGCTGTTCCCAAAGGATGGTCCAGGGACTCCCTGGGGGCTGCTGTGACTTCTCCAGAGAGTTTTTGAATTCACATCTATTTTTATAGCAATGTTAAGACAGTATTTGTCATTGTTAGTCTCATTCCTTTGTGATTGATCATTGAGTTTTCTGGAGATGACTTGATGTATGATAACATCAACACTGAACTGGCTATTAGGATGTGAGCTTCTGAAGTCCTGTGTAAAAAACTTTCTCAGCTTTACTTTTTCATCATTAAACAGTAATAGACACAATTCACAATTCACACACAAAAAAAGCTTTTTAGAACCCTCAGCAATTTTTAAAGAATGTAAAATCTTCCTGAGACTACAAAGTGAAAAAATCACTGACCTCAACTACTCTTTTATAAAATGTACTTTCATTTTATTTGAAAGGTAGTGAGACACACAAAGGAAAACAGAAAGGCAGGCATGGAGGTTCTCTCCCCACTGAGTCACTTCCCAAAGGCCCACAGCAGCCAGAGCTAGGCCAATCTGATCATCTGGATCTCTCGTAGGCAGCTGGGATTCAAGTACTCGGGCCATTGCCTGCTGCCTCTTGGGGCTGCATTACCAGGAAGCTGGGTTGGAGATGGAGGAGACAGTACTCCAACTCAGCACTCTGAGGTAGGATGTGGGTGCCTCAAGCAGTGGCTGTACCACTGACCAAAACTATTCTTTATAGCATTCAGATCTATCGGCCACATCTTATTTTATAACTAGGTAGTTATTTAAAAGAATATTAGAAGGCCTATTACTTGTACCAAAATCTTCTCTAAGGATGATGGTTTGTATAATGGCAGTGGGTAATTTACTGCCTAAAACTCTGTTCAATAAAACTAATAAATACTTCAATATATGTAGAAACTTAAATGCCTGTCCAAAAACAAAGTTTTAAGCAGTTGCTTCTGCTGTATTTCTCATCACAATGAAAATTTACCGTCGGCCGGCACCGCGGCTCACTAGGCTAATCTTCCACCTTGCAGCACCAGCACACCGGGTTCTAGTCCCGGTCAGGGAACCAGATTCTGTCCCGGTTGCTCCTCTTCCAGGCCAGCTCTCTGCTGTGGCCCGGGAGTGCAGTGGAGGATGACCCAGGTGCTTGGGCTCTGCACCCCATGGGAGACCAGGAGAAGCACCTGGCTCCTGGCTTCAGATCAGCGCGGTGCGCCAGCCGCAGCGAGCCAGCCGTGGCAGCCATTGGAGGGTGAACCAACGGCAAAGGAAGACCTTTCCCTCTGTCTCTCTCTCTCACTGTCCACGCTGCCTGTCAAAAAAAAAAAAAAATTTACCCATAATATTTTGCTCTCATTTTGGAAGAGTTTGCCTCCATGTTCTCATCTAAAGACATTTTTTTCCCACGTAATATGTTAACTGGTGTGGCTCATAAGGAACAACCAAAGCTTTCCGTTCTAGGGAGGATATTGCAGCACAGTGGGTTAACCTATCACTTGCAAAGATGGCATCCCATATCAGAGTGCCAGTTTGAATCCCTGCTGCTCGGCTTCTGATCCAGCTCCCTGCTAATGTCTCTGGGAAGGAAGCTGAGGATATCTCAAGTACTTGAGTCCCTGCCATGCTTGTGGAGTGCCAGGCTCCCTGTTTCAGCTTGACCCAGCCCTGGCTATTGTGTGGCCACCTGGAAGAGTGAACCAGCTGATGGAAGATTCTCTCTCTCTCTCTCTCTCTCTCTCTCTCTCTTCCACATTCTCCATCACTCTGCCTTTTGAATAAATATATCTTAAAAAAGAGATTCCATTTTTCCTAACAAAATTGCATTAAGACGATTTTGTGGTTGAGTATCCCAGGACAGGTGAGGTAGAAAATTAAAATTGCTCTTGGAATACAGAGTAGTAAGAAAAAAAAGCACTTTTTTGTTTAACAAGGACAAAGAGAAAGAAAACTGAGGTTTGGGGCTGGCTCTCTGGCGCAGTGGGTTAATGCCCTGGCCTGAAGCACAGGCATCCCATATGGGCGCCGTTCGGAGACATGGCGGCTCCACTTCCAATCCAGCTCTCTGCTGGCCTGGGAATGCAGTGGAAGATGGCACAAGTCCTTGGGGCCCTGCACCCACGTGGGATACCTGGAAGAATCTCCTGGATCCTGGCTCTGGATCGGTGGATCACCAGCCATTCTGACCAATTGGGGAGTGAACCAGAGGATGGAAGACCTCTCTCTCTCTCTCTCTCTCTCTCTCTGCCTCTCCTCTCTCTCTGTAACTCTGACTTACAAATAAATAAATAAATCTTAAAAAAAAAAAAAAAAGAAAACTGAGGCTATCTAAAATAGCAACAGCAGTGTAAGATGACCCAAGTGCTCAGGCTCCTGGCACCTGCGTGAAATACCCAGAGGAAGGTCCCGGCTTCTGGCTTTGACCTAACTCAGCCTGGCTGTTGCAATCATTTGGAGAGTGAATCAGCAGATGAAAGATCTCCCTCTCTTTGTCTCTCTCCTTCTCTCCCTCTATAACTGCTTTCAGATAAAAAAAAGAATCATTATTCAAAAAAATGGACAAAGTCAAAAGCTAAATATAACAATGAAATGATAATGATGATGAAGTTTTAGCCATGAGCCTTATGACTTGTGCCAAACGTTTCTTAACCTGTTTAGAGAGGGACTGTTGGAGGTACTTTGTCCTGAAAGTCCCCCAGCTCTGCTAGACTCATAACTATTGATGCCAAATATATTCACAGCACAGGCTAACAATAAGAACAGAGAAATCTCAAAAGATTTTCAAAAATCTAAAGATACATTTGGCAATGGTCGATGTTCAGAGGAGAAACCTTGCTTTCACTGCTGTGTTCTTCCCTGAAAAATCTGTCCTGTTGCATTGTGTGTTATACACATACTCTCAATTGTTCCAATAGTCTAGAAACTTCCTTTTCCTGTCATTCCAATACCAAAATATTGTGTGTGAGGATTAATTTCCTCTGCAAAACTTACTGTTTGTAGAGAAAATGGATATGGCCATGGCATATTGTCATATGAATTCATATTTTTTAGGCAGAAATGTGCAAGCATTGGAATTGAGGGAAATACCAATTAGTACAGTATGACTATAGCAACATGCAAATGTAGGGAAGGAGTACAGCTGTCTAGGCAACATTTGGTGTGGCCGATCTATGAATAGCCAATTAGAGTATTAAGCTAAAGAGCATATCCTTAACTTGGTATGGACTAGGGAATAATAAAAGATTTTAATTGGCAAAATGTAATTTGGGGCTGTCTGGGGAATTCAGATTGTCTTTCTCTAAGGTTTGTGTGTGTGTTACTTATTTATTTGAAAGGCACAGTAACAGAGAGAAAGGAAGTGACGTGGAGAGAGATCTTCCATCCCCAAATGGCTGCAATGGTCTGGCCTGGGCCAGGCCAAAGCCAGGAGCATCTTCAAGGTCTCCCATGAGGATGTATATGGGCTGTCCTCTGATACCTTCCCAGGCATACTAGCAGGAAGCTGGATCAGAAGTGGAGCAGCCAGAACACAAACCAGCTCACACATGGAATTATGGCATCATGGGCAGTGGCTTAACCCACTGAGCCACAACGCTGTCCCCTTAAAGTTTTATTGGTATGAAGAAGTAAGCCAATTGCATCAGTTTCTTATTATACTTACATCTGTAAGAATACACTATCATCCGCTTTTTATATAAATCTTCATTCATTCATTCATTCATTCAACAGTCATTTACTGAATGAGAAACAGGTGTTCTATTTATTGTGAATGAGAGCTGAGTAAAATACACTGAGTTCTCCTCACAGGTTCAGAATGTAGTCATGACATTGAGGCCCATCCTTTGGATTTGGAGTTTGATGCACTGTTAATGAAGTAAAAAAAGGAAGAAAACTTTTCTGTTGTAAACAAAGGCACAGAAGTGTAAAGGTGCCTGGTGTGATAAAGAATAGTTAGACAAACGAGGCATTAAGGCCTCGTTTCAAGATGTTTGTCTCTCATTTGCTCTTTCACCCTAGTCATAAATGAAGCAGCCATTCAATACTAGTTCAGTGAATTAAATCAGAAAGTTAAATTAATCAGAAAGGTCTTATTTTTTTAAAGCAGTTTTATATGCCAGAAATTTTGTTGGATATTTATTGTGACTTACAGTTTAACCTGTACTAGAATCTTATAAGAAAATTCATTTATTTGTCTAGAATGACAATCAAAAATATTTTTCCATATTAACTAGATTCTAAATAGAAATTCAATATTAAAGGTATATGTTCTTAAAAGAGATAAATAATATTTCATAAAGGAAGGTCATGGTAGCAACAATATAATGATAGCAATGTCACTACTTATTCTCCATTTATAATATGGAGACACTGTAATAAGCACATTCAGTATTGTCCTCACAGTTAAGACATCACTATCCCATTAAAGAAAGTTAAGTAGGTTTGGGTAAGGAAAGGAATACCTTACCCAATGTCTGACAACAATTAGTAATGGGACCAGAATTTGAAATCCGGTCTGTTTCACTCCACAGCAGGTTTGTGTAACAATGTAACTATATCGCCAATAGCACACTGATACAAAGAGGGAGCGAGATGCAGTAAACGTTTATTGACATCCTTTGAGCAGTTGACACTGTGCAAAATCTTTCACATGGTTTCTACAGCTCCCCAGGCCTGTCAAGTTATTGCTATCTCAGACCTTTGTTCTGTAAATACATTGATTTAATACTGTTTCAACATTGTGAAACTCACAACCGATTTCCTAAACAGAGATTTTGTTTCTCAAAAATGATTCCTGGAGTTCTAAATAAGGCTCAGCAATCACATCATTAGCTTTGCTCATTAACTTAGAGAGGGAACTAGATAAATTTCAACTCAGTTCACACACTGCAAAATGAATGCACGACTGGATAAATGCTAAGGTTTGTGGGTGGCATTCTTCATGTAGATGTCAAGAAGTTACAAATAAGGCTGCACTATTTTCATATTTTGATTTATTTTCATCCAGGTTTATTAGTCAACATATACTATTCTGCAGTGACTGTTTTAGCAATTAAACAAAGATTTCTTTCTTATTCACATCATACCGTGATGTGGTTTAAGATATTGTACAAATCTTCCCAAAGTGGATCCAGTTCCACATGCTGGCTGCCACACTGAAACCTTGCCCTCATGGAGTCCAGATACAAAAATGCAAGAATGAGGGTGAGAAAACATGACATCAATTTGTTTACTCTCACTTATTATTCAAGAGATGGAAAACAGAGACATGTCCCATCTTCTGCTTCACTTACTAAATGTCCAGAAAGTGGGCATTCACTGCAAGGCGTGGGTATCAGGGACCCAAGTATTTGCACTGGCACAGGTTGCTATTCAGGGCCTGCATTAGCAGGACCCAGCATCAGAAGGGGAGCTGGGCGGCCCCAGGCACTCTGATTGGGTTTCAGGCAACCTTAGCTGCTTCTGAACAGCTGTGCAAAGTGCCCACCTCGACACCATTTCTTAACAGCCTTAGAATGAGAACAGCACATCGCTTCTGCTAATATTTCTCTGAGATAATTATCGCTTGTCAATCTAGACAGAGGGAGGAGGCCTGGCGTATGGATAGAATACCCCGGATATTCTGAGCTCAGTAATAGTCTGCCAGGTTTTGCTTTTCACCAGAGGCCCTGTTCCCCTCCAGAACATTGACAGTCCCTCGTTTTGGCCTTCTTGTATCACCCTACCCTGGGATCCAACCTTCTGCTCTAGACAGAAAGTCTGAAAAGCCAAACCAAAACTACTATGAAGTCCTGCGGAGCGTGAAGAAATCTGTTATCCATCCAGTCAAAGGGACTTTTCATGAACTCTAGGTTTGGAACTAGGTAAGGATTTGAATTCAAATTCCAAGTGACTAGTGGGTCATTCATTGGCTATCAGATCCCCATCCCACATGTGCATTGCTCTCTAGGCTCAGAAGAGTTGTCTGTGCCAGCATGATTCGTTTGGGAAACCAAGGATCCCAACTTCTTACTCCTGAAGGCTCTACATCGTGTGTCTGCTGAACCCTACCCAAGTTCAAGTAGAAGGCTGTAGCACCTCACTTGCAACAAATAGAATATTATTCTCTACCTTTGGCTTTATATTTACTGAAAATTTTAAAAGAAAAACTAAACATCATAAGAGTGACAGACATTTATACCCCAGCAAATCATTCAATTTTATTTTTTGTTGCTCAAGAAGTAGTTGGTGACAAATCTGACCGCAGCATCTGGAAATTAGTCATCAATATAAAACCTCAGGGATACTTAGAAAATCAGATAATTAGATTTAGATGTAAGGGAAATGCTCATCCAATAAAATATATAATTTTAAAAATTTTTGTGTACAGTTAGATTTATTTTATTTATCTGCTAGTACATCATCTTATATGATGACATTGTCTTGTTAGGACATCATAAATAAACAGCTCGACTTAAATTGCAGTGATTTTTTATCCCAGCATGAAATGTACTGCTCTGTCTTGTTTTTTCAGTCTTTATTGTTCTGTTTTTCTGTGTGTATCTTCATCCTTTATTCAGTACACATAATGGAGCTCCAAAGTCTCCAGATTGTTGTGGTTTATGGAATGAGGCAAACCTACCACTTTTTTATTTCAAAAATGTCCTTAACTTCCCCACCCAGCATCAGACAGAACTTGCTCTGGGCTCCATGGTACCTTATACAGGAAACCTCTGTGCTGGAATAATTTGAAGACATAAAATCCTTCAGAGCCGAAATCATACACTATTGCTTTTGTCTTTTAGCTTAGGCACTCCTCACTTGAAACTCAAAAGATAAGAGAAATAATTGTTTACTAAAGGAAAATAATTGTTTCGTATTACAGTTTGCAGTGGATGGATTACTTTAGGTTAGTGGCTCATTGTTCTTCTATGTAGGCATTTCACTAACTGTCATAGAACTGTCTGGGAAACACTGAAAAGAAAGTAGTCTCCTTCCCCCCTATGCATCCTAGCAGTAATTTCTTTCATTTGCTACCATAAATATACATATAATTAACAGTAAGGCCTCTCCCTATAACACAGATATATTTATTTTGTATAATTTTTAATATGTCCTTGATTAAAAGGACTTTATTGTATGCTACATATGTCCCCATGACTTTTTTTTTTATTTGACACGTAGAGTTGTAGACAGTGAGAGAGAAAGACAGAGAGAAAGGTCTTCCTTTCCTTCAAGGAGCCAGGTGCTTTCTCCTGGTCTCCCATGCCGGTGCAGGCACCCAAGCCCTCGGGCCATCCTCCGCTGCCCTCCCGGGCCACAGCAGAGAGCTGGACTGGAAGAGGAGCAACCAGGACTAGAACCTGGCTCCCATATGGGATGCTGGCGCCACAGTTGGAGGATTAACCAAGTGAGCCACGGCACCAGCCCATCCCCATGACTTATTATAGATATGCTTGTGTTGCTATCCACATACAAACACATATGTATATACATATTTATATATACATATTTTCAAAATTTTTTTTATTATTTAACAGGCAGCAACAGATATAGACAGACATAGAAAGATCTTAGATCCGCCGGTTCACTCTCCAAATGCCTGCCACACTTGGACCTAGGCCAGGACCAAAGGCAGGAGCCCAGAACTCATGCCAGGTCTCTCACCTGGGTGACAGGAGTCAGATACACAATCATCATCTGTTACCTCTGAAGGTGCACATCACTGGGAAAGTGAATCAGAAGTGAAGCAAAGACACATGGGGGTGCCCAAAGCTGCACATTTTATATGTTAATGTAATATTAATACACACAAGAACAGATTCAATGTAAGTCTTGGCTACAAGTCTAAGAATATAATCATATTTCTTTCCTTACTCCCCTTTCAACTCCTCCCTTTACTTTCTTTCTTTCATCTTTTTTCTATTTTTTAAAAAAAGATTTATTTTATTTATTTGAAAGACAGAGTTACAGAGAGAGGTGTGGTGGAATGAGAAGGCCATGCCAAGACGTCCACTGGCAACAGAAACTGCCTGGCAACAGGCTGTGATTGGATGGCTTCAGAAACCACATGACAATGGAAACTGCCTGGCAACAGGCTGTGATTGGTTAGGGTATAGATAGCCCCTTGACCAGATTGGCTGCCTTGGCTATATAAGCTGTTGTACCAACTGAAAAAAATGAGTCTGTGGGCTGCTCACCCCTGGCCTGCTTTCACCCAATTCCCGGGGTCTGTGTGGTGACTCCGTGCCTCTCGCTCCCACCAAGCTCCTCCTCTCAGAACAAATCCGCCTCAACAGAGAGGTTGAGACAGAGAGAGAGGTCTTCCATCTGCTGGTTCACTTCCCAGATGGCTGTAACAGACTGAGCTGTGCCTATCCGAAGCCAGGAGCCACGAGCTTCTTCCGGGTCCCCAACGCGGGTGCAGGGGCCCAAGGACTTGAGCCATCTTCTACAGCTATCCCAGACCACAGCAGAGAGCTGGATTGGAAGACGAGCAGCCAGGACTAGAACCAATACCCATACAGGATGCCGGCGCTTCAGGCCAGTGCATTAACCCTCTGTGCCACAGTGCTGGCCTCTCATCTTTTTTTTCCTTCCTTCCTTCCTTCCTTCCTTCCTTCCTTCCTTCCTTCCTTCCTTCCTTCCTTCCTTCCTTCCTTTTTTCTATTTCTCTCTTTCTTGGTTTTTTAGATTGTTTTTAAGTTTCATTTGAAAAGTAGAGTTATATAGAAAGAAGTAGAGGCAGAGAGGCAGAGCGATCTTTCTTTTGCTGGTTCACTCACAAGTGACTGCATCAGCCAGGGTTGGGCAAGCCAGAAGCCAAAAGCCAGGAAGCAGGATTTTCTTCTGGGTCTCCCACGTGGGTGGTAGGGGCTTAAATATTTGGGCCATCTTCTGCTGCTTTCTCAGGGGCATTAGCAGGGATACGAATCAGAAGTGGAGCAGCAGCAGGCCAGCGCTGTGGCCTAGCAGGTAAATCTGCTGCCTACATTCTCTGCCAGCATCCCATATGGGTGCTGGTTCGAGTCCTGGATGTTCCACTTCTGATCAGCTCTTTGCTTTGGCCTGGAAAAGCAGTAGAAGATGGTCCAAGTCCTTGGGCCCCTGCACCCACATAGGAGACCTGGAAGAATCTCCTGGCTCCTGGCTTCGGATCAGCACAGCTCTGGTTGTTGCAGCCATCTGGGAAGTGAACCAGTGGATAGAAGACCTTTCTCTCTCTGCCTCTGCCTCTCTGTAACTCTGCCTTTCAAATAAATAAAGAGATCTTAAAAAAGGAAATGGTGGGTGTTTCAGGTGGTGGCTTAACTAGCTGTGCCACAATGCCATCCTCTTCTTTCTTGGTTTTTGAGATAACATGTCTTTCATTTACATTATAGAATACCCATACCCACACAGTTATATTGACAATCATGTATCCAACAAATTACATATTCATATGAACATGAAATTGTTTTTGTTAAATTTAGTTAGTTAATTTAGTTAGAATATTGATGGTCTAACTCAATTGGCAAATGTTGGACAATTCGACAAAATGGATGCAGCTGAGGAGAGAGAAAGGATAGATTGTAAGAGATTAAAAGTGTACTAAGAAAAGTTGTCACTGTGATATTGATCGCCTAATCACATGTAAGGGGTCATGCATATCTATTCCTTTTTTATTATTAATTAAATGCATTTCCAACATCACCTCTGTTTGGTATATTGTGCCACATTTTATTGTAAATTTAAGACCATACTGTCAAACTTTTCTGTGTCTCAAATACATATTGGTATTCAAAGACAGTTATATAATGAATAATGTCGCACAAACTAGCACTAGATAATCAGAGACTTAAATAACAACATATGGAGAAGTGGGAGAGCACTTCCATTTTTAATACTAGTGGAAACCTCAGGGACGTATATGTTCAGGAAGTTGGGATTCTGCTTGTTTGATTGCTTGCTTTTTTTTAAATAATTTCTTCTGCAGGACAGTTCCCTGGGTAGCCTTGAAACAACTCAGTTCTCCCTCCCTTTCCCACTTAAAATTTCCAAGAATAACCATAGAATGTGCTGGGAATGCAACATCCTCAGATAAAGGAGAGCAGGCTGGCTAAGTCCTGGCTCTGTTCCATGGCCCCCAGGCCCAGAACAGGCTGTCCTGTAATGCTTTATCCTGGTGATCATGTTACCTGGAGCAGGCTGCTTTCTGGAACCTCTCAGGGGTGGTGCAACTGGGGCAGGGGCCAAACAGCTTTCTTCAGGTTCAGAGCTTGCAATCACTCCCCTGTGTCCCTTGTTGCCAGGCTGTAAGCAATACACCACTTTGTGTAATCTGTGTATGAGAGTCTTCTGCCTCACCAGATTGAGACAAGTAGACAGTCCATGCACAATGAATCTGTACTACAATCTCCGTCGCTCACTGCAATAGATAAAGGAAATTGTAGGTGAAGGAAACAAAAACTGTTCTCAGCCATCATGTAAGTCAATTTATCAAGCAGAACACAATTCTTGGTCACAGGTATTACTTAGCTATAAATGTGTAGGACGTACAAGTGAAGGTATTATAGAGTCAGGCCCTAAAAGATAGACAATAACTCCAATGAGCATCAGTGTAGCAGAAGAAACCACGTAACAGAGTTGCAAGGATGAAAACTTTGGGGTGGCTGAGTAACAGAGGCCATAATCGTTAAAGGATAGTTGATAAAAACAATGGAAAAGAAAAATAATTGCCCGAAGTCCTTTTTTTTGTATATTGAAATATTTACTAAAATAATATTTAAGAAATGCATTAGATGTTTATATTTTTCCACTATTCCAAAATGAGAAAAACTTATTTTTTTTCTCTTTAATGGGTAGGAATAATCATTCAGTAGAGCCCAGAGGGTAGAACAAAAAATAATGCAAAGAAATGACAGGGAGGTGGATTTCAGTTCAAACCATGGCAAAGTTATAGCAACCAAAACTATACAAAATGGAAATGCCTCACTTTAAAAATACAGAGTGAATGTCCTTCATACAAAATGCTTGCAATCAGAAGTATTACAACTTTGGGAACTTTTTTTTTTTTGAGGGGCCAGGCAATTTTGGAATATTTACATAGACATAATGAGATGTGTTGGAGAAGGGAACCAAATCTAAACTCAAAATAGGTTTGTGTTTATTAACATGATGATAGCTGAAGAAATCAATGGGAACAGCAAAGCCAGACAGTTAGGAGTACCAGCACCTGACCCAGTCCTGGTAGTTGAAACATTGTCTGTCATCTGGCTTTCTACCAAATGCCTAAATATTCTGGATTACCTTTTTAATGGTACCAAAAATGAACAATAAGGATGTGTACAGTACTTGGATTTACCAAAAGCGAATTTTCTAACTAAATTCCATCTTTCTTCTCAAGCTTCAAGTGGAATTAACATACGATCCAGCAATTCCACTGTAGGGTATATAACTGAGGGAATGAAATCAGACTGGACTCCCATGTTTATTGCAGCATTATTCACAGTAGTCAGGAAATGAAAACAACCTATATGCCCATCAATTGCTGAATGGATAAAGAAAAATGTGCATATGCACAATGGAATGCTCTCAGTCATAAAAGGATTATACTTTGGGGTCTTCATTGTGGCATAGCAGGTAAAGCCACCACCTGCAGTGCCAACATCCCATATGGGCACTGGTTCTAGTCCCGGGTGCTCCACTTCTGATCCAGCAGCTCTGCTATGCCCTGGGGAAGCAGCAGAAGACAGCCCAAATGCTTAGGCCCCTGCACCCAAGTGGGAGACCTGGAAGAAGTTCCTGGCTCCTGGCTTCGAATCGGTACAGCTCCAGCCATTGCGGTTAACTGGGGAGTGAACCAACGGATGGAAGACCTCTCTCTTACTCTCTCTCTCTGCCTCTCCTCTCTCTCTGTGTAATTCTAACTTTCAAATAAATAAATAAATCCTTTTAAAAAAGGATGGAATTGAAGGTTACTAGGTTAAGTAAAACAGGCCAAGGATGTAAAATCAATACTACATCATCTCACTCATATTTGGAGTCTAGAAACAGATGATCTCACAAGAGGTAAAAGTATGATGGTGATTACCATATACTGGGGAGAGAAGGGTGGATAAAGAATGATTAATAGGCCGGCGCCGCGGCTCACTAGGCTAATCCTCCGCCTTGTGGTGCTGGCACACCGGGTTCTAGTCCTGGTTGGGGTGCCGGATTCTGTCCCAGTTGCCCCTCTTCCAGGCCAGCCCTCTGCTGTGGCCAGGGAGTGCAGTGGAGGATGGCCCAAGTGCTTGGGCCCTGCACCCCATGGGAGACCAGGAGAAGCACTGCCCCTGGTTTTGGATCAGCACAGTGCGCCGGCTGCAGCGGCCATTGGAGGGTGAACCAACTGCAGAAGGAAGACCTTTCTCTCTGTCTCTCTCTCTCACTATCCACGCTGCCTGTCAAAAAAAAAAAAAAAAGAATGATTAATAAGTAATACTTTATATATAGGAGTTAAGAAGTTTTGTGGTTCTATTGCATAGTAGGATTAAAAAAAAAAAACTAGAAGATTGGATTTTGAATGTTTTCACCATAAAGAAATGTAAAGTGTTTGAGGAGGAGATAGATATATTTACACTGATGGGCAAACAGTATCCCATAACTATGTACAATTTTTATGTGTCTTAAAATTTTTAATAAAAATTAAAACATGGTAAGACAAAACCCACAAAATATACTAATGTTTTACATATGACTTATGTGCAGTCTGGGGTTAATTTCATACAATATTTTTCATGCACCTGCATTTTGACAGCAACCTGAGATGAAGACATGTCAGTGCTCAAAATTTTGGGATTTTGGAATATTTTGAATTTCTGAAATTTGAATGAGAGATATCTATTCTTTAGTAACAGTAGCCAACATTTTATGTTGTTTTCAACTTACAGAATATTTTCAACTTACAGAACAGTTTTTGATATCTAAAAAAACCTCGGTGGCAGGCACTGCAGTTGTTATGCGAAGGTTAATCTAACTCTGTCTTTTGTGTGCCAGGGTGTCAAGGTTTTGAAGATGCATGATGTTCCAGATTACCCGGAATCATGATATGATTTATGAATATGACTCTTAAGAAAGAATTTGTAGCTCAGTGATGCCATGAAAGGCTAGGTAGTAAGAAAGCCTTGTCTCCACAAGCTGACCAATCCTTTCAGAAATCAGTGCTGTCAGATAGATTTTTTCATTGTCTCAGTTTATAGAAGAGAGAATTAAAGAGATTAACTTAATTCTCTAAGTCATATCTAGTAAAGATAGAGTAGGATTTAGTTTTAAAACTCATATAAAATCTATGACAGAATGATTTTCTTGGCATTGATGTAATTCAAAAAGAGGCAAGAAATTGATTGCTGAAGATTTTTTAGACGAGATTTAACCATGAAATATAAACTGAACATTTAATTTGTTTTAGACTCTGAAATCAATAATATTATGATCCTTGAGATTTAGTAACAATTTTGATCCAAATAAACAGTCAAGTTATTTTAAATCACTTATATATGTATAAACATCTAAATATATAGATACACATATCATTTATGTTGAAAATATTGATTTCCTATCAATAATAACAAGTTAACTTACTTGATTTTGTACAGTTTTATCAACCCATAGAAATGGCATAACAACAAAATAATATTGATATTGTTATTAAAACTTAGACAGGGATGGGCATGTGACCTGGTAGATATCATGCCAGTTAAGAATCTCATGCCACACATCTGAACACCAGAGTTCAAGTCCCAGCTCCAGCATCTTTTTTTTTTTCTAAGATTTATTGAGTTATTTGAAAGTCGGAGTTACAGAGAATGAGAGGGAGAGAGGGAGAGAGAGAGAGCAAGAGAGAGATCTTCCATCCACTGGTTTATTCCCCAAATGGCTGTAAAGGCCAGAGCTGGGCCGAACTGAAGCCAGGAGTCAGGAGCTTCTTCCAGGTCTTCCACATGAGTACTGCGGCCCAAGCACTTGGGCCATCTTCCATTGCTTTCCCAGGCACATGAGTAGCGACCAGCTCCAGCATTTTATTCCAGCCTTCTGCCAATGCAGGCCCTTGGAGTAAATAGGATATAGGTCCTTGCCACCCACATGGTAGACTTATATTGATTTCCCACCTCCTGGATTTGGCCTTAGTTTATTCATACCATTCATCTGTTGAATTTATCTTCCTGAGTTTACATAGTACTTCATATAACATAACACCTTGTCTATGAAATGTTTCAATTTTCTTCTAGTTTTACACTTATCTTTTGATATTTTTAAAGCAATTTGGACTTGCAAACATTTTATTTCTATGCCTCAATAATGCAATTGTGTTGAACACTCTGTTCTTACTTTTTATAGTTTTCAATCAGTTATGCTTTCCACATTCACCAGATACAAGATTGGGGCTATTTTCTATCATGCTTCTCAGGAGGCCCATAAATTACTTCCAATACATGACTATTCTCAGCAGAAGTTAGCTATCAGTAGAGGCAACCACTAGAAGTTTGTACTTGGAATGACATTACTACTTAAAGAGTTATAAAACCTTGATGGGACGCCTATTTTTTCAACTTATTTGGGAGGCAGAGAGCCAAAGACAGAGTTCTCATCTGCAATGGCCAGGGACCCAACATCAGAAACTGGAAACACAGTGACACCCCACCCACCATGGGTGTCAGGAACCTGATTATTTGAGCAATCACCCCTGCATCTAAGTTCCTCATTAGCAGGAAGCTTGAATCAGCGATTGGAGCCAGAGATTGAAGCCAACACCCCGATGTGCATCATAACCTACAGGCCAAGTACCCATTCTGATTGAAAAAAATTGTATGTTAAATAGAATGACTTTTTAATCATCTAAATTTGCAATGAATTCAAACAAATCATGAATAGACAACTTAGGTGAGAGTTTTGTTTAGTGAAAATCTTTGTTAAAAATTTGAACTCTGAGGGTATTTCAGGCATGGAAAGCCAAGACACTCTGGCAAAAGATCTCTGTGAGTGAGATCCCAGTGGAAAGAACAGGTCATCAAAGAAGGAGGTACCTTTCTCTGAAGGGAGGAGAGAACCTCCACTTTGACTATGACCTTGTCTAAACAAGATAAGAGTCGGAGAACTCAGAGGGCTTCCATAGCCTTGGAAACTCATGACTGGAGCATAGGGAGATTACTGATGCCATAGACAGGAGTGTCAATTTGTAAAGTCAACAACAGGAGTCAGTGTGCACTTACTCCTCATGTAGGATCTCTGTCCTTAATGTGCTGTGCATTGAGATTTAATGCTATAACGAGTACTCAAACAATATATTTCACTTTGTGTTTCTATGGGGGTGCAAACTGTTGAAATCTTTACTTAATGTATACTAAACTGATCCTCTGTAAAAAAAAAAAAAAAAAAAAAAAGAAATATCAATTCCCAACTTGACTCTCACTGGGATTAAACATGACAATAGGTCTGCTCTGATTTCATCATCATTTAAAAAAATCATCTATTATTTTTCACTTTATGTTTCTGTGTGGGAGCAAACTGTTGAAATCCTTACTTAATGTATACTAAGCTGATCTTCTGTATATTAAGATAATCGAAAATGAATCTTGATGTGAATGGAAGGGGAGAGGGAGTGGGAAAGGGGAGGGTTGTGGGTGGGAGGGACGGTATGGGGGGGAAGCCATTGTAATCCATAAATCGTACTTTGGAAATTTATATTCATTAAATAAAAGTTAAAAAAAATTTGAACTCTGAACAAAAGGAAAGAGGTAAAATAAGTAACATAAGATTAGGTAGGAATTACTCTTTCTTTGGCAGATGTACTCTGAAGCCTGCAGGTCCTTTTGCACATGTGTGAAGAATAGTTTCTCAATAAAAAAATACTGCAGTCTACAGAGGAGAATAAAATAGAGATGCTAACTGATGAAGCATAATATCACCAATTTTAAAAAATTGAAAACAACAATAATGTGTTGGATACATATATTTAGAAAAACACTGTAATAGTCAAATGTTGAATATTATGAGTAAAATCCCAAGGCCATCTACTTATGAAATAAGGAGATTTATTTGGGCTATGGTTCCAGAAGTTCACAAGTTCAAGTTAGGGCAGGTAAATTGGTTCAGCTACCTGGTAAAGCTGGGAAGTTGTAAGGTTTATAGATACAACCTCATGATTGATATATTGGGTTCTTCCTCTAATTTTTTGGTTTATAAATGAATCTGCTATAGGAGGAGGTTCTGCAGTATTATAGATGATGTTGAAATGTTGGAGAGGTCTTCTTTGTTTCCCCAGGGATATTAATGTTTTCTTCTTTGCTATTGTGTGAAAAATATCATTGGAATTTTAATAGAGGGAGCATTGAATTTTCAGATTGAGTAGAATAGGCACTTTCATAAGAAATGCACATTTTGAAATTCATTTTACAGTCTGTGTCTCCTCTGTTGAGGAACAGTGTTTTTTCTTCATTCTATTTGTTGAAACTTACTTAGTGTGGAGTTAACCTTGCAATCACTAAGTAAACTGAAAGTTGATCTCTGTACAAATTAAGAATGAGAGAGTGAAGAGGAAGAAGGGTTGGATCTTGGATGGGAGGGAAATATCTTATCTTCCTAAATCTGTATACATGGAATACATGAAACATGTATAACTTACATACAATTTTAAAATATTACAAAGAAATAACGAGTAATTATCTTTTACAATTCATAAGCATGAGCTAGTTTTCCATGTATTTGTGTCTTCAATTTATTTCACCAATGCTTTACGGTTTTCAGCATATAGCTGTCTTACCTTCTTGGTTACATTTATTCCTAATTATTTCATATTTTTGTAACGAATGTTAATGAGCTTTTTCTTGATTGCTTTTAAAGATTACTTGCTATTAGAATTTAGAAATGCTTCTGATCTGATTTTCATGTGTTGATTTGTATTCTGCAAATTTCTTCTATTGATTATTAGTTCTGAGAGTTTTTTGGTGGAAGCCTTAAGGTTTTCTACATATAAACTAATGTTGTCTGTCTGTAAACAGGGACAATCTAACTTCTTTTTAATTTGGATGTCTTTCATTTCTTCCCCTTGCATTATTGATCTACTAGGACTTCCAGTATTGCGTTGAATAGATGTGGTGAGAGTGGGCGTACTTGTTTTGTTCCTGATCTTAACAGAAAAGCTTTCAGATTTTCACTGTGCAGTATAATATTAGCAGTGATCTTGCTATATCTGCCCTTTATTGTGTCGAAGTACAATTGTTTTATTTATAATTTGTTGAGATTTTATCGTGAAGTTCAACTTAACTCTTAATGACTGTTTACTCAGATATATTCCCAGAAGTTGAATAGATGGATCATACAGTAAATATGCTTTTGAGTTTTTTAAGGAATTTTCACTTGTTGGCTATGGGCTTGGCCTCTGTTGTGTTGAGGTATATTACTTAAATACCAGAATCGTTTAAGGCTTTTATCATCAAAATATGTTTGTAGTTGTCAAACACTTTCTCTGCATCTATTGATCTAATCATATGTTTTTTATCCTTCATTCTTGTCATGTGGTGTTTGTTTGTTGATTTGTATATGTTGAAGTATCCCTGTATCACTGGGATAAATCCCATTTGGTCAGGGTAGATGATATTTTTGATGTATAGTAGAATTTGATTTGCCAGTATTTTGTTGAGGATGTTTGTATCTGGTTGCACCAGGGACATTAGTCTTTAGTAATCTTTTTTTGTTGTATCCTTTTGTGGTTTTGGAATTAAGGTAATAGTAGCTTCACAGAATGAGTTTTGAAGGGATTCCTCCTTTCAATTGTTTGGAATAGTTTGGGAAGAGATGGTGTTTGTTCTTTCTTAAAAGTTCAGTAAAATTCAGCAGTTAAGCCATCTGGTTCTGGGATTTAATTTGTTGGGAGACTCTATTACTGATTCAAGCTTCTCCTTTGTTATCAGTCTGTTCAAATTCTCGTTCTCTTACTTCAACTCTGATAAAGTGTATGCTTCCAGAAATCTATTTACTCTAGTTTTCCTATTTCTTGACACATATTTGTACATAATAGTGCACAATGACTCTTTGTATTTCTGTGTTATCTGTTATAATATCTCTTTTTCACTTCTGATTATATTGATTTCAGTCTTTTCTCATTTTTTTTTTTTTTTTGGCTAGCCTGGATAATGGTTTATAATTGTGTTTATCTTCTCAAAAAACAAGCTCTGCACTTCATTGATCTTTAGTATTTTTAAAATATATCTTCATTTACTTTCTAATTTTTATTTTATTTTACTAATTTTGATTTTATTTATTTTTCTTTTAAAGATTCACTTTATTTATTTGAAAGACAGTGTTACAGAGAGAGGTAGAGACAGAGAGAGAGGTCTTTCATCTGCTGGTTCACTCCCCAGATGGCCACAACAGCTGGGGCTGTGCTGATCCGAAGCCAGGAGATTTTTCCAGGTCTCCCATGCTGGTACAGGGGCCAAGGACTTGGGCCACCTTCTCCTGCTTTTCCAGGGAATAGCAGAGAGCTGGATTGGAAGAGGAGCCTAGAACTGGCGCCTATATAGGATGCCAGCATTTTGGGCCAGGGCTTTAACCTGCTACGCCACAGCACCGGCCCCTTAATTTTGATTTTAATTTGTTCTTATTTTCTTGTACTTGAGATATATATTTTATGTTATTTATTTGATAACTTTTTTCATGTATGCACTCATTTATAGCTATAAACTTTCCATTTAACACTACTTTTTCAGTATTTCAAAGAACTTTCTAATATCCATTTTGATCTTTTTTCAATGACTGTTTATTCAGGAGCATGCTGCTTGGTCTACATGTTTTGTATAATTTCTATAGTTTATTTTGTTGTTAATTTCCAGCTTTATTCCATTGTGGTCAGAAAAGATACATGATATGCTTTCAATACTTTTTAATTTGTTGAGACTTATTTTATGGCCCTGGATAAGATCTTTCCTGGAGAATGTTCCGTGTTTCTGAAAAGAGTTTGTATTTTGCAACTATGAGATGGAGTTTTCTTTAAATATCTATTAGATCCATTTGGTCTACAGTGTAGATCAGCTCTGTTGTTTCTTTGTTGAATTTTTTGTCTGATATCATGAATGATGAAACTTTGATGTTGAACTGCCCCAACATTATTACATTAGAGCTTATATCTCCCTTTAGATCTTAACATTTGTTGTATAAAGTTGGTGCTCTGGGTTAAGGGAATACACATTTATAATAGTTGTATTTTTTGATGAATCAATCCCTGATCATTATATTTTGATCTTCTTTATCTCTTTTATCAGTTTTCATCTTTTTTTAGATTTATTTATTTATTCGAAAGGGAGAGTTACAGAGAAGTTGAGCAGCCAGGACTCGAACCAACACCCACAGGAAATGCTGTCGTTGCAAGTGGAGACCCAACCCACTGTGTCACAACATCAGCACCTTCCTACCCCCTCAGTCTATATTTTTTAATTTGAAATTTAATTCATTTATATTCAAAATTATTGTTGGTAAATAATGACTTGGTCCTGTCCTCAATTATTTTACATTATTTTGTTGGTTTGACTATTCTTACATTTTTTCTAGTCTGTTTCATACTTTCAAATACTCATGATTCGTATGTCCTACTTTTGTTTCTGCATGTAGAATATCCTTAAGTATCATTTGTAAGGTTAGCTGGTGGACTTTTTAATTAGTATGTCTCTTGTGGGGAAACACTATGCGACTGTGTGAATATCTTGTTTCTAATAATACTTAACTTACTCTAGCCTGATAAGCTTTATAGTAATAAATTTTGTATTATTTCCCTAATGATAGTTTTCTAGTTCCAGAATTCATTCTATATTTATTAATCACAGTTATATTATAAGCAAGAGTTATCCTTTACCCTCCATTTATTAATTTTCTCAATTTAAGAAATTATAAATTTGTGGAATTTAAAAAATTCTGTTGGTTATAATCTAATACTGGGATTATATTAGGCCTCTAAAACTGTCCTAGTTATGATTTGGGGAGCTACTTGTAACTGATTTCTGTCTTTTCTGCATGTGCAGTATTTTAGAGAACATTCATTTCATGGTATCTCAAGATATTTCAGGCTCACCTTGTATTTTCCAAGTCTCAGTTATGTAATTATTTAACAAAGCAAACTTTGTTCCATTTCTAAAGAATAGTGTTTAGTTCTTTTTTTAAGGTTTTACTTATTGATTTGAAAACTAATCTTGGGGCTGGCACTGTGGCGCAGCAGGTAAAGCCACCGCCTGCAATGCCAGCATCCCCTATGGATACTGGTTCAAGTCCTAGATACTCCACTTCTGATCCAGCTCTCTGCTAGGGCCTGGGAAAGCAGTAGGAGATGGCCCAATTCCTTGGGCCCCTGCACCCATGTGGGAGCCCTGGAAGAAGCTCCTGGCTCCTGGCTTTGGATTGGCGCAGCTCCGGCTGTTGTGGCCATCTGGGGAGTGAACTAGTGGATGGAAGACCTCTCTCTCTCTGCCTCTCCTTCTCTCTCTGTGTGACTCTGACTTTTGCATAAAAATAAATCTTAAAAATAAAAAAAGAAAGGCAATATTACAGCAAAAAAAGAGGGAGAGATAGAGATCGCCCATATCCTGGTTCACTCCTCAAATTGCTGCAACAGTTGGAACTGGACTGGTCTGAAGCCAGAAGCCAGGAGCTTCTTCTGTCTCTCCCTTGTGGGTGCAGGGATCCTAGTATGTGGGCTATCTTCCGCTGCTTTCCCCTGTGCTTTAGCAAGGAGTTGGATGGGAAGTGGAGCACCCAGGACTTAAACCTGTTAAGGGATGCCAGCATCATAGGCAGTGGCTTTACCAGCTAAGTCACAAAGTTAGCTCCAAGAAGGGTATTTAATAATCAAGATCTCAGTACTTGATTTTCTCATTGCTTCTTCATCTTCTCATTGGACAGATTAACACGTGCATGCCCGTGTGTATTTCTAAAGCAGTCCTCACATATATGTGCGCATGGGTGTGTTAACAATGGTACCTAAAAAAGACTCATGGGAACTAGAATTACAAGATAAATTTATTTGCTATAACAGCTTTTTGAAATCCATACCATACAAGCGGTCTTGAAAAAGCTCAATAAAAATTTATTTTATGAAATAACTATGTGTAGATTTTACTTTTGTACCAAAATAAACATTTTAATGTCTATTTCTATAAGCTTTATGAAGTACTTCACGTATGTGTATTATCATTTTTTATTTTCAAACACTTTTATCTATTTTATTTGCAATGCAGTGTTACAGAAAGAGAGGAAGAGAAAGAGTGGGAAAGAGAGAAAGAGAGTCAGAGAGAGAAAGAAAGAGGGAGAGAGAGAGAGGAAGAAATATATCTTCCATCCACTGATTCACTCCCCAAATGGCTACAATTGCCAGGGTTGGACCAGGCTGAAGACAGGAGCTAGAAACTTCATCCTGATCACCCCTGTGGGTGGAAAGGACTAAAGTACTTGGGTCATCTGTGCTGCTCTCCCAGACAGGTAAAATGGAGAAATATGCTAGTATATGGCATTATGTTAGTAGTATGGAGGAGTAAGTAGTATGTAAGTATGTAGTATGTAAGTAAGGAGTAAGTAGTGTGGAGGAGAAAGAATGAAGTAGAGACTGCCCTGTGGAAGTGACATCTGTTGTCTGAGAAGAAACAAGTTGTAGAGGATGCATTCACACACAATGGTTTCCACTCAATTCACTAAAAGTTTAAAAGGATTCCTTGGAGTATCCAGTATTCTATTTGTGCATTTTTCAAGTTAATGTATTATAAAAAGTGACCTTCAAGGAGCTTGTCTTGCTCAAAGATGAATATAATCTAAAGAAGCCAGTATAGATTCTATATATTTTAAAACAAAAACAGAAAAGCAAAAGGAAAAATCACATGATAGACAAAGAAAAATACTGACTAGGAAAATATTTTTGTGAAGCAGATGAAAATATATGAACAAATAAGTTGTCTTGAATTAAAATAAAGTTCAATGATTCACTCACTATTTTTGTAAGAACAGCTCAAATGAGTAATCAGGAAAGATCAGTGAAATAGCAGATGGTTGAAACTTGAGCTGGCATAGTTAAGGAAATAAGTGAAGAATAAAATCATTACTGAAATTAAAGCCATTTTGAAAATGGTACAAAAGAGAAGATAGGCTAATGAAAACACAGGAAGGAGTATAAACTACAAATAAGAGAAGAACAAGGAAAACTAGAAATAGAAATATTATGGGTATAGAAGAGAAAAGGAAACCAACTTACAGAGTCAGAAACCCTGAATAACACATCTAAATAACTAGAATAGAATAAATTCTCAGTGATATAAAGAACATATTTTCCAAACTACTATTAGCTTTGAAACTAAAGCACACACACACACATGCACACACAGACACATATAGGGTTGGGCCAGACCAAAGCCAGGAAACAGGAGATGCTTCTAGGTATCCCATGTGGGAGCAGGGGCCCAAGCACTTGGGTCATCTTCTGCTCCCAGGTATATTAGCAAGGAGCTGTATTGGAAGTGGAGCAGCTGGGACTTGAACCTGAGCCCACATGGGATGCAGGCACTGCAGATGGAGGCTTAACCTTCCACACCATAGTGCCAGCCCCTCACCACAATTACAATTTATACTAAAAGACAGTAAATGTATGGATATAGAGTAGCCTTGGAAATAATACAAGAAAATAATTTTTTATCTTGCCAAGTCTCACTTTTGCTATCTATAAAAATGGCATTTTTACTCACAGTGAGAAAATCTCTTAAGCCTTTTTGGAAGAGAGAAGATAAGCTGCAAACACCAAGTCATGAGCGGTGATGTTATACCTATGTCATATGGTGAAGGAATACAACGTAAAGTTAGAATATTAAGACAGAGGGTTAGGTGTATTTGTGTGTGGCTAAGAAAAACATGCCACTCAAATCTTCCCCAATAGATGGGCAGCAGCTGATGGCCGCAACCACATCCCTTCCATATCTTCCATTCACCCTCAGTTCATATATCCTGCTGGAGTATTCCAGCAAATAAGTGAGCACAGTAGGATGATAATAGTATAGTCCTTTTCTCCTAAGGAAAAACTGTCTCAAAATGCCCCCATCAGTCTGGCTGAAATCCTAACCAGTGAATGGCTTAAGTTGTTTCTTGTCCAATTTTCCTTCCCTATTTGCTTGGCAGGAGTAAGACATACATTGTGTTCTGAAGCCTCCTCAATCCGACTCTCCTTCTCTGGTTGCCTCCCCTTTACTCTTTACAAGTGGTCCCCTGCCCCCAAATCTCATCCACGTCTCTTCTGATTCTCACATTTGCTTCTAGGAGAATCTGAACTAACCAACAGAGTTAACATTGGGAGAACTTAAAACTACGTGGGGTTTGCGTTTAATTTATGAAGTGGAGGGAAGAAAAGGAAATAAGTTTCTAACAGAAATATATTAAATTTGTCTTTGCACCTAGTGAAGATTCAATAGGTAGTCTACATAATATAGTACAGATACTTTATAGCTAGTACAGCTAAATTTATTGTAACCATTTTATATCATTGCAGGACACCCAGAGATAGTAAACTTGGACTTGAATGTGGTAGATGTGAACCAAAAACTAAAAAATAAAACCCATAAAGAACAAAGACATAGAATAAAATTTTACAAACCAGAATGGCTCTAAATCAACAAATATATACTGGATAATCTGAGCTTAAAAACAAGTGCATGAGAGACTGAGAGATAGACAGAGAACTAGAGGGGATGACAGATTATATACTGTCATAATTTCATTTTTAAAAATATTTATTCTAATCTTTTATTAGTTTGATAATGACCTATCTTGCCTTCTCTTATGTTAAGCAAGGTCTCTTCTACATATTTATGAATTTAAACAAATATACACATTTTTCGTTTATGGGTGTTTTGAGCATATTTTCTCACTTCAGAAGTAGAATATAGAATTCAGGGTTTTTTTTTAAGATTTATGTATTTGTTTGAGAGGCAAAGTTACAGAAGTAGAGAGGGAGAAGCACCGAGAGATCTTCCATCTACTGGTTCACTCCCCACAAGGCTACAATGGCTGGAGCTGGGCTGATTTGTAGCCAGGAACCAGGAGCATGTTCCAGGTCTCCCATGAAGATGCAGTGGCCCAAGCAATTGGGCCATCCTGTAGTGCTTCCAAGGTCATCAGCAGACAGCTGAATTGGAAGTGGAGCAGCTGGACATGAACTGGCGCCCATATGGGATGCTGGCATTTTCGACGGGGACTTAGCATACTGCACTACAGCACCAGCCCCATTAATGTGTTTTTTATTATCCTTTTCCCTTATAACTATTTACTGTCATAATTTTTTCTCAATATACTGTTATACTTTATCCTGTAAATTCTGTAGGTGGTATTTCATATTCAAAGAAGGATTCTTATATTTTTATTTAATATATTTTTAAAATTTGATAGCTAAAGGAAGAATAGTATGCTATGAACTAATATTTGTGCCCTTCTCCCAAATATATATATCAAAATTTTAACCCCTAATGTAATGATACTAGGAGATGTGGCCTTTGAGAAGTAATGAAGTCAGATGCAGAGTCTCCATGGATAGGGTTAGTTCCTTTATGGGAAGAGTCATGAGAATTTGCCCAATCTCGCTGTTCTGCATCTTGCAAAGAATCAATAAGAATACAGAAAATGAGGAACTGGACCCTCACCATACGCATGTATAGGTTCCTTAATCTTGGCCTTCCCAACTGCTAGATTGTGAGGAGTGCCTTTCTGTGCTTTAAACTGATCATTGTACAGTATTTGTGTTACAAAACACAAACCCACTGGGACAGGGTTTTTTTTCCATCTTATTTCTGAAGTTTTCTGTCATCAGGATGTTAACTGAATTTTTACATTTTATAACATCTATGCATTAGCGTATGCACCATTTTATCTTACAAGTGCTATATGAGCACTGTGGAGAAAGGCATTATATTGCAATCAGGTGCAGCTTGTGAATTCTGTTTTGGGGGGTCTTTTATATTCTTTTTTCGTTCAGCTTAACATTTCATAGTTAGAGGAAACATCTGACATTATTAGAAAGCCACCTATCACAATGCACAGTTATTCCCACAGCTGCTTCCTGTAAAACCTCACTACCCTACACTGATTGGAAGCCAAATCACATAAGAGAAAGGACACAAGCAGGAATTCACATACTCTAGGAAGTCAACTGAATCACAAAAAACTGCCAGGAATAAGACGTGAGCAAGGTTGTAAACCTGCACCAGTAAAACCAGACACTTCCTGGACCAAAGAAAGAAATGGCAGATACATGGTATTCACTTCACCCTGCCTTCCACGCATCACACGAGAAGTTCTGATTGTTAAAGCCTGACTTTATCCAGGATCCTAAAAGCAAAGGAGACTAAGGAGTGTACTTCATTCTCATCAATTTTTTTCAGTTCATCACGGCCATTGAGAGAAGGTTGAAAATCATATTGTGTGCCATCCAGCATTACTGACAGTGCCACTCCTTAAAAGCACTATTGATTCTTATCATTAAAATCACAGAACATGTCACAACTTCCCTACAGTAGGCGACTTTTAACAGGAGATACCTTCTAAGAGATCTTGAGGGTGCTAAAATCCCAGAGCCCTATATGCACTGTTTTTTCCTCTACATATATAACTATATATGTGTAAGTATTCAAGTGTTCCATCTGTAATTCTTAATAAGACCATCTTGTGCTAATCTTACCTCATTTTTCTCCACTGCCTTACTCTGTATTTCATGACCATCGAACACTTTGTCCCAGCTGCTTCATGTGATGACAACTGTGATCATTACAAATTTCTGACCATCAGTCAATCAGTGGGCACATCACAAGAATCAGTGTGTGTCGTATACCTGGTCATTTATTCTCATAGAAATCGTGGACACAGTTGTATCCTAATCAAATTTATATCCCATAGAGAAATTGCAGACCTAACTGCTCTTCACGTTTAGACTCTGAGTGAGATTGCAATGTTGCTCACTTCGGGTCCAGGATCCGTGATCTGAGTTGTCTCCTACCCTGGGCACACAGCATCTGCCCAAAGAGCCTATAAATGGGAACTACAGGAAAAGATGGCAATGCTGTACATGTACCACAATAGTCAGTTACCAGCTCTGATGAAGAATTGGTAATCCACTAGAGGAGAATCACTTAGGCTGATTTTACTTAATTTTCCTTTCAATTAATAAAATCTCTTTGCTCCAATCTAAATTGGCCTTGTTAACCAGGTCATTCTTCTGTAGGTTCCTTGTAGAGTCCTGTATGTAGTGCAGTACCACGCAACAATACTTGATCTTTGGTGCATCTGCCTCACAAGAAAACAAAACACTTAAGAATTAAAATTTTCTGATGAGTGAATGATTTCACATGAGCTGCAAATATGTGAATCTAATTCACAAATCCAATAGGCTAGATAAATAAATAAAACCAAATTTTGAGACTTAAGCAGACTAAGTTAGAGCATGATAGCTTGTGCAAGTTATAGCACATTTGAAGACATAGCTGAAATAGCCTGACATATCGTTGTACTCATTAAATCTTAAGAAACAGAGTGCGAGGCTGGAAGCAAATGCTCTCACAAATTTCCAATTAAAAATCTTCTATATAGCCAAAAGAAAGTGGTGAGGATAAAAGCATTAAATCCATTTTATTATTTAATTAACTTATATTTAAATTGTCAATGGTGATTTTATTTGCATATAAACGTTTAAAATATAATGTGATAAGCCTATATAAATATTAAGTATTTTCTTAAAATTGAGTATTAGAGTGGCTCAGATGTTGATCTATAAAAAGATAAAAATATGATTATAAAAACTGCTACAAATTAAAGAGGAAAATGTCAAAATATATTTTAAACAGTAGATATCATATAATAGTGGAAAGCAATATGATAAATATGTAAACATTATAGGTTTACATTTCTTGTTGACACTAATTAAATGCAATATCTTTGATAAAAATTAAGAGGAAATTATTCTAAATGATAAGAATGACCCTGTATAATTAATATTTCATTTATGAAAGACTTCCTTGTCACCAACATAAATTCTTGAAATTTTACCATCAGAGAATATTTTAGTATGTGTTGTTTATTATGATTCAATATTTTATTAGATCCTAATAAGTAAGTACATGTTGACCTGTAGAACTTAATAGGATGTAATCCTACAGGATGTAAGATTAAAAGAATTTAAAGATTAAAAGAATAAATGGAATTTTTTCCATTTAATGAATACTGAAAAGCGTGTTGTAAATATCCTAATTCCTTTCTTAATATGTAAATCCCTCACATAAAACAAGGTTGCTGTCTGTGGAGGCTGGCATGCAATTGCGCCTTTCTTTGGTACCAGCATCTGCATCCAAGTGCACACTAACACTCTTTTTTTCCTTTTTCAATGTCCTCTGGTGCTAATTGAAGATTTCTGTGATGAGCTCTGAATGTGCAGGAAATGCCTAGTAGGGGTCCAGACATTTGCAAATGGAATTTCTGGCTCCCTTATTAGTCACTATCTATACTAGCATTTGAGCTTTATTTCTTATTAAATTTAAATCCCTTCTGTACTTGTTTAAATCACTCTTTGACAGTTTTAAAACTGAATATATAATACATGCAATCTGAAATGTGTGATTTTAATCTGTTTTGTTGCCAACTCAATAAACGGCTCAAAGTTGAAATATGTAAAAATAGAAATCACTAAATGCCTATTTTAGGAAAAGGCTTCAAGGTCATGACATTTATGTATGCCATAATTTCCATTAGAATCATTAACATACTGCATTTTAAATGAAGCACTGTTCATTATAAAAAGAAACGCTCCCATTATTATTGAAAGAACAAAATACCTGAATTGAAAGGATTATATTTTTAGTGCTAACAAGCTTTATTTATTTTTGAGAGCTGTCACATAATGTACCCTTCCATAATAAGCTACAATGAGTTGCTAGTAAAACAAAGAGCTCCTACATCATTTCAAACCAAAGAGAATGTGCTTCTCTGTAAGAGACAGGGGATGAACAAGGGTTTACTATTATCAAAGGCACAAGGATGTCATGGAGGAGTGGGAACTGAGACTGGGATGGAGAAAGGCAGGGAAGATAAAGAATGAATACATGGAAAGTAGAGCAAGTACATTATATTTTGTTGGATTAATGCAGATTCCCCAGCTCCTTTCTGTCTTCTCTTCTCAATTTTATCATAGTGATTTTTCTAAGTTGCAGGATATCCTGAGTAATCAAAGTCCTCTATTCATTCCGTGCAATCTACCCAACCTATCCAGGGAATCAACCAGTAAACAGACAAATCAGTAAGTGAACATGTTGATTATCTACTGTGAGTAAGGTACTCGCTGACATTGATAGAAAAAACCATAAACTGACATTGATAGCAAAGAGCAAAGTGGAATTCTCAATAGTAGCATTATAAATGTAGCCACCTAAAATGATCACTTTGAAAGAAAACGCTCATTTTAATCATTTCTAAATTGCAGTAAGAGCTCTTACTGTGACATTTACTGTCTTAAAGTGCACTACCTAGTATTGTTAACTATAAGCACACTGTTACTCCACAGTTATCTAGAACTGATTTAACTTACATAAGTGTAAGTGAAACTATACTCCCTAAGCACTAAAGGAAGTATTTTGATCTTATTAATGACAGCTGGAAAAAGTATATGTATTCAGAAATAACCAAGAAATTTCTAAAACTCTCAGAATAATTTTTTTATTCTCCCCTTTCTCTCATAACACTATCACATTGTTCTTAAGTTTGTCTCAAGATTATTATTTTACGATGATTTTTAGCACGTTATCCTATTTCAGGTACATGTCATCACTTAGTGCTCTATAATAAAATACCTCTATTGGAACTTTCCTTCCTATACATTGCTAGTGTCAAAGTCATGCCTTTCTCTGGTAGTTGAATGTTCTTTGTTGAATTCAGAGATAATGAAGTAACTCTCATAACAAACTTATTGGCTCAATTAGAAATTGTGCCACATTTACCTTTCTAGAAACATTTCCTCTTTTTTTTTTTTTTTTTTTTTTTTTTTTTTGACAGGCAGAGTGGACACTGAGAGAGAGACAGACAGAGAGAAAGGTCTTCCTTTGCCATTGGTTCACCCTCCAATGGCCGCCGCGGCTGGCGCGCTGCGGCCAGCGCACCACGCTGATCCGATGGCAGGAGCCAAAACATTTCCTCTTATACTAGCCTTATTATATCTGAAAAGGAATTTATTATATCTGAAAAGGAATGATCTTAAATAAAGGCATGAAGAAAAATTAAAAGTTGTAACTTGTGCCTTCGCTTTTTATGTCTGAATTCCTAATCCTCTAGCTTTTTAATTCGCTCTCTGGACTCACATTGTAGCTAGACAGAGAGAAAGGACAGACAGCCCTGGGTGGAAGTGTTGAACAATTCCATAGTGACAAAAAGAGAAATCCAGATATTTTTCAATCATTTTGTTATTTTAGTAAAGGTTCTAAAGTCTACATTTGACTCAGAAATGTCCACCCTGAAACCCCATTTCTTGAAGGGTTATGATGCCCATCCTCTACCGTTTGCTGCCTGAGCGTTGTCTCCCTCATTCTCTCACATGACTCACTCCCTGCTGTCCACGGCCTGAAGAATGCTGAGAGCCATACATGCATTAGTATCTCTTTTCATCCTCCTCCAAACAACTCCAGAGGCAAACCTGACCCCAAAAGGAATAGGGTAAGGTTGAGGAGACAGAGGCTTCTGGGTAATCCCCACATCATCCTGGGAATAGGTTTGGTGACAGAAGGGACACTGCTTTCCCAGGATTAATTAGAGTACGAACATCATATCTGTACTATAAATATACTTGATACAGCTATTCCACATGGTGAAATGTTCTCAATTCTATTTCTTGGTAATATGCCTAAATATCTATTAGTTAGATATAAAATACTTGTCTCAGGACATCCTTTTCAGTTGATTGTTTTGCCTTTAATTTTATAGGCATTTGAATATATATTCTTACTACTAAATCAAATGAGACAATTTAAGTTTTCATATGTGACTCACTCAAAAAAATCTATATCAGGATCACTTCCCAAGGGAGGAAAATCACTTATTAAAGATTTATATATGTTTCATAACTTATTTAAATATAATTTCTTGGGTTGGCTGGGTGGCTATTTGTCTTCTAAAATGCATTTTTTTTCCTGAGGAGACACAGTCTGAAGTTTTAACCACTAAACTAACCTACAGGATCATAATATCAAGTAAGATTCTCACAAATCAGACATTTTACACATATTGAACCTTAGGTGCCAGCACTCAGGAAGCTCCACCAAGCCAAGAAGGGTCTGGAACAAGAATGGCTACCCCAGACTTCCTTCCATGCTTGGACAGATATCTTCATGCAGAATAACAGACATTACCAAATTTCAGTTTGGTGTGTTTAACATATACAACAGAGGAGTATTGATTTATTTTTTTTAATTAATCAATTAATTTTTTTTTATTTTTTGAGGGCAGAGTGGACAGTGAGAGAGAGACAGAAAGAAAGGTCTTCCTTTTTGCCATTGGTTCACCCTCCACCCTCCAATGGCCGCCATGGCCGGCACACCGAGCTGATCCAAAGCCTCGAGCCAGGTGCTTCTCCTGGTCTCCCATGCGGGTGCAGGGCCCAAGCACTTGGGCCATCCTCCACTGCACTCCCTGGCCACAGCAGAGAGCTGGCCTGGAAGAGGAGCAACTGGGACAGAATCCGGCGCCCTGACAGGGACTAGAACCCGGTGTGCCGGCGCCGCAGGCGGAGGATTAGCCTAGTGAGCCGCAGTGCTGGCCTGATTTATTTTTTAAAAGATTTATTTATTTATTTATTTGGAAATCAGAGTTACACAGAGATAAAAGGAGAGGCAGAGAGAGAGAGAGAGATCTTCTACCCACTGGTTCACTCTCCAGTTGGCTGACACGGCCAGAGCTGTGCCAATCAGAAGCCAGGAGCCAGGAACTTCTTCTGGGTCTCCCACGTGGGTGCAGGTGTCCAAGCACTTGGGCCATTTCCTACTGCTTTCGCAGGCCATAGCAGAGAGCTGGATTGGAATGGAACAGCCAGGACTCAAACTAGCACCCCTACGGGATGCTGGCACAACAGGCAGCGGCTTTACCCACTGCACCACAGTGCTGTCCCCAGGAATATTGATTTATAAACCCCCTCCATTTTATCCCTAAACTTACAGAATCTTTTTCGTGGAATTCATGTCACAAAATCCATGGATTCTGAATTTAATTGCTTGAGTGTTTTTATTTATACTGGTTTTACAAATTTTCTTATTTGAGTTTATTTACTTATCCAGGGACTTCCTATGAAAAAACTTCCAAATAATGACCTTTCTAGTGAGAAATATTTGTTTACCAGATCTAGTGATGTTGACAAATAAATTAAAATATCTTCTGCTTTCTTTTCTTTTCCAGGGAATAGTCCCCAGTAACTAGGGTGCCAATGGGGCACAGGTCAGTTGATTTAAGTCCTTTACCAACAATCAACTTCTTTTTTTTTTTTAACTTTTATTTAATGAATATAAATTCCCCCCCCCCATAACGTCCCTTCCACCCGCATCCCTCCCCTTTCCCACTCCCTCTCCCCTTCCATTCACATCAAGATTCATCCAACAATCAACTTCTAAAACACAGTTGTGCAAAGCACCTTAGTAGACTGAACCATGCTGTGTGTTTTTATGTATTACAACTAAACTTAAATACATCAATGGAATGTCCATTTTTGAATTATTTTATTATTACATTTTTTTTACCCAGGATAGATACATACTTGGAGAAAATGTTCAGTTGGCAAGTCCATGACTGCTCATTTCAAGATTTGGAGTCCAGGAGGAAAACGTCATTACTCGACCACCAATTATGAAGCTGACGAGTTGTACATACGCGAGGTGGAATCCACACCTATGAAGGATCTAAGCAGGGAGACTGAGCCATGGGAGTCACCATGGACGTGTGATCCTGCTCTCATTGTTTCACTGGTGTGGTCTGGAAAATGGAAAGGAACACAATGAAGACAAAGAAATACAGGAACAAAAGCAACTCCAGCTTCGACAGCCTGTGAAGACCCTTCGCTGTTCTTAACACGTATCGGAGAAGCCTTACTCACTGCGAAATGCGGAAGAACTTGCATGTCGGACGCAAACTGAAATGATTTTTTTTGTTTGTTTTTGTCAAACTACTGAGATGTACAAACTCTTGTCTTTTTGGGCAGCAGAATCAAGACAAAGGCTGAAACCACGTTCATGGCTGACCAACAAAACATTCCTACATGTTGAATACAAGCTATTTGTGGTTGATTGACAGTTGCATTAAGTGTCCATCAGGTGCCCAGAGCATGGGCTTGGGAACAGGGTTAGTTGGATGAAAGTTCAAATGTATGCTTTCTTTGTTCAGGTACAAAGATAGAGCCCCAGACTTTCCTCCAGCTCATATGAAAAACTTTATGTTGGGGCCGGCGCTGTGGTGCAGCAGGTTAACACCCTGGCCTGAAGCACCGGCATCTCTTCTGGGCGCCAGTTCAAGTCCCAGCTGCTCCACTTCCCATCCATCTCTATGCTGTGGCCTGGGATAGGAGTAGAAGGCCCAAGTCCTTGGGCTCCTGCACCTGCGTGGGAGACCTGGAAAAAGATACTGGCTCCGGGCTTTGGATCCACGCTGCTCCAGCCATTGCGGCTATCTGGGAAGTAAACCAGAGGATAGAAGACCTCTCTCTGCCTCTCCTCTCTCTGTGTAACTCTGACTTTCAAATAAATAAATAAATCTTAAAAAAAAAAAACACTTTATGTTATGGAGTTTCACTGAAAGGATCCTAGAATGAACAGCCCTTTGATGAAAGAAGAAATGATAATTAAGGACTAAAGTAGCATTTCATTTTGGCACAGAAAGCTTTTGGTTATGTGAACATACGCATATAACTGTATGCACACATGGATAGAAATGTATGCTTGTTTTAGACGAGATCGGGCGCGTTTAGGGTGGTATGGCAGTAGATTTTGCTTGCTTTCAGAAGATCAAATATCACTATTATTATTGTGTGTATTCAGTTTCTTTCAAAAGTGGTTTGAACTGCATTGACCAAGTCCTTGGTTATGAAACCTCCTTAAATTTTCTATAAAGTCCCCTGAATAGTCTCATGTTGATTACTGGAGTAATTTGAGCGATACAAAAACAAAATATTGGATTAGGTATTCTGAGTATTATTGAGTAAGTAATCAGTAATGTATTGTTGAGAATAAAGTAAGTATTCATGAATTCATACTGATATCCATAAGTAATAGAAAATATTAACAAATGGGGTAGAAGAATAAATCTTTCATAGAGAGGAATTCCAAATAAATATTCTTACTTTATGAAGATATCCCACTACAAGGAGATGAAACTTAATTATCTTCCCTTTGAGTGTGGCTTGTGTTTAAGGACCTGCTTACAGAGAATTTAGTAAAACAGAGAACTACACAGTAGAGAAACATCACAGTGGTTTCCCTAGCTTGGGGGTCAAAGTTCAGGAGTTGATTGCAGCACCTTTGACAGCTATGACATGAAGGCATTTCATCTCTGTAGTCCTTCTTCCCACAACTGGTAACACTGGCTTACCTGAGGAAAACCCATCCTGAGGAATGTTCCAGCAAATATCTTACCAATTTTTCTCAAAACTGTCAAGGCCATCAAAACCAAGAATATGTAACAGTCATAAACTGGAGGTGCTAAAGACACACAGAAAAACAAAATGCAATGTCATGTTCTAAATGAAAAATAGTAAAGAGAAAAAAAATCAGTAAAATACAAATAAACAGTGGAGTCTAACTATTGGCAGTACACCAACATTAACTGTTTTCATAATTGTAGCAAGTTAAGTTAACTACAAGAATATAACACATTAGGGGCCAGCTTTGTGGTGAAGCAGTTTAAGCCATCACCCGCAACTCTCGTATCCCATATCACAGCACTGGTTCAAGTCCCAGCTGCTCTGATTACAATCCATGCCCCTGTTAATGCACCTGGAAAAGCAGCAGAAGATGACCAAGTACTTGGGCCTCTGTCATCATATGAGAGATCCAGATGGAGTTCCAGGTTTCTGGGCTCCTGCTGGCCTAGCCCAAGCTGGAGAGTGAACTAGCCAGTGGAAGATATTTCTGTCTCTCTTTTCTTCTCTCTCTTCCTGTCACTCTGCCTTTAAATAAATAAGACCAATAAAAGAATATAACATGTTAAGAATTAGGGGAAGTGAGTGTAGGATATACAGAAACACTCTATAGTACCTTTGCAACTTTTCTAAAAATCTAAAGCTTTTCTAAATCAAAAATTTTAAATATTTCATACATGCAAGTAAATACACAAGGTATTTGCACTTAAGATATTCATGCTTAATTATTATGCTTTATTAGCAACAACTGTTAAAATTTTCCTCCTTGCCAAATATGGTCTCTTCCGTGTGCATTTGGCATTGCACTAATGTACCATTAAGTTCTACTAATTATCTACTCTCAAAATAAAAGCTGTCTCTTAGTATTTGGGTTCCTAGGAAAGAGGCAAGTGTGACATAAAATAAACAAAATAAAAACATAATTGGATAAATATGCCCACAGAAATTGATCTTTAATACTAGGAAAGTTCCTTATTTCCTCTATGTATGTTGGTTATATTTCATCAGAGAACAGAACCCATTCTTGGTACTGGTAAAGCTCATCTCAAGCCCCCAAATTTATCAGCATTGGGTTTTCTGAACAAGCCCTTAGTTGCATTTTAGTCCAGAGTGCTTTCTTTCTCTGTGTAGTCTAACACTGCAAGCTATTTGCATTTTAAATATTGCTAAAGTTTTATGCTCATCTAATGATCATTTTTAACAGAGATAAACATTTGCTATGATTTCACAAGTGATGTGATGTGTTGAAATCAAAGGCTGCTTGAGGCGGATGACAGAAGGTTCTGCTGGGCTTAGTCTCAGCTAAATAATATGCTCAACAGAGTCCCCTAGAGGGATCTGAATTCAAAATACGCCTCAGCCCAATTGTAGATACTGTCATGGAGCATTCCTTCACAGCCTTCCAACTATTAATTGGAATTCAAATATCAAGCTGAAAAAAAAAATTCTACTGTCTTTCATAATTGGCATGCTGTTTTTGCTGCTAAATAGAGAATTATTTGGAAGAAAGTTCATAGTGTATTTTACCAATAAGCACATCTACTTTTAAAACATTTTTTCTTTTTATTTGTTTTCATTTATTTGAGAGAGAGAGAGAGAATCTTCTATCTGCTGGTTCACAACCCAAATACCTGCAACATCTGGGCCTGCCAAGAGCCTGAAACTCAATCCAGGCCTCCAGTGTGGAGGAAACCCAAGTCCCTAAGCCATCGCCTGCTGCTCCAAAAGCGAGCATCATCAAGAAGCCGGAAACGGAAGTGGAGCTAGGACTGCAGTCTGGGCACTGCAGTGTGGAATGCTGGCATCCCAAGCCATGTCTTCATGACTGAACCAAGCACCTATGCCACGTTTCTCATTTTTAGCTTGATTATTGTTACAGAGAACAACTACCGAATAATTAAAATAAAAAGTATCCCACATGTTCCCTTTCTGGAGGGAACAAACTGTCCTTTCCTGAGTGTCTAGTGAGAAAGAAGAAGGGAGGAGACTGAGGAGGATTTTCATATTAATCCTGGGCAGAGTGAAGTGCAGAACTGTGTGCTTCTCTCACAAGGATACACAGATACGCTGTGTGCTTCTGCCCCCTCCCCCCACACACACCTGGCGTGATAATTAGACACCATAATAGCACAGCAAAGCTTGGCATATTTGTCTCATTTTAACACTGTTCCAGCATAAAGAAAATTTGCAAGTTAAAACTTAAGTGGATAAAAATACATTTGCCATGGCGCATTTTAAATTCTCATATTAATAGACCAATCACAAATAATCTACAGTTTTAAACTCTCCTTCTTACCTGAAACTCTCTTTCCTAAATATGTGCACATTTTTCCAACACAGAGCATCAACTGGGCCATCCTTTTTGTTTGTTTGTTTCCTTGCATACACTCATATTATTTTGCAGTTCATTTGCTGGAAATTGTGTGGACATGTACTCATTTTAAGAGATAACTTAGGCCAGTGTCGCGGCTCAATAGGCTAATCCTCCGCCTGCAGTGCCGGCACCCCAGATTCTAGTCCTGGTCGGGGCACCGGAATCTGTCCCGGTTGCTCCTCTTCCAGTCCAGCTCTCTGCTGTGGCCAGGGAGTGCAGTAGAGGATGGCCCAAGTGCTTGGGCCCTGCACCCCATGGGAGACCAGGATAAGCACCTGGCTCCTGGCTTTGGAGCAGCGCGGTGCGCCGGCCACAGCAGCCTTTGTGGGGGTGAACCAACAGAAAAAGGAAGACCTTTCTGTCTCTCTCTCTCACTGTCCACTCTGCCTATATATAAAAAAAAAGATAATTTAGCACTTGATCAGAATTTTTCACAATTGGTAGTTAATTCCGAAATGGTAAATAAATTATTGACAATCTGAAGACACTTTCCCACAAATAAAGCTAATTCATCTCCCCATTTGTGCTATATTTATTCTATCTCATCTGCATGGCAGCTTTATTTAATATCACAAAATCATATGATAAGAAAATTACCAAGATGCTCTGTACCCAACTTTATGATGATTTATCCTCATCATCAAACAATATCTTAACAACTTATCTAAACGTTATACTCTCAGTGTTATTTATAATTTTTTCTTGAGTTATGATTTATGAGAAAGTAAAATCTAAACTACAAGGCTTTAAAATTTCTGAGAAACACATATTTGTATTATCTTAGTCACATACATTATATACATTGGTTCATGTTGTGATAGAATATGAAATTAATAAGAATATCTTTTGTTCCATATCTGAATTAGGTCATCGGCATCTCCTATTTCAATGGTTCCTTAATGGCTCTCATCCTCCCTAAGACAGTCTCAAGATTTCTGCCGAAGTGGTTTTTCTGTGATGCTGATATCATCTTGCCACTTCTCTCCTTAATACCGTCTTATCTTTAGATGGATAAAGATGATTAACCTGATTATACTGGAAAAAACTCTTAAGTGAATGAGTGCATAACCATCTCTTTGGTCTGTGACTCAAACTTTAAACTACAACTGTATAGAAAATTTAGTGTCTTGAACGTGTCAGTAACTTCCATATGTCCTTCTTGATTACCTGGGGTTACATTTTCCCCTGGCCCATTCATGCCCACGTTCTTTCTCTTTCCATAAGATGCACTCATTCACCGATCTGCTCATATTTTAAGAATAAGTATACACTCTATGTACATAGCTGTTTTATAAGAGAAATCCTTATAGAGTTAAAATCAGGAGAATAGGAGCTTGGCCTAGCTCCATCTACTCTGATCTATAATTGGGGATAATGGAAACTGTATGCCAAACCCTATGAGAAGAAAGATGTCTGAAGGAAATCCTGATACAAAATAGTGAACCACAGAGAGTGAATCTAGAAGAACAGAATACATTTAATAGAATATACCAAATATGGCCCTGTCCTTGAGGAGAACTTGACTTTTAAAACAAATAAGAATAGTAAAAAAAAAAAATAAGAATAGTAACATTTTACAGTAAATTTGAAAACGTACCAATGGAGATTGCAACACTTTAAGCATGAGGTCTAGAAAAGAAGTTCTTCTTAAAGAGTAAGAATAAAGGAAAATAATATATAGTGGGAAATTAACATTTAATTAATAAACAATTAAAGGATTATATTTTGGAAGATGATGGTTAGGATGCAGGATATTCTTTCTGAAGAAGTCTCAGTCCATGAGGAAACGTAACAGAGAAGTGACCCTCCTGGAAGTGACCTCTTCAGATTTCTTCTTCCTCCCAGGATTTGCACCAGATGGGTGGTAGGAGACAGATGCAGGGCACCAAGGACAAGGGAGGGAGAAAACTAGAAGGGAAATCCTTGCTTTCCTGCCAGACAAAGCAGATAAAGAAACTCCTCTGGGCTGAGTATGCTAATCAGACTCCTACAGAGGACAGGGTCAGGGAAGATGCTTCCCCTAATTGTGTGAAAGTACCCCCAGACTCCCAAGCTTAGTCCTAAATGATTCATACAAAAACAAGTTAGCATAAAGAAAGCTTAGAGGACGAACAGAGATTTGAGTCACCGTACACAAAAGTCAAGTCAGAATTTATGATGTGAACATAACATATTTGATTTTCTGTTAATAAAAAATAATGAGCATTCTCCAGAGGAGTATATCAGGACTAGGAGACTATACAACACAATATTCAGATACAATAAAGTTTATTCAATGTACAAAGAACTAGAGAAATACAACAAATCCCTATGGGAAAATACAATCAACAGATGGCAGCTCTAAGATGACTGTGATGTTGAAGCTGTCAGACAGAACTTTGAATCAGTTATAAAACAATGTTTTATGGGGAAAATAAAAACACACTTAAAATATTTGAAAAATAGAACTTCAAGGAAGCAACAAAGAAGAACCAAGTGAAAATCTTAAAACTGATTCATACCGTGTCTGAAATAAGAACTGAATGAATAGGTTCAATGGCAGACCATGAAGTATACAATAGATAGTATCTAACATCAAGAATACAGAGGGAGAAAAGATTGGAAAAAGTGAACCCAGACTACCTGAAAGACCCATGGAACAACATAAAAATGTCAAGCATATGTGCAGTGAAAGTCCCAGGGAGGAGATAAAGGGATTGAGGCACACAAACAAAAATGAGAATAATGATAGAAACAAATATTCCAAAATTGAAAAACAGAAATTTAGAGATTCAAGAAACTCACTAAATCTGAACAAGAAAAATTTAAAGGAAACATTCATTTAAATGTACCATAATCCGGTTGATGAAAGTAATGATTAAAAAACCTGTTGACAGCATCTAAAGAAAACTATATGTTACATAAAGAGTAACAATGGATTATTCAAATGATTATGAATTTCTCATCAGAAATCATAAAATTAATAAGACTGATGACAGAATGCATAACGTACTGAAAAAAGTAACTTTTCTTCAAAAGAGAAATGGGGAAATAGATATTTCAGGAGTGAAGGGAAACTATCTACATTTTCAGATGAAAGAAAAGGTAGAGAATTTATCCCTCATAGACCTAGACTTACAAGAAATACTGAAGGAAGCCTCAGAGTCTGAAGGTAAATGATACTAGAAGAAACTTGATTCTTTAGAAATCAAATAAAAGACACAAATCAGTGAAAAAGTAAAAGACTTTTTTTCTGTGAGTTTAAAAATGTGTTATGTATTGATTCAAAATAATCTGTTGTGGCGTTCAATAGATTATGACACATGAAATTATAACTTAAAACTAGTGAAGTATTAAGCTATATTTTTAAGTTTCTGCATTTTACATCTAGTTGACTATAAATGTTTAAGCTTGCATTTATTAATCCAGGGTAAAAATTAAAAATCAGTATGATGAGATCATTATATACAAGCGAATACATTAATTAAACTGAAATTCAAAAATATATTTATATGGTACATTATGAAGAAAATTGGGCCTAGAGAAACAAAGTAGGGGCAACAGCATAAATAACAAAATGGTAAGTATAAATCCAAACAGAAAAACATTGCATCACACAACTGTCTAAACATTCCAATGAAAGGTTAAAAACAACAAAGTATTTTTTTTTCAAAACTAAGACCTTAGTATATGATGTCTATAAAAATTAAGAATAAATTAGTAAATGGGGCCTCATTGTGATGCAGCAGGTTACGTTACTGCCTGGAACACCCGCATGCCAGCTGAGCGCTGGTTCCAGGCCCAGCTGCTCCTCTTCCAATCCTGCTCCCTGCTAATGCACTTGGCAGAGCAACAGAAGATAATGAAGCAACTGCTTGGATCCCTGCCATCCACACTGGAGACCTGACTAGAGTTCCAGGCTCTTGGCTCTCTTCTCTGTCTCTCCTTATCTGTCTGCAGACAAATAAACAAGAAATAAATAACTTTAAAAATAAATGAACAGAAATAAATTACAAAACAAAAGAAGCTGGTAGTAACTGTTTCTTTATCTGGTACAGTAAAATTTGAGACAAAGGATCTCATCAAAAAGAAAAAGAGGTTGTTAATTAAGGCAAAAGGAGCAGTCATAACAAAGATACATGATCTTAAATCAGTATGTGCTTAATGATAGAATCTCAACATATATTGAACAAAAGTAGATGTAACTAAAGGGAAAAAAGACAAGCCCACAAACATTGCAGAAGATTTTTATATTTTTCTTTTGGAATAGATAGAATAAGTAGACAAAAATAATCAGTAAAAACAGAAGATCTGAATAGCACTGCAAACCACTTTGCTATACACCCAATCATTTCACAATATGCACACTTACCATGTGCACATAGTACCTTGACCATGCTGGTGATGAACAAGCTTCACTGGATTTAAATGATTTGATTTTCCCAATTACTTTGGAAATGTATAAAAATAAAAACAAAAATAAAATATTAGATGTGAGATGTTTCGAGAAAAAGAATTATCTCGATACTATGGTTTGAATATTACCCCAGATGCTCAAGCATTGAATATTTAATACATAAATTCATTTATTACTGTTGTTTGGAGGTGGGACCTTTTAGAGGATCAGATGAGGTTATGAGGGTTAGGCCCCTAGGATAGCATCAATGGCTTTATAAAAAGGAAGTGAGTCCTGAGCTGGAAGCTTGCTCTTACTCCCCATGTGGTACCCTCTGCCACGGTATAATGCCTGACAGGGTCTCAGCAGAAGCTGAGCAGAAACCAGCCCCATGCTCTTGTCCATCACAGCCTCCAAAAACTATGACTTAAATAAACTTCTATTCTATATAAGTTACCTCATCTCAGGTTTTTGATTTAACAACAGACGGACTAAGACACTGGGGTTTAAACAGCACACATCTAACTAATTCAGAGGTCAAATACGAAACCACAAGGGAAATTGGAATTATGAAATTACAATACATTTTGTGGATACCTTTGTGAAATGGAGCTAAAGTGTACTTTCCAGAAAATGTATTCTCTTAAGTTCTTTTAATAGAAATAGAAAAAATGGGTCTAGGTTTTACTGCATATTTAGCACAGCTGTAAAAATACTGCTTGGAAAGCTCTAACCTCATTTCAGAGTGCCTAGCTTGAGTCCCATCTCTGCTTCTAATCCAGCTTCCTGCTAATGCACACTCTAATGCATCAGTAAGAGCTCAGGTAGTTAAATAATTGGAACCCTGCCACCCATCTGGGAGACAAGAATTGAGTTCCTGGCTGGTGGATTTAACCAGGCCCGACAGCAATGTTGTGGGCATTTGGAGAATAAACTAACACATGGAAGGTACCTCCTTCTAATCCTGAACTCTCCCCTTCACATTCCAAATAAATAAATACCTTTTTTAGTGCAGAATCTAATATTCTATCCCAGAAAAAAAAATCAATATTTCCTTTTTTTAAGAAAAATGGAGACAGGGGCTCCAAGATGGCAGAATAGGGTGGGAGCTCATTGATAGTCCAGGAGAAGATAGTTTAATAAAAGTGGAGATAGTGTAGTCTCATGGAAGAGTTAGGGAAAAAACTGCAGAGGAACCCTTTTGGACTTAGAGAGACATGGTGGATCTACGTGGAGGACACAGGCACCCACGACTTGGGAGCCCAGCTGCCGAGAGTCTTCTCCTTGTGCAGTAGCACAAGACACTGGCTGAAAAGTGGCAGGAAGAGCCCAGAGGGAACGAGGCTTGAAGCCCCGTGGGGAAAGGTACACCAGCCTAACTAGAAGAGAGGAAAAAAATAAAAGGGACGGTACAGGCACAACTCATCAAATTGTACGGTACGGGCACAATTCATCAAATTGAGAAGTCTCTATACTGAAAAGAAACAGGCAAGTGAAGAGGCAACCAACAGAATGGGAAAAATATTTGCAAATTATGAAACCGATAAAGAATTAATAACCAGAATCTACAAAGAGATCAAGAAACTCCACAACAACCAAACAAACAACCCACTTAAGAGATGGGCCAAGGACCTAAATAGTCATCTTTAGACATTTTTCAAAAGAGGAAATGCAAACAGCCAACAGACACATGAAAAAATGTTCAGGATCACTAGCAATCAGGGAAATGCAAATCAAAACCACAATGAGGTTTCACCTCACCCCAGTTAGAATGGCTCACATTCAGAAATCTACCAACAACAGATGCTGGCGAGGATGTGGGGGAAAAGGGACACTAACCCACTGTTGGTGGGAATGCAAACTGGCACCCAAACCGGGACTAGAACCCAGAGTGCCGTGCCGCAGGTGGAGGATTAGCCTAGTGAGCCGAGGCACTGGCCAGGATTAAGCAGGGTTTACCATAGGAATGTATAGGTTGACTTAACACCGAAAGAGTCATTTAATGTAATTCTACCTATGAATAAAAAAAAGAAAAAGCACATGAACTGTTCAAAGAGGCAAAGATTGTCCAAAAAATGAACTCTGATTTATAAAACAGCCTCTCAGCTTCTAGAAATTGTGATTTTTTTAATTAAACTGATAAAGGGCATTTATGAGAAATCTTCATCCAACATTATATCATTTTCCCCTGAGATACAGAAGAAAGCAAAGATACCATTTTTATCACTTTCACTCAACATTGTATTAGAACCATTGCACTCACCCAGTGGAAAACAATAAAAGCCATAAAGGTAGAAAAAGAAATGAAACTATCCTATTTATAGAAAATAAGATTGTCACTTCAGCTAGCCCAAGAAACCTGCAGAAAAATTGCTGGAGCAAATAAGTGAAATTACAGCAATTCTGTAGAGTTAAATTTATATATTTTCAACAACATTGGGAAGCAAAATTTAGAAAAAAAAATTACAGTAATGTCACAACAGAAAAAGTGTACAGCAACTTGATCAAAAGATGTCTAAGACGTCTATTCGAACACTAGTCAAAGTGATTAGTTTCACTTCACAATTGATTATAATGAAAGGATTAAGAGTCAAAGGGATCACATAAACAAGATTAGTGTCTGCTAATACTAACTGATAGAATTAAAAAGGAGAGAACGATCCAACATGGGAAGAGGGATACACAGCAGACTCATAGAACAGCAGATATCCTAAACAGCACTCTGGCCTCAGAATCAGCCCTTAAGTCATTCAGATCTGGCTAAAAAGAAAGATCTCTGTGAGTGAGATCCTAGTGGAAAGAACGGGCCATCAAAGAAGGAGGTACCTTTCTCTGAAGGGAGGAGAGAACTTTCACTTTGACTATGACCTTGTGTAAATAAGATCAGAGTTGGCGAACTCAAAAGGCTTCCATAGCCTTGGCAACTCATGACAAGAGCCTAGGGTGATTACTGACGCCATAAACAAGAGTGTCAATTGTTAAGTCAACAACAGGAGTCACTGTGCACTTACTCCCCCATGTAGGATCTCTGCCCTTAATGTGTTGTACAGTGTAAATTAATGCTATAATTAATACTCAAACAGTACTTAACACTGTCTTTCTGTGTGGGTGCAAACTGTTGAAATCTTTACTTAATATATCCTAAATTGATCTTCTGTATATAAAGATAATTGAAAATGAATCTTGATGTGAATGGAATGGGAGAGGGAGCAGGAGATGGGGGGTTGCAGGTGGGAGGGAAGTTATGGGGGGGGAAAAGCCACTGTAATCCAAAAGCTGTACTTTGAAATTTATATTTATTAAATAAAAGTTAAGAAAAAAATGAAAAAAGCCAAAAAACCACAAAACAAAACAAACAAACAAAAACTACAATAACTATTCACAGGTGCCAGAGACCTAAAAAATCATGAAAGGATCTAAATTCAGTGACTAAAAGAATTAATATTAAGTTGCCGGCTGGTGCCACGGCTCAATAGGCTAATCCTCCACCTGCGGCGCCGGCACCTCAGGTTCTAGTCCCGGTTGGGGCGCCGGTTCTCTCCCAGTTGCTCCTCTTCCAGGCCAGCTCTCTGCTGTGGCCCGCGAAGGCTGTGGAGGATGGCCCAAGTGCTTAGGCCCTGCACCCGCATGGGAGACCAGGAGAAGCACCTGGCTTCTGGCTTTGGATTGGCGCAGCACGTTGGCCATGGCAGCCATTTTGGGGATGAAACAATGGAAAGAAGACCTTTCTCTCTCTCTCTCTCTCTCTCTCTCTCTCTCTCTCTCTCTCTCTGTCTCTCTCTCTCTCACTAAAAAATCTGCCTGTCAAAAAAAATACAAAATAAAATATTGTTAAATTGCCAATTATTCCAAAGTGGAGTTATGTCTTCAGTACAATTCTTGCTGATATTTTAGCGCTTTTTGGCAGATTTTGCAAAGTGATTCTAAAATTTACATAGAAATATAAATGGCACAGGATGATTGAAGTATTTATATATGCACATATGATATGCAAATATACAACATATATAATGTGTGTGCACATTTAAACATGAACATAAAAGGAGGGCTTACCTGACCTGGTTTCAAGACTTACTGTAAAACTGTAGCTATCAGGAGAGTTTAGCGTTGGGAAGAAGTTAAATATATAAATCATTGACACATACACAGAATCTAGAAATAGACGCATGCAACATGATTTATAGACTTCCAGCAAGGACGCCAAGAAAACTTGGTGGGATAAGAAAAGCATTTTCAACAAACAATACTGGATCAACAGATATACAGATGGGAAACCATGGGCATGATTCTTTACTTCACCATAAATAAAAATTAACTTGAAAGGAAACACAGACCTAAATCGATTATATAAAACCAGAGAAATTCTGGGCAAAAGCGAGTGCACAAACGCTTTTAAAAGAATCTTACATAAAACTTAAAATGCCCAAAAAATGAAAGATAAAATTGATAACGGGTTCATTTTAATTAAGATAGTGTGTTATGGGGAAAGTGTTGTGGTGTGGCAGGTTAACCTGTCACTTCTGACACCTGCATCCCATATGGGCACTGGTTCAAGTCCTGGCTGTTCTGCTTCCCATCCAGCTCCCTGCTGATGCAGATGGAAAACCAACAGAAGAAGGCCGTGCACCCACGTGAGAAACCGAAATGAAGCTCCTTGCTCCTGGCTCCTGGCTCCTGGCTCCTGGCTCCTGGCTCCTGGCTCCTGGCTCCTGGCTCCTGGCTTGGGCCTGGGCCAGCCCTGGCTGTTGTAGCCATGTAGAGAGTGAACCAGTGGTTGGAAGGTCCTCTCTCTCTTTCTCTCTCTCTCACTCACTTTCCATTTTTTTATTTTATTTTTATATATTGATTTTTTGGCCAGGCAGAGTTAGACAGTGAGAGAGACAGAGAAAAAGGTCTTCCTTCTGTTGGTTCACTCCCCAAATGGCCGCAATATGGCTGGCACTGCGCCGATCCAAAGCCAGGAGCCAGGTGCTTCCTCATGGTCTCCCATGCGGGTGCAGGGCCTAAGCACTTGGGCCATCCTCCACTGCCTTTCCGGGCCACAGCAGAGAGCTGGCCTGGAAGAGGAGCAACCAGGACAGAATCCGGCACCCCAACCGGGACTAGAACCCGGGGTGCCGGAGCCACAGGCAGTGGATTAGCCAATTGAGCCTCAGCGCCGGCCTCACTCACTTCTTTCAAATAAGTAAATAAAATATTTTTTTAAAATATTGTGCTCTTTGAAAGACTCCATAAGCAAATAAAAGGTAAGCCTCTCCAAAAAATATACATTAAACATATACACAAAGAAGTTGTATTCTGATAACTCACAACTCAGTTATACAAGATAGTAGTTATGTAAATGCAAACTGAAATAAAAACTGATAATCCTGCATGCTCATTAGGTGGTTAACATACAAAGACCTAGCCAAACCAAGTGTTCCTAAGGTAAGTGTGCAACAGAAACTTATACACTGCTGGAGGGAATTAAAGTTATTTCATTCTTATGTATTTATGCAAAAGTAATGAAAAATGTTTTTAAGATTTATTTATTTATCTGAAAGACAGAGTTACCAGGTTGGGGATGGGGTGGGGAGAGAGACAGAGAATAGAGAGAGAGAATATCTTCCACCTGCTGATTCACTTCCCAAATGGCCACAATGGTCAGAGCAAAGCCAAAGCCAGGAGCAAGGAGTTTCATCCAGGTTCCTCACATGGGTGCAGGGGCCAAATCCTTGTACTGTTTCTGATGCTGTCCCAGGCCATTAGCAGGGAGCTGGATGGGAAATGAAGCAGCCCATATGTAGCTTACTGTTAGTGCTACCTCACAAAGCCAGCCCATGGTGTGCTTGCGCTCTCTCTCTCTCTCTCTCTCTATATATATATATATATAATTTATTATATATAATTTACATAGTTTATATAATTTTATATACTTTATACAATGTATATATTATATATATAAATATATAATTTATTTTACCATAAGACTTGTAGATGAATTCTTTTAGTTAAATTATTCTTGGGAGCCCCAAACTAGATGCAACTCAAAATTCCATGAGAAAATATAAAAGAATGGTGACACAGTCATATAATGCAATGCTATTTGATAATAAAAATAAATGGACAAAAGTTACACATATTAATATGAATGAATAGCTAAACTGTTATATTGTGTGAGAGTTGTAGCTCAGTGGATTAAGTTTCCACTTGGTATGCCTGTGTCTCGTATTAGAGTGTCTGATTTGGGTGCTGGGTACTTTGTGCTTCCAAACCAGCCTCCCACTAGTGTTCCTGGGAGGCAGTGGGTGATGGCCCCCCTGCCATCATATGGGAGACCTGGACGTAGTTTCTTGCTCCTGGTGTCAGCCTGGCTCAATCCTGACTGTTGTGGGCATTTGGGTCATAAGCCAATAGATAGAAGACAGCTCTCTGTTTCTCCATCTGTTTCTGTCACTCTGCTTTTCAAATAAATATTTAAAAAAAAAACTATCATTGCTGAGTTAACAAATTTTAGGTAAAAACAGAGTGCGTACTGTATGAAGTTTATGATGTAATAGTCTAGAAGCTATGTTCTAATAAGTAGTCCCTGGGAGTACATTAATTGCTACCTAGAAATGGGATGAGAAAGAGGAAAGGGGACTTAGAAAAATATCAGGTGGCTATGACCGAAATGTTGATTGTCCTGTGATGATGGTTGCATAGATCTATATATATATACTTCCAATAAAGCTGGGAAATAAGACAGATAATAGATAGATAAATAGATAGATAGATAGATAGATAGATAGATAGATATTCTGTGGTGAGTGTGGTGAGTTTTATACATTAATTGACACTTTTCTTGCCCCACTTTGTGCTTTTAATACAAAGAATAATAAAAAAAAATTTTAAAAAAAGCAGATTCAGGTAACTTTTCCAGAAAGTTCAGGAAAACAAAAACTGCTTAAAAGATAATAGAAATCAAGTGTGTGTTCTCCTAGGAAACCTTCAATAGTTTCAAGGAATGAAGAATTTTGCTTTGATGTTTGGGTACAATTTTAACATGCAGATTTGGTAGAAGAATTGAATGGGAGTAGAGGGTATTCTGGATAAAGGCAAGATCAAAAGTAAGACTATGAAATAAGAGGTGTGTATGTGATGGCAATAAAAACAGTCTTTTATAATATGAACATCTTAGATTTTTACTTTATAATATGAACATTTTAAACATTTGTTTAAAAATATTGTGAAGGAAGGTGGCTGCCAGTAAATGCATCCTAATATTTCCTCTCAAATCTGTTTTATTAAATACAGGATAGTAATTCAGAGCAATAAACAAGCATTTGGAAGAGGTAAGGAGCTTGTTGGAATGGTGAGAATGCAAAAATGGGAGTGGATATAATATGAAAAGGTAGTTTAAACATACCTCATTGTTACTGTGTAAGACATAGTAAAATGTTCTGTTGAAGTGTCCACAGGAAAATAAAATATGAGGAATCTTCAAAAAGGTCATGGAGTGGCCGATGCTGTGGCATAGATAGGCAAAGCTTCCACCTGAGGTGCCAGCATCCCATATGGGCACCAGTTCATGTCCCAGCTGCTCCTCTTCAGATCCAGCTCTGTGCTAAGGCCTGGGAACTCTGCAGGACAGCCCGAGTGCTTGGCCCCTGCATCCACATGGAAGACTCAGATGAAGCTCCTGGCTCCTGGCTCTGGATCGGCCCACCTCCAGCCATTGTGGCCATTTGGGTAGTGAACCAGGGGATGGAAGACCTCTCTCTGTCTTTTCCTCTCTTTTTCTGTAACTCTTGTCGCTCCCCCTCTTCATGGAGGAACGACACAGGACCCTGCACTGTTCTTTTTGTCTGCTCGGCCCTCCCCGGGTTTGCTGCTGGTTCTTCCCGGGTTGGCTACCGACCCTTCCACCTCCGTGGAAGGGCGGTTCCCCCTAGCCACTTTCCCCACTTCCGCGGGGGAGCGGCATACCGCCGGCCGGCTCTCTAGGGGGCTGCACAGGTGTTCCTTCAGATGTTCCTGGTGCATGTTGTCTCTCTCCTCCTTTATAATCCTTTTCCACCAATCCCAACTCGGCTGCTCACACGCTGAGTACGCTGCTCTCCTCCAATCAGGAGCAGGTCCTGCTGTTTATTGGTTGAACTGGAGGCAGCTGTGTAGAAGCTGTTTTCTCCTCTCCCAGCTCCATATTGTGGGAGAGCAGATGCATAGAATAAGTCTTAATTCCAGTAACTTAGTCTAGTCCGAGTTGCTCCCAGTTGCTCCCCACAACTCTGCCTCTGAAATTAGTAAATACATATTTTTTTAAAAAAAAAAGATAATGGAGAATGCACATTATAAAACTTATGCATAAATTTTCAAAATTATTTTTCATTAAAATAAATGTATCTTTTAATTCTATTTCTCATCAACTTTTTGAAGCACTCATACCCAATCATCTCTCTATAATATCTAGGTTAGGGTTAAGGTTAGGGTTAGGGTTAGGGTTAGGTCATTTCGAAGTTCACTTATGTAGAAAAAGGGAACTTAAAGAAACCACTTGTAAATCCTTTCCTATCTGATCCCACACTGCACAGAGGCTTACAGGCTAAAGTGGGCATCTGCTGTTGTAGTGTTTTTCAGAGCAGCATAGAGATTTTGATGGGAGAGAGGATATATTTACTGAGCTAAATTGCAACACTTAAAGGTAATGTCTCACTCCACATAGAAACACTCTGCAAAAATGAACCACCATCTTCATACACATGCTTGCTGTCTTTGAAAGTATACTATGATTGCATTTGTATCCAAGGCATAGGAAAGGTTGAGCACTTAAGAATATTGTACAATGTCCTAGATAAATATGTCATATCTGTCTGTTTCCCACCTCAGTCCAGGTAATGCTTACAGGAAGAAAGGGGGTTGGCAATGAAATAGGATAAGAATATGCCCCGGATGGTTTTACTTTAAAACAACATCGCTGCTTTAATATTCTTCAAGCCATTATGCGTCCATTAGCATCTTGAGGGTATAGTAGAGAGAGCTATAGCTATCTGCAGCTGGCAGCCCTTAGCCCAGTCTCTAAGGACTTGAAGCCACTTAGCATTTTTAATGCTGCAGTTTAAAATAACTAACCTAGACATTATCTCTATTCAAGGGGGAGTTCTAAACTTCAAAACAATTTTCCAACTTATGAAACAGATAGGTTTGTAAAAAAAAAAAAAAAAAAGTTACTTTTCCCGGCAGTGACGGCAGGCATGTAGTTCTCACTTGACAATCATCATTTTTAGAAATAAATTCATATTGTGCATAATGTAATAATCATAGGTTCTCAAAACAATCAATAAAGTAACATAAAACTAGTTAGCAAGATAAATGGAAAGGTTCATTGTTTTTTGTAGACTCTATGAAAGTGAAGTGTTTTTTTTTTTTTTTTTATTTGAAAGGCAGAGCCACGAAGAGGCAGAGGCAAAGAGAGGAAGAGAGAGGTCTTGCCTCCGCTGGTTCACTCCCCAAATGGCCACAATGGCCGGAGCTGTGCCTATTTGAAGCCAGAAACCGGAAGCTTCTTCCAGGTCCCCTACGTGGGTGCAGGAACCCAAGGACTTGGGCCATCTTCTACTGCTTTCCCAGGCCACAGCAGAGAGCTGGATCAGAAGTGGAGCAGCTGGGATTCAAACCAGTGCCGTACGGGATGCTGGCACTGCAGGCAGTGGCTTTACCCGCTACGCCACAGTGCCAGCCTCAAACATGAAGTATTAAAAGTGAATTATCAGTGTCAAGAACCAACGTTCAAGAACCCATACTCTATGGTATTGTGCGGTTTTGGCAAATGCCTTCATCTTCCTGGATCCCAATGTTCTCGTTTTTCAGGTCAGGATTACAGTGGAGAGGATGCCCAAGAGCATTTCCAATCCGCACACTGACAACTCCCATGCTTCAGAGTCACCGTATGTAGTAAGTACAGAATTGCACACATAGCAATATTGCTACTAACAGAGAGAAGGCGTCCATTGTTAGGAACTTTGCTACAAGAAATGAAAAAATACCATGACTACCGGGTAAACTCTACAACCGAGATTTTCTCTCCATCAGCACTGAGGGTTCACTTCCTCCCTTTCAAAAAGGAAATAGGCTGCATGTGTGGCTTCTCACTGATGGAAATCCCCGCTTCTTCTGGAAGTTTCATATACTTGCCCAGTAAAGAAAATGACCTAGGTAAAGATTTATTTTATTTTATTTTTATTCATTTTATTTATATGAGAGATAGCATTACACAGAAGAGGGGAGAGAAATATTTCGCCTGCTTGTTCATACCCCAAATGGCTACAGCCTGAGCTGGACCAGGTTGAAGTCAGGAGCCAGGCCTTCTTCCAGGTCTCCCACGCAAGTGCAGGGGCCCAAGCACTAGAGCCCACCTCCACTGTACTCCCAGGCACATTAGCAGGGAGCTGGTTCAGAAATGGAGCAGCAAGGACTCAAGTTCCCTCCCATTTGGGATGCCTGCCTTGCAGGCAGCGGCTTAACCCACTAAACCACAATGCTGGCCCCAGGAAAATTTTTAAGCAAGTGAATTTCAGAAATTGTCATTTTTAAGTTATTATTTTTACTCAACTTTTATAAAAACGTGTTGTTAATAGCAAAATATGCGTACTGAACCACTTTCAGCTCTGCAAAAATAAATAAGTAAATGAATGAAAATTTTCAGACATTCCTCCTAACTGTGACGAAGACAACAGGGTGACCCAGTGGTTAACGGTATAGATTTTGAGGCCTTCACTGCGGCATAGCAGATAAAGCCATGGTCTATAGTGCTGGCATCCCATGTGGACACTGGTTCGAGACGCTGCTGCTCCACTTCCAATACAGCTCCTTGCTAATGCACCTAGGAAAGCAGTGGAGGATGGCCCAAGTCCTTGGGCCCCTGCACCCACATGGGAGACTAGGATGAAGATCCTGACTGCTGGTGTAGGATCAGCCCAGCTCTGGCTGTTGTGGATGTCTGGGGAGTGAACTAGTGAATAGACGATCTCTCTCTCTCTCTCTCTCTCTCTCTCTCTCTCTCTGTGTGTGTGTGTGTGTATCTCTGCCTTTCAAGTAAACAAATAAATTTTTAAAAAATGATTATAGGTTGAGGTTAAACAAATTTGATACTTTCACTTTAAATCATCTAAAGTATTTCTTTTGCATACCACCTCCCCATAACTGGAAGAAATGTTAAAATTCATCTTTATGATTGTACAGGATTAGAAGAGAAACATCCTTCAAGACTTGTATATGAGTGCACCAGCAAATAAAGGTGTTAGGAGTATGACTAGCTCCCGAGGCAGCAACATGGTGACAGTGCAAGACGGACAGAGTGGAAGAAGAGAGTCAGCAGTTAATTTATCTGGAGCACATGTGAGGGTGAAATTTCGGGAGTGGCACTGTAATGCAGTACGAATGCTTGTATCTCCCAGTGGAGTGCCTGGGATCGAGTCCAGCTGCTGCTGCGAATCCAGTTTGCTGCTAATGCACACTATTGGATGCAGTAGATGATGGCCCAAGTACAGGGGTTCTTGTCACCTCCAGGGGAGACCCAGAAGCAGTTCTTGTTTTCTGACCTCATCTCAGCCCAGCCCTATCTGAAGAATTTAGGGAGTGAACCAGAGAGTGAAAAATTTCTCTCTCTCTTCTCTCTGTCACTGCCTCTTCCAAATAAATGCTTAAAATTATAGATTCTGGGACATTCTTTAAGAAATTTGTAGTGAGAAATGTGTGGTCTCAATTTTATTTTTTATCATTCTTTGGAGGGTGCAGTGTATATCTTACAAAAATTGCAGAAATGGAAAATAATGCATTGATGATTCAATGAAAAAAAAAAAGACTTAGTAAACTGATACAGAGAACTTGGAATAGATGCATTTAAAATGGAATGGCCTTGCCAGAAAGCCAATAGACTGTCCATTCGAAAAGGTGCATGATTTGGGTAATGGAAATAGTATGGTATTTGGTAATGGGTTGGAGTAAAATTAATCATAATAATAAGAATATGTGAATAAATAAAAATTTCTTGAAAATTCTGCATCCTATTTCTAGATCTCTTTTCCTGTTCTGGAGCAGAAGTCCCACTAGAGGGGATGTTGGTACTAATTAGCTATAGTATAAACAAGATGTTTCCATGATATGTTATCCTAACTAGACCTCAATTAAGCTAATTTATTTTCCACTTAAAGAATTAAAGCGAATCACTTTGTATGCTGGTCCTATAATATCCTATAAAATTTTAAAAAAATTCTTACTGTTTTATATGAAATCACTATCCATTATGAATATGCTTTGTTAAGTTTGAATACATCTGGGCCGGCGCCATGGTTCACTTGGTTAATCCTCCACCTGTGGTGCCAGCATCCCATATGGGCACTGGTTCTAGTCCCGGCTGCTCCTCTTCCAGTCCAGCTCTCTGCTGTGGCCCCAGAAAGGAATAGAGGATGGCCCAAGTGCTTGGGCCCCTGCACCCACATGGGAGACCAGGAGGAAGCACCTGGCTCCTGGCTTCGGATGGGTGTAGCTCCGGCAGTGGTGGCCATTTTGGGGGTGAACCAATAGAAGGAAGACCTTTCTCTCTGTCTCTCTCACTGTCTATAACTCTGCCTGTCAAATAAAAAAAAAAAAGTTTGAATACATCTAATATTTGGAATTGTTTGATTTCATTCTGATTACCAATTACCATAGCAATGTAAATTATTACTAAATTAGCGTTGCAAATATCACACAATTATGGCTTTTCTGAAATGGAGAAGTTAAGGAGCAGACATTGGATATAGAAGTTAGGATGTCACTTGGGATGCCCACATCCCATAAGTGAAAGTTTGGATGCAATTCCAACTTCTGTTTCAGATTCCAGCTTCCTGCCAGTGGATACCCTAAGAGCCAGCACTTGGATCCCTACCACACACGGGAACTCATGTGGAATTCCGTGGCTCCTGGCTCTGAATTCACCCAGCCCCAGCATCTGATGACTTTTGAGGAACATATCAGAAAACGGAATATATTTGTACCTCTAAATTTCAAGTAAATAGAATAACTAATACAAGAGAAAAGTTTTAACTGAAAAAGTTAATACAAGATTATCATTTTTCATTTTAACTTATATTTGATTAAAAAGATGTTAAGTATATGAAATGCATATAATATATATGTAATCTATGAAGAACTGTCATGAACATAACCAAAAACTCTTAATGAGTTATCACCACCTTTGATGGAACTATTTCTCTGCCCCTCCACTATCACATTACTCTGTCAACTCTCAGGGATAAATATTATTCAGGTTTTTTACGTTCCCCTTTTCTTCTGCTTTAAGTAGTAATTTGAAAAGATATTATGTTATATATATTCACATGTAAAATTTATTCAGGAAAGTGATTTTCTGTATTAGATTTGAAATAATATATTAAAAGAGAATATTTAGAATGCCATGTACTTTAAGCAATTTATTTTTTAAAGATTTATTTATTTATTAGAAAGTTAGAATTACACAGAGAGGGGAGAGAGAGAGAGAGAGAGAGAGAGAGAGAGGTCTTCCATCCGATGGTTCACTCCCCAATTGGCCTCAATGGCCAGAGCTGCACCAATTTGAAGCCAGGAGCCAGGAGCTTCTTCTGGGTAACCCATACAGGTTCAGGGGCCTAAGGACTTGGGCCATCTTCTACTGCTTTCCCAGGCCATAGCAGAGAGCTGGATCAGAAGTGGAGCAGCTGGGACTAGAACCAGCGCCCACCTGGGATGCCACAGCTTCAGGCAGGGTGTTAACCCACTGAGCCACAGCGCTGGCCACAAACAATTTATTTTGTATAAATGGCAGGCCGCTATACAAAACATTTTAAAGTTTAACTCCCCAAAAGAGTAATAAACCAAATTCCAACAATTTCTAAAATAGTTTATTCTTTCATTAGAATATGACCTGTATTTTTCAGTCTTGAGACATTACTATTGGAACAACATAATGTTCTGCATTGTAAAAGGTTTCTTCCATTTAAGAAGACTTGAAAACACTTTTAGTGATAGCCTTATCAGCAAACATTGAATATATATAATCATATGTATTTGAGTTTTCTTTTTATTTTTTAAAAAAAAGGTTTATTTGAAAGTCAGAGTTACATAGAGAGAGGAGCGGCAGAGAGAGAGTATTCCATCTGCTGGTTCACTCCCCAATTGGACATAATGGTCGGAGTTATGCCAATCCAAAGCCAGGAGCCAGGAGCTTCTTTTGGGTCTCCCGTACGGGTGCAGGGGCTCAAGCTCTTGGGCCATCTTCTACTGCTTTCCCAGGCCATAGCAGAGAGCCGGATTGGAAGGGGAGCAGCTGGGACTAGAACTGGCACCTAATGGGATGCTGGAACTTCAGGCCAAGGCGTTAACCTGCTGAACCACAGGCAATAAAAATATGCCTATCGCTAGTGAATTAGAGTATCTATCACCCACTTTGGTAACCACTTCTGCGCATTACCAGTCATTCTGATATAAATAAAGTATGTAGACAAAGTAGAATCACTTATAAGCTTGCATTTGTTTTCACTGGAAACTCTGAACATGTTTACTGGCATGTCCTCCTGTATGAACTGCTTCATTATGTACTTGGTCCATGTTTCCACTGAATTGTTCAATTTTTTTCTTAACGTTTTCTGTCACTAGTCACGGAGGGGAGGGCAGTTGCCGGAGCAAGTGTCGTGGGTTCTTTTCCTCAGCTTAGTATAGAAATAAAAAGCCAAGAAACAATTTTCAAAGAGGCATAAACTTTCATTTGATAGGCAAGTGATAGAGAAAGCGTCTGGTCCAGGAGGAAACCAGGTGGAGTGCCCAAGTGGGACACCGGCTTTGAGGAAGTGTCTCGGGTTTTTAAGGCATTACTCTGCTCATAGGGTTATCTTATTGGGGGTGCCCATTGGACAGGGGGTTTCACATACGAATGTTGATTGGCTTGGGGCTCATGGAGATAGTGGGGGTCTCATGGAGACTGTCTGTCTCCTTGGGGCTCAGAACCCCTAGTCTGCTAGCTCTGGGTGGAAGATTACAGCCGCCCTGAAGGTGTGATTTAAGGCCACAAGTTCACACAGGCAGCCTGGGTCTCCTGGAACCAGTGTGACTCTCCCCAGGGACTCAGCCCCTTCCCCTTCCAGCTCTGAATGAATGATTGCCCCTGCCTGAAGGTGTGATTTAAGACCACAAGGTCTCACATGCAGCACAAGAAGCTATTAGTGCAGGAGATGCCAGTTGGCCTGGAGACAGGCTTTCCAGCCACAGATGACAGTTTGCCTGTGAAGGACATTCTACCTATGTATGAAGGGGCCCGCAGACTCCCAGCCCCACTGGCCAGCCTCATGTTCCAAAAATGTTTGTGCGTATATTAAGAAATGTATTTATCATCTTATACTGTTTTATTCCATATGGCTGTCCAATGGCTTAATAACATATGTGAATTAAGCCATATTTTCCGCATTCATTTAAATCCACATTTTAATCAAATAATAAATACCCATAAGTAGTTTGATTCATACCTGTTCTTCATTTATTGTTCAGAGGTAAGAACAGTTTTAGCATCTGTAGACCAGAAATTTGTGTATCATTTATCTGTAATACATGCTATTCAAAGTTTCACATGTATGTTTGCATCAGTGTTGTCATCAGCTATAAAAGCAAACTGCAATAACAGCTACGTGCCCAATTTTCAGTCACATTAACAATTCTATTTTTATAAATCATAAAATTCAAAATATTTTTTAGAAAGTAGTGAAGGTAGTAAGGATACTTTTAAAAGTTGATTTTGTAATCAAATATACATCAGTGTAGAGAAAACCAGATCACATTAAAAGAGAATTTATATCAAAAGTGCCTTTCTGTGCCCAGAAGGATGCGTTCGGCAAATGATCCTTAACATTTCAAAGAGCTGGCAACAACACGCACACACTGAGATTTGGGCAGAACTATCATTTCTACTTGCCATAAAATACTCAGGCTAACAATTATATTCAGAGTTAAATTATTATAATCCCAGTGAAATTTAATATGACAGCAAATGTTTTTTTATAAATTTTGATCTTTAAATAATGTGTAACTGCATCTACACTTGTCAACTGAAAGGAAAGCTAAAATGTTGTATCCAATTATGCATACAATTCAGGTAAAAATAAAGTCTCAGTTTAGGTGAGCTACACTTATTATTCATCTTCTTATAAGAATAAAATCAGATGTTTCTTTGCACATTTAAGCATTTCTAACACCCATTAAATTTTCTAAAATCTCATTTCTAAATGTAGTCCTTTAAAATAAACCAGAAGTTATAAAAGCAACGAAAAAACTAAAAAGCTGATGGAGAGCACAGAAGTCTTCAAAGAAACTTCCAAGAAGTTAAATAGAAAATGAAATTCTAAAGGTGTCACACAGACACTCCTAACACTTGGCAGATTTTGAGAAAATGTTTTGGGTAAGCACATTGACACGCCATTTCCAGCACAAGGCCATGTTGGTGATGTGTAGAGGCACAAAGAGGCCTCTGCACCTCCATGAGAAGTTGTGTATGATTTCCTCTCAGTTCCTTAGATCTCACTTAGGACCAAACACAATTCGCAGTTGGGTTAAGTGGTGGCTGGATGAAATGTTCCCGGAGCAGAGATATTCAAGAAAACACAGACATTTAATTCAACTTTATAGAAACCAAATTTCTTTTTCAGCGCAGCTTTATATTTTCAAAAGTATTTCCCCCTCTCTAAAGTTACATTTTGTTTGTTTGTTTGTTTTTTGTTTTTTTGTTTTGTTTTGTTTTGGACAGGCAGAGTCAGACAATGAGAAACAGAAACAGAGAAAAAGGTCTTCCTTCCGTTGGTTTACCCCCCAAATGGCTGCTACGATCTGCACACTGCACCAGTCAGAAACCAGAAGCTAGATGCTTCCTCCTGGTCTCCCATGCGGGTGCAGGGCCCAAGCACTTGGGCCATCCTCCACTGCCTTCCCGGGCCACAGCAGAGAGCTGGACTGGAAGAGGAGCAACCGGGACAGAATCCGGCACCCCAACTGGGACTAGAACCCAGTGTGCTGGCACCGCAGGTGGAGGATTAGCCAAGTGAGCCACGGCACCAGCCTAAAGTTCTTTCAACTCCATTTTCTATATTGAAAAGCTGTATAAATGTTATTTTTAATTTTATATGTGGTGAAACATACACAGAAAATAAACATTTTACAGAGCATGGAATGAGAGGTTGAAAATTAGTTTTTTGTTGTTGTTGTTGTTTAAATATTTACTTTATTTATTTGAAAGACAGAGTTACAAAGAGAGGCAGAGACAGAGAGAGAGGTCTTCCATCCGATGGTTCACTCCCCAGATGGTTGAAATGGCCAGAGCTGCGCTGATCCAAAGGCAGGAGCCAGGAGCTTCTTCTGGGTCTCTCATGTGGGTGCAGGCGCCCAAGGACTGGGGCCATCTTCTTCTGCTTTCCCAGGCCATAGCAGACAGCTGGATCAGAAGAGGAGCAGCCGGGACTAGACCTGGCACCCATATGGGATGCTGGCGCTTTAGGCCAGGGTGTTAACCTGCTGCACCAAAACACCAGCTCTGAAAATTAGTTTTAAAAAGAACCAAATGCATTGTAAGAACAAAAACCGAACATGCATTTGACAGTAAAGGAAAATGGACTAAACACAATTACTTAAATAAAAGATTCGGCAATGTTTGATCTGGTCGGGTTTCTCGGACATCAAACTGAATTTTATTCCCATATGAGTCCTGATGAGTGGTGCCTGGATCATGAGGGCAGATCACTCATAAGAAATGGGTTTGCTATCACAGCAGTTTGGCTCCATTTTCTTTTCTGCACCTGCCTCCTGGCCCTTCCACGTTATCCTACAAGTTGAAGCCACTCAAGGCCCTCCACAGATGCTCCTGTCCAAATGTGAACTCCCCAGCTTCCAAGGCCATGAGCCAAAATCATCTTTTTATAAACTGCCTGATCTCAGATATTCTGTCATAGCAACGGCAATCAGCTGAGGCAGGATCTTAATTTGACTAACAAGTGAGTAATAATAGTTGTTTTCATAAAGAAAATCTGGGACCTGAATTTTTTTTAGATGAATGGTCTTACATTTAATAATCAACAACATAAAATGCTCATATCACATACAACTACATAACAGTTGTAGGGGCACCTGCCAGAGGGGAGAACCCCACCTCTGTCCCTTCTGTGGATGGGCAGCCTGAGGGCTTGTCCCCAAGGACACAGGCCACATTGAGGTCCAGATCTTGGTCCAGCAGGCTTTTGAGTCTTGAGCAGAGACATGGCTCCCTTCAGGCCTACCTTGAACTGCACCTGAACCTGCACAAGCAGGTGGAGCTTTGAGGGAGGCACGCTGAAAGCCAAAAACCACCGGGGAAAGGGGCCTCCCTGGTGTCATTTGCCAGTCAGGTTAAGCTGTGGTTTACGAGTATGGCTTCCCATACTGAAAACTGGTGCAAGTATGGGCTGTTCCACTCACAGTCCAACTCCCTGTTAATGTGCCTGGCAAAGCAGTGGAAGATGGTCCAAGTATTCATGTCCCTGCTACCCATTTGGGAGACCTAGTTGGAGTACCTGGCTCATGGCTTCAACCTGCACAAGCCCTGGCCTTTACAGCTATTTTTGGATTGAACGAGTAGATGAAAGAACTCTCTCCCTTCCTCTCTCCCTCCCCCCATTTCTCTCTATATATTTCATTTTTTCTCACACTCTTTTCTTTTTTTCTGTATCTCCCTCTCTCTTTATCTTTGTCAATCTGGCTTTCAAATAAATAAATAAGTAAATAAATCTTAAAAAAAAAAAACAAGAAGGAACATCAAATTGAGAAAAAATGGACAAAAATATTCTAGGCAAATACAACAGCAAAAAACAGATCATGAATTTAATATCAGTTATGTCTGGAATCAGTTCTGTAGCAGCAAACAAAAGAAAATCTAATGTTTAAGTTATTTATTATTGTATTTATTTACTTAAAAGCTGGAGAAACAAAGAGAGAGAGAGAGAGAGAGAGAGAGAGAGAGAGATTTTCTGCCCATTGGTTTACTCCCTATATGCCTGCCATAGCCTGGACAGGGCCACACCAAAGCCAGGAGCCAGGAACTCCATCCAGGTTTCCCATGTGGGAGGAGGCTCCATCATCAGCTGCTCCCACACTGCATAGCAGGAAGCTAGATTGGAAATAGAGGCAGGACTCTAGCCAACACAACACTGTGGGAAGAAGACATACCAAGAGGTGACTTAACCTGTTGTGCCATGGTGCTTGCTCCAGAACTGTGAATTTTATAATGATATACTGCATAATCCACAATGGAAAGGTAATACTTTTTAATGTAATAACAAAGGATAAACATTTCAACACAAAATTATATGAAATATAAGGAGACATAGCTAGAAACATAGTACTTTTAAGATAATTGATTTCACCAGAATTCATAACAGAATAATGAATATAAAGTGGGTAGGGACAGAGAAAACTTTACTTCAGTTATAGACACATGCACACACACACACACATGTTTCATTTTTGAATACCTTTTCATCTGGTTATTGCTTACAGAACTACCTGTGTTCTTAATGAATTATGGGCTTTTAGCTTTTTACTTGTTATTTACTGGAGCATTCAGAATTGACTATCATATAAGTTAAAAATGTTATCTCAAGAATAAAAAAAGAAAATTAAATTGGCAAATAAGAGAGCTGTCTGCACCTCACTGTTTATTGGAGCTCAATTCACAAAAGCTAAAACATAGAATCAACCTATATGCCCGTCAACAGAAGACTAGATAAATAAATTTTGGGGTATGTACTCTATAGAATACTACACAGTAGTAAAAAAAAATGAAATCCGGTCATTTGCAACAAAATGGAGGAATCTGGAAAACATAATACTTAGTGAAATAAGCCAGTCCCAAAGGAACAAATATCATACGTTCTCCTTGATCAGTGACAACTAACTGAACACCTAAACGAAATCGATTGAAGTGAAATGGACACTATGAGAAACAATGTCTTGATCACCCTTGTCCTGACTATCGAGGAATACTTACTATTTTATTCCTTTTAGTATTTTTTTGTTCTTTTTAATACCATTGGTTGAACTTTTTAATTAACACACAATTATTCGTAGTTGTTTAAATTTAACTGAAAAGGGATTCCTGTTAAATAGAAGAGTGGGAATAAGAAAGGAAGAGATATACAGTTCAGCACATGCTCACTTGGAATTACCCCTAACAGTATAGCTAGAAATGTGCCAGGGGATTCCATCAAGGTGGAATGTACCAATGCCATCTTACTTGTTAAAGTGATCAGTTTAAGTTCATAATTGATCAAAAAGATAGGATTAGTGTCTAAGTGATTACATAAATAAGACCAGTGTCTGCAAATAATAATTGATATAATTAAAAAGGAGGGAATGATCCTTCATGGGAAGCAGGATATGCAGCAGACCCATAGAATGGCAAATGCCGTAAACAGCACTCTGGCCTCAGAATCAGCCCTTAAGGCATTCAGATCTGGCTAAAAAGCCTATGAGAGTTTCGCAGTCATGGAAAGCCAAGACACTCTGGCAAAAAAAAAAAAAAAAAAAAAAAAATTACCTAAGTGTAAGATCTCTATGAGTGAGATCCCAGCAGAAAGAACGGGCCATCAAAGAAGGCAATCCCTTTCTCTGAAAGGAGGAGAGAACTTCTGCTTTGAATATGGCCTTGTCTAAACAATATCAGAGTTGGTGAACTCAAAAGGCTTCAATAGCCTTGGCAGCTCATGACAAGAGCTTTGGGTGATCACTGACGTCAAAAATAAGAGTGTCAATTGTTAAATCAACAATGGGAGTCACTCAAAAATAAGAGTGTCAATTGTTAAATCAACAATGGGAGTCACTGTGCACCTGCTCCCCATTTAGGACCTCTGTCCTTAATGTGCTATACTATGCAAATTAACAGTAAAACTACTACCCAATCTGTACTCTATACTTTGTGTGTCTTTGTGGGTGCAGTCTGTTGAAATCTTTACTAAGCATATACTAAGTTGATCTTCTATATATAAAGATAATTGAAAATGAATCCTGATGAAGAATGGGATGGGAGAGGGAGTGGGAGATGAGATGGTTGCGGGTGGGAGGGAAGTTATAGGGGGGAAAAGCCACTATAATTCAAAAGTTGTACTTTGAAAATTTATATTTATTAAATAAAAGTTTTTAAAAAAAGAAAATATAAGGAAATTTTATTTTACTTTAAATGCAAACATATCAAACTAAGATAATCCACTTTAAATGATATGTACCCACCATTATAGTTTATGCAGATGAGTTCACTGTCCTAAAAGTTTCCTTAGTGCACCTGTCCAGCATTTATATACTAACTACAAATTACATCGATAGTTCATTATAACCATAAATCAACAAAATCAGAAATTAATAATGAAATTTTAACTAAGTCAAAGAGATATCAAGACCAAAATGGCAAAAATCTCAGCAAATAACCTTATTCTGGCACTCCATATGATAGACAATGTCTACAACTCCCATGTGGATGGCAGGGACCCAGTCCTTGGGCCTTTGCAGCTTCTTCGCAGTCTGTACCTGCAGAAACCTGGAGCCAGTAGCTGGAATTAGGTATCAAACTCAGGTGTTTTTTTTGTTTGTTTTGTTTGTTTGTTTGTTTTTGACAGGCAGAGTGGACAGTGAGAGAGAGAGACAGAGAGAAAGGTCTTCTGTGGGCAGCCACAGGCAGTTGCCCCCTTTGCTTACACTTAAACATATGACTGGAGAATTCCAGGCACAGACAATTGGGCTAGGGAGATTCTGGGAAGAGGCAGAGGAACCTAAACCTCTCACAAGAGATACTATAGATAATCAGTCACACCTGAAACCTGCATTTATCACCTAAGTGTTTTATTGTAATCTTAAAAGCCTTTTTTGATATGTAAATCTTTTGTGCTCCTTCTTGTAAACAACTGGTCATGTTTAAATACTACTGGATTTATTCAATAAATGAGCCTTGATCAGGACTTGTCTTGGCTCCATTCTTTGCGTCCTTGTCCCCGCATTCCCACTCTCTGTTTCAGGAAAACCCAGTTCATTGTGCCACAGGCCGGTACAGTCTTCCTTTGCCATTGGTTCACCCTCCAATGGCCGCCGAGGCTGGCGCACTGCACTGATCCGATGGCAGGAGCCAGGTGCTTCTCCTGGTCTCCCATGGGGTGCAGGGCCCAAGGACTTGGGCCATCCTCCACTGCACTCCCTGGCCACAGCAGAGAGCTGGCCTGGAAGAGGGGCAACCGGGACAGAATCCGGCGCCCCGACCTGGACTAGAACCCGGTGTGCCGGCGCCGCAGGCGGAGGATTAGCCTAGTGAGCCGCGCACCGGCCTCAAACTCAGGTGTTCTGATGTGGGATGTGAGTATCCACTGAGCTAAACATCAGCTACCAAGATATTTTTCAATTCCCGTGGCATGAGGATGTCACGAAGCTAATAAAGTGTCCAAACATTCTTGTACACAAATGGTCTGTCTTGAATTAGCAAAAGAGGTGACTTCTGAATGTAGAGTTTATAATCAGCTCTTGTTGGTTGAAAATCACAGGATGTGAAGAAACACATATAAAGAGCCATAGAAATGTTCTTATATTTTGAAGAAAAAGCTTACCTCGGGAAGAGAAAAAAATATTTAAATGCAATATTTTTTTTTAAAGATGTATTTTATTTATTTGAAAGTCAGAGTTACAGAGAGAGGTAGAGACAGAGAGAGAGGTCTTCCATGCTGGTTCACTCTCCAGATGTCTGCAGCGGCCTGAGCTGAGCCGATCTGAAGCCAGGAGCCAGAAGCTTCTTCTGGGTCTCCCATGCGGGTGCAGGGACCCAATAACTTGGGCCATCTTCTACTGCTTTCCCAGGCCATAGCAGAGAGCTGGATCAGAAGAGGAGCAGCTGGCACTAGAACTGGCAACCATATGGGATGCCGGTGCTTCAGGCCAGGGCTTTTTTTTTTTTTTTTTTTTAAGTTTTATTTATTTTCCTTGAAAGAGTTACACAGAGAGAGAAGGAGAGTCAGAGAGAGAGAGAGAGATGCATATGCTGGACATAGACTAGGCCTTTGTCACACACACATAAGCTCATATCACACTTCCTACCTAACAACTGGAAGAAAGCTGGGAGGGATCCAGCTCCTGGCTAATGTGCCTAGGAAGGCAGCAGAGGATAAGCCAAGTACTTTGGCCCCTCCCGTCCTTGTTGGGAGACGTGGACTTCTGACTCCTGACTTTGACCTAGCCAGGCCCTGGCTGTGTGGCCATGTAGGGAGTGACTAGCAGAGGAAATTTTCTCTCTCTCTTCCTTTTTCTGTGTAACTCTGCCTTTCAAATACATAAATAAATAAATAAATCATTTAAAAGATAAAAATAAAGCTGGATGTCCCTGATTTTGTCTCATTATTTGCAAACAATTTGTAGCAAAATAGAAACAAGTAAAATTTTGAGTAGAAAGTTAAAAAAAAAAAAAGAAAGAAAATTTCAGTGTACATTTTCCCAGCTCAGACAAATCAAATAGTCTGAATGTTTAGATTCTTAGGATGGTAATTTTATTGTTGATTCACAGGAAGCCAGGAGGAATTTGCTATCATCCAGTTCTCTCTTTCTCTTCCTTTTGGTGGTGTACTAAACACTGGGATGATGTGGGAAAACTAGGAGGCTCTCCCAGTGTTAAGAAGGGAAGGAGTATACTTGAATGAGGAGGGATCCCAGATGGGTTTCCAGACACTTAAGCTGTCTCCTTTTACTTGCTAATGGGCATCATAAACCATTGTTTTTAGTTTGGGCATCCATAAAAGGTCTGCTGTAAACCCCCTGTCTTCATGCCTCCCACTCACTCCCATTTCTTTGAATGATCTGGGGAGGTAAACAGCCTTAGTATATTGCTAAGCTACAAAAATAAAGTATGTTCTCTTTGGAAAATCTTCACTCATGTTATACAGGGTTCTAAAACTCCTGAGACCTGGTATGTGGAGGAGTAGGAACAGCATGACAGCCACTTTTTGAATCAGTAAAGTTTTCAGTCTAGTGCAAAAAGGCAAAAGAATGTGATTTTTGCTTCAAGTTGGCTGAATATTTGGGAGGGAGTTTTGCAATAGGTCTGCCTTGTAGGATATTCTTAAATAACCTAGGAAGGAAAATTGTGTCTCCTCCACAGAGACAATGGAAAAAGAGAGGAAAATATGACCTAAAAGAAAAGATGTCCAGTGTGGAATGGAAGGTAGGTAAAAGTGAGAAATACTCTGAAAGAATGTCAGAAATTTCATCAAATAAAGTGCAATGGATTTGTTAGAGTATAAAGCATTAGAGTTGGAGAGCATCCTAAATTAGAAGGAAAAATAAAAGTGACTTTCAATGCCTACATTTTAGAGGTGAAAAGAATAAAACAAAGTCTTCTTGGGATTTTACCAAAATCCCATCTAAATCATTTTGGAAGAGCTAACATGAATTATTTCTGGAAGTATAACTTGAGTGCCAGTGATAATTTTCAGAAAAAGGTTTTTAAGATTATTCTGTGAAGTATAACTAGTCAACTTTTCTTGAAAATGGAAATAAAGTGTCCTGATAATGGCTTCAGATTTCACCCCATTCTTTAGTATTAATAATTACTTATAAAAATGTCTACATGTAATTTCTAACATATTGAAAATTACAAAGTAAATAAGGATGTTCTGTCAGTGAGTGGATTATGTGAGGAAGAACCCTCTGAAAGAAATGAATGTGCTTCACTGTGAAATAATGTATTCTAAGCCCCGGCGCCATGGCTCAATAGGCTAATCTTCCACCTGCAGCGCAGGCACACCAGGTTCTAGTCCCCATCAGGGCGCCGGATTCTGTCCTGGTTGCTCCTCTTCCAGTCCAGCTCTCTGCTATGGCCCAGGAGTGCAGTGGAGGATGGCCCAAGTGCTTGGACCCTGCACCTGCATGGGAGACCAGGAGAAGCACCTGCCCCCTGGCTTCAGATCAGTGCGATGCGCTGGCCACAGTGGCCATTGGGGGATGAACCAATGGAAAAGGAAGACCTTTCTTTCCTTCTTTCTTTCTTTCTTTCTTTCTTTCTTTCTTTTTTTTTTTTTTTTTTTTTTTGACAGGCAGAGTGGACAGTGAGAGAGAGAGAGACAGAGAGAAAGGTCTTCCTTTTTCTGTTGGTTCACCACCACCCCCACAATGGCCTCTGCGGCCAGAGTGCGGCGGCTGGCGCACCGCGCTGATCCGAAGCCAGGAGCCAGGTGCTTCTCCTGGTTTCCCATGCAGGTGCAGTTCCCAAGCACTTGGGCCATCCTCCACTGCACTCCCGGGCCATAGCAGAGAGCTGGCCTGGAAGAGGGGCAACCAGGACAGAATCCGGCGCCCCGACCAGGACTAGAACCAGGTGTGCTGGTGCCGCAGGTGGAGGATTAGCCTACTGAGCCACGGTGCCAGCCTGAAGACCTTTCTTTCTGTCTCTCTCTCTCACTGTCTACTCTGCCTGTCCAAAATAATAATAATAATAATAATGTATTCTAAATGGCAAATAATTCAAACTCATTATGCCTATGGCATCATCAAGTTAAGTTTACATAACAAATATTTTCCCATCAGTCAATTGTATTAACTGATGTGTATAGTGATGATATTGTAATGGAGAAAACCAAAATGCAGAGGGATGAGAGAGTCCCATAGAGAGGAACTGCAGTCAGTTGGGCAGTAGGGTCAGCTGTGGAAGCCTACAGGTTGTATTTCACCAAAGTGCCCTCCCAGGCGACAGCATAGAGCTGGACTGGAAGAGGAGCAACCCGGACTAGAACCCGGAGCCCATATGGGATGCGGGTGCTGCAGGTGGAGGATTAACTGAGTGAGCCCCGGCACAGGCCTGGGAACCCAACTTTCAAAGCTAAGGAGACATTTTTCCAACACTTTGTATCATTGCATGCATTCCTTTTTTCTATCACACTTATTTTTGTTCTATTTCAAAATCAAATAGCCATGTGTTTTCAAAGAATATGCAACTGAAATTATTTTCTCTGAGAGATGACTGATGAGGGTTATTTTTGATACTTGACTTTCCTGTGAGATATGTCATAAATAATCAACACAAAACTCCATGACCTGTATATTTTCATAAGACTGTTTTGCTCCAGTTCTACCTTTTTTTCCTTTGGCAGTGCTCCAACCCTTAAATATATGCTTTATCATCTTATCTTTAATTTTCTTCTTAGATGAATTAATATACATGCATAATTTAAGTTGTTTATTAGTTTTATGAGTTAAAGAGCCATCTCCAGCCCTCATCCTGAACCTAAGGTGCTTTCAAATGTAGAACTATTTGTAACTCTTTTGATTAATTGAGATTTGATTGAAGGGCTCTAAATAACATATTTTATGAATTTTTTTCTGTGTAAGTTTTTGGCATTATTTGTAGATCTCTAAATATAGACAAGAATTTGGCCCTCTTTCCTCACTACAGTCTAAATTTTCCCATTCCCAAACCTCAATACTATAAAGATTTTTATAATTGTGTAATTGAGACTGGATCAGCATTTTGTATTTACATTGTTATTACTATACAATTATTCATGCCAAACCATGTGTTATTTTCTGATATCTCCTTTTCCTGAATATCTCCTCCCCTCACCCAATCCACAAAGAATTAATTTATTTTCCTTTTGGTGTTCTATGTAGTTCAGTTTTGTTAAACTCTCTCAGTATATTGGGAAATGTACTCCAACCATTTTATGCCATTGAAAAATCTTCCCAAAGTCTCTTTCTGCTCCAGAGTGTCATGGCGCACAACTGTTATACCCAGATCTCCTCTTACCATCATCCTGGGAATTTCGTTCTCTTTTCTTCTTTGTTGAGCTCCTCATTTTCTAGAGCATCTTAGGTTCCATTTTCTTCATGTGTTGCCCTCTAGTTTTCTGAAAAAGAGTTTGAGGGGACTAGTTGTGTGGTGCCACTTGTTGAGGCTGTTTGCAACGCTGGCATCTTATACAAGAGTGCTGTTCATGTCCCAGCTGCCCTGCTTCTGATCCAGTCTCCTGCTGATGAGGGAAAAACAGAGGAAGGTGACCAAAGTACTTGGTTCCCTGATATCCATATGGAGACTCAGATGGAGTTTCTGGCTCCTGGCTTTGGCCGCACCCAGATGAAGCCATTGTGGCTACTTGAGGAGCGATCCAAAAGATGGAGTATTTCTCTCTCTTCCTCAATCTGTCAGTTTGTCTTTCAAATAAATAAATAAATAAATAAAAGCAAATTGTGGAGAATATAAATGTTCTAAGTCTTTGAAAGTCTGAATAAATATGCTAATTATACCCTCTTATTTGATCAATGTTTTGATTACACATTGAGATTCTAGGCAGGAAATATTTGCCTTCAGAATTTTAAACACACTGCTCAATAATCTTCTGATTTCCTAAGTTGTTGAGAAATTATAGCCATTTTGATTTCTGTCCCTTTGAATGTAAATATTAGACCCTTGCAGATATTTCTCTTATTATATGGGTTGATTGTTTTACTCTTTTGGCATTCTTTAAAGCACAAAAAATTTTAATTTTGATAAATTCTAATTTACATATTTTATTTTATTTGTTGATTGTACTTTTGGTGTTATATCTAAGAAACTATTGTGATATCTAAGATTGTGAAATTGTGTTCATTGCATGTGGATATCCAGTTGCCCTTGAATCAATTGTTGAAGTGAATGGCTTTCTCCATTGAATGGTTCACGGTATTTGTTAAAAAGGAATTAATAGTAGATATATGTGTTTATTTCTCTATAGTCAATTATTGTTCATTATATTCTAAGCTTATCCTGGTTCCACTACAACTTTGTACCAAATCTGGGTCTCAGGACATATGAATCCACCATATTTTTTCTTCTTTTTCAACACTGTTTATTCTGGATACCTTGTAATTCTATATAAATCATAGGATCAGCTTTTCTATTTCTGAAAAAATTTATTGAGATTTCTATTGGAGTTTTATTTATTATTGTGTGGCTTATTACCACAAAAAATATTAAGTCTTAACAGTCCATAAACATAGGATGTATTTCCATTTATGCAGGTCTTTTGAAATTTTTTCTACAATGTTTCATGGTTTTCAGTACACACATTTTGTACTGCCTTGATTAAATTTATTGCTATTTTATTCTTTTTTTTAATAAATGTGACTGTTTTTAACTTTCCTTTTGGAGAGATCAGCATGCTAACTGAAATAAGCCAGACTCAGAATGACAAATACATGTTTCCTTTTTTTGCTGGAAGTTAAAATATAAGGAGAATATTTAAAATTAATAAATAAAGGATATTCTGTAAAAATATTCCTTTTGGATTGTTCACTATTAACATATATAAATGCCAATGATTGTTTTATGTTGATCTACACTACTATAGATTCTTGAACCTGTATTTAGCGTTAATGTGGGAGGGTGTGTGTGAGTATTCCTTAGGATTTTCAACATACAATACTAGGGGAACTTAGAAGCTCATGAAGATAGAATTAAAGGACAAAAATTAAAAATAGATCATTTCTCAACATGAGCTCCACCAAGTTCAAGACAGTTTTAGTAAGTACTGAAATCAGCCATTTAGCCCATCCCTAAAGAAGTGAAGATACTGGAAATCTAACCAATCACACAGTCTTTTTTACATTATTACATAATTAAAGAAAGAAAATTGAGAGTTCTTTAAAGATGTTTTAAGAATGGTGGGGAAAGCAGAAGAAGCCACATCAGGACTGTAAAGTGGATGCTTAATAATTTTTCGGGGAAATTCTTCCAAATTTGCCTTTGTGTGATGACAGCAAAGAGCATGGGTATTATGGAGCAGAACTCCTGATGCAATTTTTCCAAGCATTTATCTGCCAAAGATTTGGCTAACTAGCTCAAAACACTATACAAATCAGCAAATGTTATCATTGTTAGATTCTGTGAAAGTCAACACTCAAAATACCTTGATCATCCAAGAAAACTTTCACCAAGACTTTGCTTTCAACTCATCTGCTTTAGCTTTGACTAGAACACTTCCAATTCTAAAACCATTGCTTTGATTTTGTACTATATTCAGTATGGTTTTGGTAAAGCAACTTTGCATTTTCTGCTATAATTCTTTTTGCTTCAGGATCTTTTATTATTATCACTAGGAGTAGTAGTATTTAAAGGCACATTGGCAGAGACAGAAAGGGAAAGGCATAGAGAAAGGGATATACATCTCCTTTCACTCCCTAAATTCTTGCACCAGCCAGGCCTGGACCACAGCTACGTCAGAAGCCAGCACTCTGTGAGGCCTCCATGTGGGTAGCAGGAACCCAAGTATTTCTGCCTTTATCTGCTGCTTCCCAGGTACATTAACAAGAACCTGGATTAGAAGCAGAGACAGAATGTGGCACTAGGCAATGCAATATGGGATGTGGGTATCCCCAGCTGTGGATCAACTTATGTGACACCACTCTCACCCTTTTTGCTTCTGGATCTTGATTCCAGTTGCTCAAAATTTCTATTGAAAAATCTGCTCTTGTCTTCATTTGGTCTGGGTGCAACCATTTTTCTATCTATTAAGCAAAAATCTGTGCTTCACTTCAATTTTCAGCCAAAATTCTGCATGAGGCACCAGTTGAGATGGCATTCCTCTTCAATGAGGGCATGAGCAAGATTAATTTTTCTCACAGATTGATAAATACTAAAGCCAAGTTATTCACCTTCAAATTGCTGGTTTCTCTGAGCCATTGTCTCCATAAACTTTGTATAAAGCATAACAACCATTCTTCTACCCAAGTTTCACCATCAATTTGTTGTTGGTTTTTGCTTCAAATTTAGCAGAATACATTTTGCTCTGAAAGGAGCTCTTTATAAAAAATATCTTATCCATTTTAGTGTCTCATACTATTTCTCACTTAGACAAATTGTTACAACTTAGTCTGCATTTATTTCCATTCAAACAACTTCTGAAAACCTTGCATAGTTTCTTCATAACACAAAATGTCAATAAACTTTTGAAGATTTCTCATAGACAGTCTTTTATTCCAGTTGGAAGGCCTTTATATTATTTTCCTTTCTTCTCTGTCTCTCCCTCCCTCTCGCCCTTCCTTCCTTCCTTCCTTCCTTCCTTCCTTCCTTCCTTCCTTCCTTCCTTCCTTCCTTCCTTCCTTCCTTCCCTCCTTCTCTTCATCACTCTAGCTAGTAAATGCCAAGAAAATACTTAGTAGAATGTTGACAGAGCACATCTTTGTATTGTTCATGATCTTTGAAGACATCTTTCAAAGTTTTGCATGAGTATTTGTTGATTGACATGTGTTTTTGTTCTCCATGAAAATTAAGTCAACTGCATTTCCTTTGTTAACTGAGATCAGGTGTAGTTTTTTTTTCCTTTTATTGTACCCATACTGTGTATTAATTTATTGATTTTTATATATTTAATAGCCACTGCACTTCTGGAATAAACTCTACTTGATGACTGTGTAAAATAATTCATATGCTTCTGGATTCAAGTTGCTAGTACTTCATTGAAAATTTTTGCACCTAAATTCTTGGGGAATATTAGACTGTATTTTTCTTTCCTTGCAATATCCTTGGTTTTATTAAAAAACTAACATTTTCCTTATAAAATGAGCTGGGAATAAAGTATGAAGTACCTTCTCTTATTTTTTGGAAGCATTCAAGAAAAATTATTTTTGCTTCTTTACTTGTTTGGCAAAATGAAACCATCTGGACCTGGATTGATTTTCTTTGATAGAGCGTTTTTGATTATTCCCTCAATCTTAATACTATTTATAGATTTAGAGATTTTTTTTGTTTTTAGGTGTTTATTCCTGAATAGGTCTAAATTTAAAAACAAAAATTATACAGTATAAAGTGTTCCCTTAAACCCCACAAATAATTTCCCTATTGTTAACTACTTATCTCAGTATAATTTCTATTTCTTCTTGTATTTTGTATATTTTGCATTTCTAGGAACTTATTCGTTTCATCTAGGTTCTCTAAATTTGTATAACATTACTCATATTACTCCCTTCTAATTTTTCTTATTTTTTGAAGTAAGATGTAAATGTCCCCATTTTTGTTCCTAATTCTCATAATTTGAGTGTCTATGTCTCTTTCTCATCCTTGGCCAGTTTAGATAAAAGTTTTAGGAATTCTGCTGATCTTTTTAAACAATCATCTGACTTTTGGCTTAGATTTTATTGAATATCTATTTGTCCTTCTTGCATTTAAACTTTCATTTATCTCCTCTCTACTGTCATTTCCTTTCTTCTGCTAGATTCGGGTTTAGTTTTATCCTCTATTTCTAGTTACCTAGGGTGTAAAGTTAAATCATTTATTTGAAATAATTTTAATATAGTTATTATCAGTAATGGATACCCCCTTTGCTTACTACCTTTGTTAAACTCCTCAAGCTGGTATGTTGTATTTTTATTTCCTTTTAGCTGTAAATATTTTCTAATTTTCTTTGTGACATATTTTTCATGGGATTTTTTGAAATGGGCTACTTTACTTGCACATATTTGACAATTTTCCAGTTTTCCTTCTGTTTTTCATGCTAGTTTCACTTCCTGTGGTTGAATATGATAGTCATCGTGATGTCAAATTTCTTACATCTTGAGGAGACTTGTATAATCTACATTTGGTCTTCTGTGTGTTCTGCTGTCATTTGATAAAGTGTTCTTTATATATTACATCTACCTGACTTACACTATTGTCCAAGTCCTATGTTTCCTTCATTAACAGCATAGCTCAAGCCACCTATTTACGCTATTACTCTCAAAGAGCTTTGCACATAAGCTCCTCTAGTGTGAAGACAGATTTGCAGCAATCTAAAAAGCTACACTGGACAGAACCTGGTGATTCCTCATCCTTAGTAAAATTACTAAGTACTATTATATTAAAGGACCAAGAAATTATGCCATGATGCAGATATTTTGAACTCCTTAGATTTAGCTGTCATTTAAATTGTCTGGAATCCAATACAGTACAGTAAGAATTTCTCAGAAGTTAAATTTGAGACACAGTGATAAAAGAAATTGTGGATCTTATCATATTAGTCTTTTAAATAATTAATGACATCCATTCATCTATGCATTTATCTGAGAGAAAATGTATAAGTTTTCCTTTATATCCATTTGATGATGAGTGAGTTTTTCAGCTCTGTCTATTTTGTGTGGATTGCATCATTTATTCTTAACAACAAACAATATTTAGACAGATAGTATTATTAATTCTATTTCACATTCAAAAGTGACAGTTAATGATGAGAAGAAAGGTTCCAAAAGAAACAACATAGCAAGTCAAAGATACTGAATTGAAACCCAGCAAAGCATAATTCATCCTGTAGCACTTATAACCTAAAATAGCCAGTAAGCTTCATTAGTCACAATCTTTCTACAGTTTCCTTCAGATTAGCACTTTTATCATTCTCAAATTACCATTCAGTTTATCACCTCATATTCAATCATACAAGGCACTCTTTACTTTTATTCATGAGAATTATTCCTTTCCAGAGGCCAGTGAACTTCTAAGGGATAATCCTGTTGCTAAAATTCTAAATCAGGTTGCTGCAATTGTCCTTCCAACTTGTAATGTCAATGAACTGGTTTTGGTGTCACCATTCAGATCAACTAGTGTTTAATAATAGAGAAACTTAAACAGTTAAGAATAATTGCCTTAGAATCATTTGAAATTACATTGACTATGATTTTACAGGCAAAAATTAAAACTTTTAAAAAAGGAAAATTAACAAACCAACCTAACTCTTGATGATCAACTACTGAATTGTAGCCCATAGTATCTTTCCATACATTAAGATGGAATACATCGCAACCCGGAGTGAATACCACCAGTGTGCCAGGCAATGTTGGGACTCGCAAGCCTCCAGACACTGAGAAATTGATCGGGAGGCATCCATCAATTTCAGTGTCTAAAGCCCGAAAACTCAGACTAGCTGCTATGTAAGCAAAGACAAAAGAGAAGCAAAAGAAAAGAGAGATCAGATCTAGTTCAAAGGGAAGGAATACCAATTTCATAATAGCAACATCTTGGATTTTAGTATTTTGGTATATGAAATTCTTTGACACAGCATCATTGAAAGTTAAAATGAAGTAGTCTAGAGGCCTTAATAATTCAGTATAGATTTTTAATCCCAAGTCAAGGTAGGTAATCGTATTATAAGTAATAAGAATTTCTAAATTTCTTTCCTATATCTTCATTATCAAAATTATTACAGAATCACAAAGTATAAAATCAGAACATGTTCCTATTAGGAAAATGAAACAAAGACAAGGTTTGTGTTGATTCCAGCAGGTGGAAAAAGATCAGGATTAGCTATGTCCTCTTAATTATGCCTTGTATTTTAGCAATAGTGTGCCTTGCTGTTCAATAAAGTTTTCAATGAGGATTATAATTCATTACTGCTTGCAATGACTTAGTAAATCTACAAATTTGATTGGAAAACTCAGCACTCAGGATAAGAATAGCTGATTTTTCTATCTTTTCACTCAGGGTTGGGTAGGAAAATCACTTGCACCTTAATCAGTTATAATTTTCTGTATTTCTGGGTAAGAATAATGACTACACTTTCTTCCATGAGTTCTATTTCATCCCTAGTGCTGGCCATTCTGAGTAGACACATCAAAAACTATGTGGCTACTCTTCCCTTAGAAAAATCATAATTATATCTAAGACAGTGTCAGAGGGGCTGGCTCTGTGGCACAGTAGGATAATCCTCTGCTTGCAGTGCCAGCATCCCTTATGGGTGCTGGTTCTAATCCCAGCTGCTCCTCTTCCAATCCAGCTCTCTGCTATGGCTTGGGAAAGCACTAGAGATGGTCCAAGTGCTTGGGCCCCTGAACTCACATGGGAGACCAGGAAGATGCACCTGGCTCCTGACACCAGATCAGCACAGCTCCAGCTTTTGTGGCCATCTGGGGAGTGAACCAACAGAAGGAAGATCTTTCTCTCTGTCTCTCCCTCTCACTGTCTGTAACTCTTAAAAATAAAAACAGTGTCAGAGATGTTAACCCTTATCCCCTGTAGGACACAGGGGTAGCAGCCCTCCTGCCTCAAAAGGAAAGCAGGAAACTTTCCATGTTGTGAATTTGGTGAAAACCATACTCTAAAGTCTCTAATGATTTTTGTGCCTGTTTTTTGTCTTTTAATAGCTCTAGGCTAATGCTTATATATAGTATTCTTTTCTGTAAATGACAAAATTGTACTCTTAAAAAGTAGGCATGCCCAATTTTAACTCAGGGAGAGGAATGGTTTCACATCCAGCTCTCTCTAGCTGCCATTCCCAAGCTTCATCAACTTCTTTTCAAAGACCTATTCTTCTAGGTTACTTAGATGTTCTTTTGACAGAATTGGTCCAAATTGGTTAGGTTAAACTCCCCCAAAGGTATGCAATACATAATACGACCTTTGCAGCCTTCTTGTGAATGCAGTCATGTCAAACTTCGGTGAGCCTTGACAGAATTAGGTCTGCTAACACTGACAGAGCAGGTTTTCACAACCGACATACAGAGCTTCTTTGTTTGCCCAAAATAGCAACCTTTCCTTTCTCTCAGTCCTTACATGTCTGTGATGTATGCCTCAGTGCACGTTAGTTTTGGTACAATGCATTCATGTAGCATGTAAACCATGCTTGAGTCTGGGGACTGTTATTGAGAGGCGAAAGATTACAACTACCCTTTCAAGTATTCACAAGGACTCACTAATCCCTTGGTAAGGTTCATCTATAAGGCAATGTCAAAAATGCCAAAGAGAGTGAATTGAAATAGGCAAGTATTTGTTAAAGTTATTTTGCCTTTCTCTAGGGTGTTTATATTGGATATATATAGTAACTTAAAGGAAACAAAATATATTTTTGAACAGGTAACGGTCTTTTTCAGATGGAGTCTTAAAATGCCATACCTCAGGTGCACGTTGTGTTGTCTCACCAGCTGTGTGTGAGCATAGAATACAAATATATATACTTACAAATATATATATGAATTGGACATCTCATGATTCGGTTGTTGCTTTCAGCCATTGTTTATACTCCTATGGAACTATGGTCTTTCCACTTTTCACTTGATGTATATTAGGATTAGTGATGCATTAGCCTATGTTTATAGAGTAGACTGAAAATAAGTTTTTGTAAAAATTAAAGAAAAAAAAAAGGAAAGATGGAGGAGGGTTGAGGGACACAAGGAAGAACAGAATATGGTTTTCTTCTTAGAATCATCTCTATGAAATACATGAAATCTGTTCTCTTTATATTAATGAAAATTAAAAAATAAAAAGCAAAAATAAATATATCAAAGGTTTTTGGGAAAAAGGGTGAATTTTTTGTCTTAATCCTCCAACAGTTTAATAAAAGGAAAACACAAAACAGTGTTATTATCATAAAGAATATAAATCTTTAGACAATCTTGGAAAATAATTAATTCAATGAAAGAACTTAAATTGTGTTTAAAGTCTCTCAGTGGTAATTATTTGTTTTCTCTTGATGAGGCAAAATAGAAGTTTATTTCTTGTTAATATTTATATCTGAGATGGTTCCTACAAATGATATTCTCCCTCCTGCATTAGTCTCTGCCTTAAATGTAACTTTAATATGACATAGCAAACATAGTCTTTCCTTCAGATTAATGACCATTCCCTCACACAGATTTTCTTTCATCAGTCTACGACATTAATCACTGTGTCTATTAGCTTTAGTTTTGTCTGTTTGATGTTGCATTAGATTCTTCAAATTGCCCACCACCATTTCCCCTCTGCATTTTTGCAGACGCCTGTATACTCGAACAATCCCCTGTTCTATCAGTGTGCCAGTCTCCTATGCATGCATAGCAGAATGTATTTTTTTCTTGCAGATGAAGTAGAAAATTGAAGTTACCCATAAGTAATGAAGATGGCAAGCAAGGAGAGGGAAGGGAGTATAAAAGGTCAATTATATGGAAAGGATTTGATACATCACTTGATCCTTTGAGATGGTTTTATACTCTAAAATGAAGAGTTAGCGACAGATATTTGTAAACGACAGTGTTTCCTTATGTGTGCACGTTTACATGTGTCTTTGCAAAATGTGGCACAGAGTTAGGAAGGAGTCTCTTTCTCCTTACTCTTAGCAGGATCCAACTACATCGAGCATGGAAGTAGTCATGTACTTGATGAGGAGAACAGTGTCACCCCTGACAGGTACTGGCATTCCAGTGACGCTCAGTGCATCTCCAAAAGGCAATGTGTAGCTGATAGAATGTGAGCAGGAGAAACAGTCACAGTCAGGGGCAAATGGCAGACTATGCAGTGTTGGTGAGAGAATCCAAGAAGTAATCATCAGGAGCCTGTTTGATGGAAGGGGCTGCAAACATGTGGGCATTTCTGAGATTTTCACAACACTATTTATTCAGATTCATTTTTCCAGAAGAGGAATCTGTTACAGGCAAGAGTAAGACACAGGTGACGGGAAAAGAAAGCAGGAGAGTCATCACCGTGCCTTAGGAGGGAGATAGAAGATTTATTTTCATTTCTGTTGAAACAATAATAGAGGTCAGGTGAGTGTGAGTCCAAACTATTTCCTAAGCTATTTTTGTTTGTTTTCCAAATTATCACTAAAGACCACTGTTTGTAGGTCATTATTTCATTAAGTAGATGTTATATATATTTGTTGCATTTGTTCCATATATCTCTGTGTACAATTTTACATACCTGGAGTATACAGTATATGATACTTTCTTTTTCTTTCTTTTTTTTTTAACTGGAGTTTATTGTGCATTTGAAAAATTCAGGCCAGCATCATCTTGCTGGGACTTCTACTTAGACTCACCGGTAATAAGCACAACAAAATAATGCACAGGGTGACAGAGTCATCCCAGAGCTAGAAAATCTTCAAGGTTAGCAAGCCTAAAACAATGAATGGTTACATTCTTTTTTTCCCTTCAAAGAAACCTTTTATTTAAGAAATACAAACTTCATGCATTTCATAAGTACAACTTTAGTAATATAGTTATTCTTCCCACTATATCAGCCTTCCCAATCCTGCTTCTCTTCCCTCTCCCATTCCCAGTACCATTCTCCACTAAGATCCATTTTCAAATAACTTTATACACAGAAGACAAACTCTATACTAAGTAAAAAGTTCAACAACTTGCACACACAAAAAAAAACTGTTCTTTAACAGTCAAGACAAGGGCTGTTCAAAGTCATTGCATCTTGAAGTTAATTTTACTTTTTTTTTTTTTAGAAACTTAATTAACTTTAAAGAAGCACCCAGGAAAGATACATCTTTTGCAAGAACTTAGACATAGTTATAATACAGCTCTTTGAGGACAGAGTTCCTAAATGGGAAATTAGTGCACAGTGATTCCTGTTGTTCATTTAACAATGAACACTCTTATGTATGACATCCGTGATCACCCAAGGCTCTTGACTTGAACTGCTAGGCTATGGAAGCCTTTTGAATCTACAAACTCTGTCAGTTTTACAAGACCATATGCAAAGAAGTTCTCTCTTCCCTTCAGAGAAAAGTACCACCTTCTTTGATGACTGGGTTCGCACCCACCCGGGTCCTTCATGTAGGACATTTTTTGCCACAGTGTCTTGGCTTTCCATTCCTGAAATGCTCTCATGGGCTTTTCAGCCAGACCACAATGCCTTACAAGATTAGAGTGCTACTTAAAGTGACTGTCATTCTGAGTCTGCTGTTTCGACTGCTTACCATTTTGGAGGGTTCACTCTTTTTTTTTAATTTCTATCTATTATTATTACCATACACTTAATCCTATCCATATGATGACTTTAATACAGATGGTATTTTTTGCCACTCAGCTTAAGGGCAACCTTGTCTTGTTCTGGATCTCAGTGAAGTGCTTCCAACTTTTCCCTCATTCAATAGAATGCTGGCCATGGGTTTGTCATAGATTGCCTTGATTGTGTTGAGGAATATTCCTAATACACCCAATTTGATTAGAGTTTTCATCATGAAAAGGTATTGTATTTTATCAAATGCTTTCTCTGCATCCATTGAGATAATCATGTGGTTTTTGTTCAGCAATTAGATAATGTGATATATCACATTGATTGATTTGCGATGGTTGAACCATCCCTGCACATCAGGGATAGATCCCACCTGGCCCTGGAGTAAATGATCTTTCTGATGTGTTGTTGGATTCAATTGGCTAGAATTTTCTTGAGGATATTTGTGTCTATGTTCATCAGGGAAATTGGTCTGTAGTTCACTTTCTCAGCTGCATCTTTTCAGATTTAGGTATTAAGGTGATGCAAGCTTCATAGAAAGAATTTGGGAGGATTCTCTCCCTTTCAATTATTTTGAATAGCTTGATAAGAATTGTAGTTAGTTCTTCTTTAAATCCCTGACAGAATTCAGCATTGAAGTCATCCTGTCCTGGGTTTTTCTTTGTTTGGAAGGTCTTATATTTTTAAAAATGATTTATTTATTTATTTGAAGGTTGGAATTATACAGAGAGAGGAGATGCAGAGAGAGAGAAAGAGAGAAAGAGAGAAATCTTCCATCTGCTGGTTCACTCCAAAATTGGCCACAATAGTCAGAGCTGTGCAGATCTGAAGCCAGAAGCCAGGAGCTTTTCTGAGTCTCCCACACTAATACAGGGGCCCAAGGACTTGGGCCATCTTCTTCTGCTTTCCTAGGCCATAGCAGAGCTGGATCGGAAGTGGAGCAGCCAGTACTCAAACCAGAGCACATATGGGATGCCAGAATTGCAGGCCACACCTTTACCTGCTACACCACAGCGCCGACCCCTGGAGGGTCTTTATTACTGATTCAATTTCCGTCTCGGTTATGGGCCTATTTGGGTTTTCTATGTCATCCTGACTCAATTTAAGTAGGTTGCATGTGCAGGAATTTATCTCTTTCTTCTAGGTTTCCCAGTTTGTTGACATACAGCTCTTTGTAGTAATTTCTGATAATTCTTTTTATTTCTGTGGTGTCTGTAGTTACATTTCCTTTTGTGAGTATATACATCTGTATTTTTTGCATTATTTTCAGATAAAACATCTAACCAAGAATTACTGGCACATACAATATTTACAAAATATTGTAAATATTTTGATAAATGCTGACCACATAGCTTTCTATAAGCATTGAAAAAGCATATATCAATAGCATAAGAATTTGTTCATTCACTGTACCCTCATCATAAATAAGCATTCTAGTTGTTAATGATAACTTGTATATGATGTTAAGACAAAGGCTTACCACATTCTTAATGGTTTCTGAATCCATGGATCAATCAACCACAGATCAAATACATTTAAAAAATTACATCTGATTTCTGCATCCATGGATCAATCAACCACAGGTCAATTATAGTTAAAAAACTGCATCTGTGTTGAATAGATAGACTTTTTCTTTTAATTAATTTTTTTTTACAGGCAGAGTGGACAGTGAGAGAGACAGAGAGAGACAGAGAGAAAGGTCTTCCTTTGCCATTGGTTCACCCTCAAATGGCCGCCACGGCCGGCGCGCTACAGCCAGCACACCACGCTGATCCGAAGGCAGGAGCCAGGTGCTTCTCCTGGTCTCCCATGGGGTGCAGGGCCCAAGCACCTGGGCCATCCTCCACTGCACTCCCGGGACATAGCAGAGAGCTGGCCTGGAAGAGGAGCAACCGGGACAGAATCCGGCTCCCCGACTGGGACTAGAACCTGGTATGCCAGCGCCGCTAGGCGGAGGATTAGCCTAGTGAGCCGCTGCGCCGCCAATAGACGTTTTCTTACAATTATTTTCTAAATCATATGTATTTCACTCTCCTGATGCCTTGCTTCTTCCATATGTTCAGATATCTGGATGTTCTCCATTCTTTATGTTCTCATGGCACCAGTTAACTGTGAAGCACAGAAGCTGACTTTCAAATTTCATGGTAGAAAGAAGAAGATCCTGGGGGCTATTCTGATTCATCTAAGTCAGTGGTTTTCAGCCTTGACTGCACATTAGGCAACAATTATTTACATCAGCAAACATTGTATTAGATATTATAAATTATTTAGAGTTTATTTTTAAATTACATGGGAAAGCTGCCTCGGTTATATTATCAACTATTGATTTTTACAGATAACTAGTATTTGATTTCAATGATTTTCTTTTTTTCTGATTGAAATTTCTTTTTTATTATCTTTATTATTTTACCTATTCTGCTTACTTAGAGTTTAATTTATTCTGCTTTCTTAAAACTAAAGTTTGATCATGTATTAGAGACTTCTCTTTTTTATTTTTATTTCTTTTTTTAAAAAACTTACATAAAAAGAAAAGATTTCATGTACTAAATATATATAATTTTTAGTCCACAGTGATCCTTCCCATGCCTCCTTCTTCCCTCCCCCCTCCTTCCTTTCTTTTTCTTTCTTCTTATTTTTTTTTAGAATACACAGTTTCAATTTACTCTATAGTCACAGGCTTAATCTTTCACTAAAGAATTCTACAAGTAGAAAGACCACTGTTCTTTAGCTATATAGACAAGGGCTATAAATAATAATCAAATTTCAAGATGTCAATTTCACTCACATCACATTTTTGGTACTCTATACATTAGCTTCAAATCAAAGAAAACATGTTATACTTGCCTTTTAGGTACTGGCTTAGTTCACTAAGCATAATGCTATCCAATTGTATCCATTTTGTTGCAAAAGACAGTATTTTATTCTTTTTTGTGGTTGAGTAGTATTTCATCACATATATACCACATTTTCTTTAGTCATTAGTTGGTGGACATTTGGGTTGATTCCATAACTTTGCTATTGTGAATTGAGCTCTTATAAACATGGGTGTGCCAATACCATTTCTTTGGGTAATTTCCAGAAGTGTGATGCCCAGGTAATATGGTAGATCAATTTTCAGATTTTTGAAGAATCTCCATACTGTCTTCCATAACAGTTGTAGTAGTTTACATTCACACCAACAGTGGCTCTTCTTATATTTATGCAAATATTAAATGTTATACATTTTCCACAAAACATTACCTTAGTTTCATATTACCAATTCTATTACATAGTTGATTATATAGTAGATATGTGACTTGCTTTCTAAGCACCATCCAAACTGTATACATTTTCATCCAACTCAAATCATTTCTTAACTTTGCTTTGGCTTCTTTCAACCATTAATTATTTAGAAGTATATTACTTAATTTACAGATATTTTGTAGCTTTCATATATCTTTTTATTATTGAATCATATAGCACATACTTCCATTTTCAAATTCCCATCTTTTATTCTAATATTAACATATTTTGATTTTAGTTTTGCCATAAACACAAAATATATTTGATATTCAGTGATCCATTTTCCACATTTTTGAGATTTAGAGAAACCATAGATCTGTGATCTCATTATTAGAATTTCTTTTTTTGTAGTACAGCTATGCTGATAATAAATTATTTTAGTCTTTGTCTTAAAGTCTTTAATTTCATTCTTCCTGAAAGATATGTTAACCAGTGATGTAACTTGGGATGGATTAGTTTTTGAAATTTCAGAATAAAAAATTATCATATGGACGTATAGTTTTTTATGAGAATTCTTTTGTAATTCTCATATTTGTTCCTCATGGTACAATGATTGCTTTTTTCTGGGTGTTTTCTAGGTTTCCTGTCTATCTTTCGTTTTGGAACTTTAACTATGATGTACTTTGGCAAGTGGTTTATGAAAAATAAGGTGTTTTTCAACTTTATGTTCTCTGTATTTCTTGGATATGCAGTTTGCTTTTTTCATTACTTTGAGATAAGGCTCAGCCATTATCACCTCAATTATTTTATTATCTATTTTGTTTTACTCTCAATCCCATTTCTCCTAAAAAATCCTAAATAAACTTGATGTCCAAAATTGCAGGGTATATTTCTCTGGTTCCTATTCCTTCCACACTTACTCTTTTTCTTTTCATTTGGGTAATTTCTATTGACCTATATTAACATTTTATAGTTTTTTCTTTGACTATTTTGAATATACAGATGACCCAATTGAATGTATTTTTTTCTGTTACTGTATTTTTTCATTTCTAGTACTTCAACATTATTTCTTATAGTTTCTATTACCATTTTTGGAGTCCCATGTCTGTTTATGCATGCTGTAAAACTTTTCTGAGTCTTTATCCTGTTAATTAAGGTGGTTTTCAGTTCCTTGTTTGATGATTTCATCAATGCTTACTTTAAAAATGTTATTTGTTTCTTCCAGTATTGTGACATCATGGAAAAAGCTGCTGCCTGGGACACTGACATCCCACATGGGTTTCGGTTCGAGTCCCGGATGCTCTACCTCTGATCCACCTCCATGTTAATGCTCCTGAGAAAGCATCCAACGACAGCCTAAGTGCTTGGGTACCTGCACCCACATGGGAGACCCAGATAAAGTGCTTGGTTCCTGCCTTTGGCCTACCCCAGCCCTGGCTGTTGCAGCCATTTGGAGAGTGAACCAGTGCATGAAAGAGTGCTCTCTCTCTCTCTCTCCCCCCTCTCTCTCTCTTTCACTTGCCTTTCAAATAAATAAAATAAATCTTTAAAAAATGTTACTTGTTTATTTTCATCGACTTGAAAGGCAGAGTTGTAGAATGTGTGTGTGTGTGTGTGTGTGTGTGTGTGTGGAGAGACAGAGAGAGAGAGAGAAGAGAGAAAGAAAGAGAGAGAGAGAGAGAGTGAGAGATTGATTCTCCATTCACTGGTTCACTCTCCAAATGCCCACAAATGCCAGAACTGATTCAGGCAGGGCACAGTCAGGAGCCCCGAATTCATCTCAAAAACACAATCCAATACAGGTTGCTACATCTTGCCCCAAGCTCCACACCACCTTCTTCATTATGGGTCATTTTGATTTGTTTGTCTCTTGACAGTGAATCCTTATTTTTTTCCTTTTTTGTGTACTACTAAAATTTTGGTTAAAATCTAGGTGTTGTGTGGAGGGCAGAAGAGACAGAAGTCGATAGACTTTTATGCCAGGAAATGAGCACTCTTTCTGTCTGGAGAACTCCTATCTATGGAGCACCAAAGCAGTTCAATTAAGGGTAGATAAAGACTTGCCTTTTGGCATTTCTCTGTTTATCTTCATTGTAATACTAGCTTCAAATATATTTTGTATAATCCTGTGTTTCCAACTTTCAAGGATTCTATGCTTTGATGTTAGCTAAAAATTGTTCAATAATTTGCTATTTTTTTTTTCAAATTCTGTATCATAAGTAGTCCCACATTTCCTTGAATGCTTTTAACCAGGAAAGCCAGTATAGCCGGCGCGGCGGCTCACTAGGCTAATCCTCCACCTGGCGGCGCTGGCACACCGGGTTCTAGTCTCAGTCGGGGCGCTGGATTCTGTCCTGGTTGCCCCTCTTCCAGGCCAGCTCTCTGCTGTGGCCCGGGAGTGCAGTGGAGGATGGACCAAGTACTTGTGCCCTGCACCCCATGGGAGACCAGGAGAAGCACCTGGCTCCTGCCTTCGGATCAGCGCAATGCGCCGGCCGCAGCGCGCCAGCTGTGGCGGCCATTGGAGGGTGAACCAACGGCAAAGGAAGACCTTTCTCTCTGTCTCTCTCTCTCTCTCTCACTGTCCACTCTGCCTGTCAAGGAAAAAAAAAAAAAAAAAAGAGGAGAAAAAAAAAAAAAGCCAGTATTGACATCAACATTTTGCTTTATGATCACAATTATTTCCTTAGATATTGGACTAATTTTTTCTTTTCTAAACTCCACTCTTTGCTGTATTTAAAGAAGTTTATGAATTTGTTTATGAATAGTTCTTTTTTATCACGTTAGTGTAGAAGAGAAGCTCAACATTTTTTATACTAAGTAGAAGCCGAAAGTCCTTTTTCAATTTTGGTATGTTTTTGTATTATTGGCTATTTCAGTGTACTTCAACAAAACTGTGTGACATATTTTCTTTACAAGATGGAAGGAAGCACTTGGAATAAATAATCGATACTAATTATAAATGCATCATCACCATATTGGGGCATGCACAATACATAGCCTTAGTTGAATGAGAGATATATTTTAAAGGGATATGATTAATTAGTTATCAGAGAACTATGTCTCACAGACATTAATCCTATTTTACAAATCTTTTGGGGATTTATAGCATCTTACAAACACTATTCACAACTCAGATTTTAGTTTGCAGTTCTGCCAAATATAAGCTTTTTAAAAAGGAATAGAGAGAGGAAGAGTGAGTCAATTATCCACTGTGCAGCTATAGGAAATCTGGCTATTTTAAGCACATCCTTCAGTGAGGGAGCTGACTTCACTTATCTTCTTCCAAACAACCTCAAATCTGGAAGGCTCCAGTTCATTAAGCCCTTTAAAATGTCATCCAGTTGAAAAGAGGCCAACCTCACAAGTAACTTCTGGGTAACTGAACAACTTAACTCAGATTTTACCTCCTCCAGATATTTCCCTTTGAGATTTCTATTTTGAAAGTTATTTAAAGTGAGTGTATAAGAAGAGTTCATGTCATCCCAGATAGATGTCTTGTGCTTACCTATAGAAATTTTTTCTGATTGGTCTCCAGGCAGCATATAACTTCTATTTCCCTTAAAACATCAATTTTATTGTTACAAATTCTGTGCTAATAATCTAAATCTGAAAAACATTTCAGAAATGATATATCTGATTTTGTCCTTGATAGCACCTAAGATAATGCGCCTGAGACATAAAAGCAATAAAATTTCATATTTTTTCAAAAATACTTTTTTTTCCAAAAACACAAAAACATTCCTTTTAAATAAATTATAGAAATTTTATCTTTGCATATCTGGATGCAAATCTGTGAAAACTTTGGTAATAACCAAAATTGTAGTTGACCTATGCTTTAAATTGTAAAATAAAATTATCTCTGCCAATTTTCCTACTTTAAAACAAACAGGGTGGCATAGCAGGTAAAGCCTCCACCTGCAACACTGACATCCCATATGAGTACCAATTCATATCCTGCTGCTCTACCTCTTATCCAGCTTCCTGTCAATGAGCTGAGACAAGTAGCAGAGGATGGCCCAAGCATTTGACCCACGTGATACACTGAGACGAAGCTTCTGGCTCTTGGCTTCTGTAACTCTTTCACATAAATAAATAAATCTTGAAAACTAATAAACAAGACAATGGAGATGTAATTACTCCTAACTCATGATAAGAATGAGTCTGTTGGAAATTAAAACATGGACAAATGTGACAAAGGGCTCTGTGAAACCAAAGGAAAGAACACCCAAAATTTCAATGAATTATTTAATAAATCAGCTGGGGAAAAAACGTGTAGTACATCTACTTCATCCCAATATGCAAGTAAATTCTACAGAGATTATAGATATTTCTTTAAAAAAAAAAGATTTATTTATTTATTTGAAAGGCAGAGTTACAGAGAGGCAGAGAGAGAAACAAAGAAATCCTCCATCTATTGGTCACCCCTAGATGGCTGCAACAGCCAGAGCTGGGCTGCTCCAAAACCAGGAATTTTTCTCCAGTCTCCCATGCAGATGCAGGAGCCCAGGGACTTGGGCCACCTTCTACTGCTTTCCCAGGCCATAGCAGAGAGCTGGATGGGAAGTGGAGCAGCCAGAACTTGAACCAGTGCTCATATGGGTTGCCGGCACTGCAGACAGTGGCTTTACCCGCTAAGCCACAGGGCTGGCCGTAAGACATTTCCTAAACTGATCTTCTGTATATAAAGAGAATCGAAAATGAATCCTCATGTGAATGAAAGGGGAGAGGGAGTGGGAAAGGGGAGGGATGCGGGTGCGAGAGACGATATGGGGGGGAAGCCATTGTAATCCATAAGCCGTACTTTGGAAATTTATATTCATTAAATAAAAGTTAAAAAAAAAAAGAAATTTTAAAGTGAACTGCAAGGGTAATTTGTCCATAATAATGGATTGGGCAAGAATATATAAAGTTCAACAAAAAGTAAGCCATTTAAACAGCATCTTTGGGAAATGAAAACAGTCTGTGGAAGAAACCTGTGCTCTCCCATGTTTACTCACAGCAGCCTGGAAGTAGATACAACCTGTGTGGAGCAACTGATGACAGTATAAAGGAAATGTGGTAAGATGCCCACTGGAAAACGCTCTGACCACTAAACAGGATGCAGTTATGTCATTTGTAGCAATATGGATGGAACTGGAGGCCAGATATATAAAGACAAATATAATATCAGTTCACCCATGTGTAGAATCTTAAAAAGCTGACATAGACATTGAGAAGTTGAGAATAAAAGAGTGGTTACCAGAGACTGACAAGAGCAGAGTGAAGAGTGCCAAAAGCACAAGGAAATATTTCTCAATGAGTTCTAAGTTACAATTAGATAGGAAAGATAAGTCTGGCGTTTAATTACACCCAAGGTAATTATAAATAATTATAATATACTGCACAAGTATATTTCAACAGAGTTAGGGGAGAATTTTTAATGTTTAAACCACAAAGAAATTGTGTTTGAGAAGACAGTTACATTTACACTGGTTTGAACATTACACATGTGTATCAGATATGTGTATCAGAGCATCACATTACACCATAAATAGGCTATTTTATGAAAGAAGTTTTTATAATTTTAAGGAATAAATAATCAAAATAAATATTAGCAAAGATACTAATATCCAGATAACAGAAAAAAAGCTCAAATTTTACATGTACACCCACCTCTAATAATAAAAATTAATAAAATTAAATAATACTTTTTCTTGCTCATCAAATTGGTAATAAATATAAATATTGAAATTATATCACTATAACAGTTATGTCAGAAAATATTTCATATTTGTTGTTGCCAATTATAAAATTAGTATAGATTTCTTGGAAAGCATTTTGGAAATATGTATTAAAACTTAGAGCATTATCTCCTCTGTTCCTGTTATTATTATTTGTAATAATTTTCATAATTAACTCAAAAAACTTATTCTGACCCTGCAAAAATGGATATACAGGAGCACACGTTGTAGCACAGCCAGTTAAACCTCCACTTGGGACATCCACAGTTCGTATTAGAGTGCCAATTTGATTCCCAGCTACTCTGCTTCCAAACCAACTTCCTGCTAATGCACCCTAGGAGGCAGCAGATGATAGCTCAAGTGCCTGGCCCTTGCCACCAACCTGGGCACCTGGGTGGGGTTCTGCATGAACTGGGATTGGCCTGGCTCATAACTGGATGCTTCGGGTATTTGTGGAGTAAACCAACTGGTAGATTTCTCTCTCTCTCTCTCTCTCTCTCTCTCTCTCTGTGTGTGTGTGTGTGTGTGTGTGTCTGTCTGTCACTCTGTCATTCAACTGAAAATGAACATGTTTTTAAAATATATATTTAGAAAGATAGATGATATAGATAAAAACGTATGCTTTGAATCTTTTTATACTAACAAAAATGGCTAGGAAAACTAAAAAAAAAAGAGAATTTTAGTTAAGTAAATTACTGTGTAGTAAAATGGAATATACCATTATACTGTGCTGCCATAAAGTAGAACAATAGTCTCTTTATATGTATGTTTCATGCACAGAGCATTAATAATTTATATTAGAGTCATCTCAAAATAGAGATATCTTATGTTTTTCATTTTTGACAAATAAACTAAGATTATTTAAAGAATGATGTATCTTTCTAAGCTATTATGGGAAAAGCTCCAAGATGCTGTTAATTGGGGGAATAAAAGGAAAATTAGCATTCCCAGCATGTCTTTGCCATCACTGTCAGGGGAGAGAAAGCTTAGCTTTCCTTCTTATGCTCTTTCACAATCTGGATGTGCATCAGTTATCCTTCAGATATGTTAATAGACAGATGGGAAGATTAAAATGTAAAGATAGAATGATGCATCTTAATATCCCGCTAGTGCAAAAAGTTGGACAGTCTTAACAATCACTTTTTGATATCCCTAAATTAGGATGTTTTCCCTTTACATACATTATTAATATAATACTACTAATTTTACTTTTTAACATTATAATTACAAAGAAATAATTACAAAGTGGAATTGTATGCATTACATTATAAAATAATTTTAATTTTTAAGTTTTCCCTTTTTCTTTTTCAATATTGATGATTTTTCTCATTAAAATTAGTTTTCCTCCTTCATTTTTTATCAGCTGGTGTATGAGTATCACTAGGCACTTAAAATAATTTGGGTCTATTTGCCCAGTGAATTAAATAATGAAAATAACAAGCATAACTTTGATATTACATCAAGGTTTGAGACTGGTACACTCTTTTTTCAAATTTAATTCTCAAAAAACAGTTAAAGAATAACAATATATAATCAGAATGTTCTATCAAAATAGGGAATAGTAAATTCTATCTAATTCATTGAACATAAACATGTTTATTTTCAAATAAATTCTCAATCTACTTTAAGCAATCCTCAAAGTAATTTTATTCACAAAAATATGACATCTTCTCCCATGTAATTTAATATTCATTTTGTGAAATTCTTTCTGCATCATTCTAGGTTGTATATTTAATTTGTCATATGACAAAGTTAATCTCCAAGTAATACTGAAGTTGATTGGGAGAAAAACAAAGATTTGAAGACATAAAGCAGCATTATCAACCGCCTTGTTCAGTGAAACTCTTATCTGGAAGTGTTTTTTAATAAAATGACTAGAAGAGACTAATGACAAGGGACTAAAAGACAAATTTAAGACTAAAAAGGGACAGAATTCAACCAGTTCCCTGGAGTGCTGACAACTAGCTGGAATTCAAGATCTCTATCATTTAATTAATGTTCCACTGGACCTCATATAATGGTTATTTCCAATTTACTGTTACTTCTTCAGGCAGAAAGCCTTGAAGTGGATGGAAATTGGATCTGAATGTCTTTCACCGCTTCACACTCAAGCTCTACATCAGGAGCTTTTTCTGAACATCAAAAAATACAACAAAATTTAATCCACATTGTCTTCAACTTTCTAGAACTACTTTTGCTTTCTAGAACTACTTTTTCTATGGCCAGCACCACAGCTCACTTGGCTAATCCTCCACCTGTGGCACCGGCACCCCGGGGTTCTAGTCCCAGTTGGGGTGCTGGATTCTGTCCCGGTTGCTCCTCTTCCAGTCCAGCTCTCTGCTGGGGCCCGGGAAGGCAGTGGAGGATGGCCCAAGTGCTTGGGCCCTGCACCTGCTTGGGAGACCAGGAAGAAGCACCTGGCTCCTGGCTTCGGATCAGCGCGGTGCACAGGCCTTAGCAGCCATTTGAGGAGTCAACCAACAGAAAGAAGACCTTTCTCTTTGTCTCTCTCTCTCTCACTGTCTAACTCTGCCTGTCAAAAGAAGAAGAAGAAGAAGAAGAAGAAGAAGAAGAAGAAGAAGAAGAAGAAGAAGAAGAAGAAGATTATACTCCTATAGATTTAAGCATCTGTGATTACTTTAAAATTTACTGTATTGGGGTGAAATGGTCATTTTTCCATACAATTATTATTTATAGCCTTTGTTTACATTGCCACTAAACTAGATTCTTTTCTATTTTTTACTTAGTAAACTTCTTATTCAGTGAAATACAAAGTCTTTTCATTGCAATGTAAAGTTAAAATGTTATGAAAGAAAAGGAAAAGGAAAGAAAAGAGGAGGAGGAAGAGAAGAAGAAAGGAAATATCATATTGTTCTCAGAATTGTATCTATAAGTAGCACTGAATCTGTTAAAACAATTAAAAATTTTTAAAAGAATTATTTTGTGTATTCAAATAATAGTAATACAAGAGACTATTAATAATCACTTAAAAATTATTAAAAACCCCTTTAAGGACTTTTAGATTTAAAGTATATGGTTAGCATATTCATTTCACTAAATGAATTACACATCTGCATGAGTCACAAAGGGCGTGAACTGCATACTAGTTACCGAAGTCAGTAGAATGATAGTACATTGTGTAATATTTCAGAGTTAACTTGTAACCTAAAATATGTGAAAAGATGAGCAAACTAAGCATTTAGTTATTTTGTTTTCTTAATAATTTCAAGCATTTGTATTTTAAATTTTAATTTACCGCAAACACTTAAATTAAGGGAAAATGTTGTTTTGTGCTTAATACTAATTTAAAGATGACAAAATGTTTCATTGAAATTTTTATTAAGAATGCACAATTTTATGAGCTCAACAAAAATAAAGTGATGATGAAAGTAATTCTGAGGAAATTAAAAACAACATATGCTGCTAGTTTTACCAGTAGGTATGAGTCTTCATATATAGTCAGATCTTCATATCTGTGAATTCTGCAACCAAGGATTTAACTAATCAAAAATATTCTAAAGAGAAGATCATGTCCATACTGAACATATACAGACTATTTTCTTGTCATTATTCCTGGAACATACAGCATAATAACTCTTGGTATAGTTAGATTTCACTAGTTATTATAAGTTAACTAGAAATAATTTAAAGTATTCATGAGGGCTTGCTTAGATTATATGTAAATATTATGCCATTTTATATAAGGTATTTGAGGTTTTTTTTAATTTAATTGAAAGGCAGAATTACAGAGAGAAGAGGAGAGAGAGAGAGAGAGAGAGAGAGAGATCGATCTTCCATCTTGGTTCACTCCCAAATGGCCACATTGGCTGGGGCTGGGCCAGGTCGAAGCCAGGAGCCTGGAGCTTCTTCCATTTCTCCCACATGGGTAGAGGGGCCCAAACACTTGGGCAGACTTCCTTTGTTTCCTCAGGTGTATTAGCAGATAGCTGGATCGGAAGTTGAGCAGCCAGGACTCAAACCAGTGCCCCCATGAGATGCCAACCTTGCAGGTGGAGGCTTGACCCACTACACCACAATGCTGGCCACAAATAAAAATATTTGAGGAACCGGTATTGTGATATAGTGGGTCAAGCCACTGCCTGCAGTGCTGGCATCCAATATGGGTGCTGGTTTGAGTCCTGGCTGCTCCATTTCCAAACCAGCTCTCTGCTATGGCCTGAGAAAGCAGTGCAATATGGTCCAAGTCCTTGGGCCCCCGCACCCATGTGGGAGACTCGGAAGCTCCTGACTCCTGGCTTTGGATTGGCACAGCTCTGGCCATTGCAGGCAATTGGAGAGTGAACCAGCGGATGGAAGAACTCTCTCTCTCTCCCTCTCTGCCTCTCCTTCTCTCTATATAACTCTTTCAATAAATAAATGAATCTTTAAAAAAAGATATTTGAACTTTTATAGGTTTTGATATCCACAGTGGTCTTGGAATCAATCCCCAATGGATGCCAGGGGCTACTTCTTTTGAGTTGGGGTTGGTAGCACAAGCTGATAAATGCTAAAACCAGTATTAATTGTGTAAATGTATTGTCTTATAAAGTTATGAAATAAGTAAAATTTATGTGGCATTTGTTTACCAAAGATAGTCATAATTTCAAGCTAAAGTAATTATTTGATAGAAAAGAAATTTTAAGTTTAAAAAATTGAATTAAGTATTTGTTGACAGTGAAATATTCAGTACTTCACATAAAAGTATACGTGTTTTCTCCATATCATTGCAATTTTAGTATATGTGCTTCCAAAGCAAGATTATCTTCTCTAGAATTATATCTATGAAATACATAAAATCTGTTCTCTTTACATTAAAAAATTTTAAAATATACATATTATTGGTTTATAGGACAGCATTTAGATTACATGACAAAAAAATCTACATACAATTGCCAAAACAATAGTAAAGATAGAAGTAAATACATACATTTGTTTGAAAAAAAAAACCATGGATATATCAGCAACAAAGAGTAGGGAGCTATATGAGATTTAGCTGCTAATAGAATTAGTTTGACAAGGACACCAAATTGCTAGAAATTAATCTATAAATTTCATATATTTCCAGATAAATTTCTAATGCAATTTCATGTAACACAGCACACATAACCCAAAATTCATATAGAAAATCAAAAGATACCTGGTGCTTGAATAATTTTGAAGACAGCCTGTCTATCCAACAATTAACAAAAAAGATACTTTAAACTGGAACTCATGTTTTGATGTGATAATGTCTGTGGGACATAGACATACACCAATGAAATAGGCAAGGACCAAGAACAGTCATAGAAACTTGATATGTAATATATGATACTGACACTATTACATGTGATTCAAGAAATGAGAAGCTGTATAGTAACACTGGTATGCATGGTTGTCAACCTGAGAAATTTAAAAATCAGATCATTACCTAATAACATAAATTAAAAATAATAAGGTTATTGGGGAATATTTTAATATACAAAGACAAACATACCAGTATTTGTCAGATACCAAACTTTATTGTTGTTTGGCTCTCACTACTTAGTAAAACGGAATTGTGAATTATTTCTTTTAGCCTAAAAATTATTGAGAGTCTAAAAAATTTGAGAGTCTAAAAATTTTGGTAATCTCTGCATGATATGTAAAACCTGTGTATTAAAAACACAAAGTATTGCCGGCGCCACGGCTCACTAGGCTAATCCTCCGCCTAGCGGCACCAGCACACCGGGTTCTAGTCCCGGTCGGGGCGCCGGATTCTGTCCCGGTTGCCCCTCTTCCAGGCCAGCCCTCTGCTGTGGCCAGGGAGTGTAGTGGAGGATGGCCCAGGTGCTTGGGCCCTGCACACCATGGGAGACCAGGAAAAGCACCTGGCTCCTGGCTCCTGGCTCCTGCCATCGGATCAGCGCGGTGCGCTGGCCGCAGCACGCCGGCCGCGGCGGCCATTGGAGGGTGAACCAATGGCAAAAGGAAGACCTTTCTCTTTGTCTCTCTCTCTCACTGTCCACTCTGCCTGTCAAAAAAAATAAAAAATAAAAAAAACACAAAGTATTAAAGAGATGAAACTCATGTATTAAGAACAGAAATGTAAACAGCAAAAAATTTAAATATTTTTGAAATATATTTGGGATACTATATTTATAAAATCAGAGTTGAGAAGGTTTGTTAAGCATATGGCTAATAAAATATCTGGTCGCATATATATATATATATATAATACTTATACATCTAAAGGGAAAGAAACTAACAATCAGAAAGCATTCATGAAACTGACAGTTTATAGAAGAAACAAAATGGCCAATAAACATAAGCAAACATGATCAACCTCAAGAGAAGTCAAGGAAATGCCAGTTAACACTGTTTCACAAACCTTCCAGTATCATAAAGAGATAAATAGAATTGGATGCGCTGCTGGTGTAAAAGTGGTGCAACCATTGCAGGGGACTCAATATATCGGCTCAAAAAGATCCTACAAACACAACCAGGACAAGTACATGGCTCATACTGCTCTAGTGACCCATTCCCAGAGTTGTTCTCTCCTTGGTGGTCTTTTGCCTATAGTTTTCACCTGTCAGATGCATCCAGGTATTTAGCCAAAGACTCAAAGTGCAGCCTAGACATATAAGAACAGCAGAAAAAAAGCCATAGAAAATGGAGTTTCAAAGTTTAAGTTTATTTTTAATTTTAGAATCTATGTGCTGTTTTATCATAAAACACATTTCCATGAACTTTTTGACAAAAATGCAGATATTTCAAAAATTTTTGGACAAAAAGAAACATCTTTATCCCCATGTTTTCATAAAGTTTAAAAAAATTATTTATTTGAGAGGCAGATAGACGAAGAGAAACAGAGAGAACTCTTGTCTGCTGGTTCACTCCCCAGATGCCTGCAATAACTAGGACTGGGCTGGGCTAAGCCAAACCTTGGAGTTGTGAATTCAATCCTGGTTTCTCAGACGGGAGAGGAACCCAACCACTGGAGCCATTACTGCTACCTCTGCTCCTGTGTTAGCAGGAAGCTGGAGGGAGGTATCAAACCTACACTCTCTGATCTGAGATGTGGTTGAATTAACTGGTGTCTTACCCATTTACCGGGCTAAATACCTGCTCCTCACAAACTCCTTGAAGAACCTTCATGTGATAGGAAATACAATTATGGTTAAAGGTTATATTGATTCTGAGTATGAGAGCCCTGTGTAATTGTGTTTGTAAAAGAAAATATCAAGTGCTTCTTATTTAACACGTATGTACTCCCTTTGCAGTTATAATCAATGCTGTTAACATGAGAAGTTGTTAAAAACACTTCATTAATTTATCTGACAAAGAACTATAGGTTGTAAGAATTTTTTTCCTTTACCAAACAACAACAACAACAACAAAAACTTAAAACTATACCAGAATAAAATTAATGAATCATTAGGATTATTGTCTCACTTTAGGAGAGGGACAAACATGAAAGAAAAGTTATAATGTTGAGTCTGATAACACCAGTGGCATTTTATTAGACATGTAGTTTAATAATACACAACACTGATCACAGTCTGAAAGATGTGTTATTAAATCATTTATCTGAGTCATTTAATTAGGGTGTGTCATGTTTAATGGTATTACAGAAAACTTTAAGATCATACTTAGTCTTAGTTGATAGATTTTTTGATTGACTTGTAATTTATGTCTTACAGCCAATCTTGATGTAGAATTTTTGTCTTAATCAATTGTAAACATGTGGACATCAATACACAATCTTCACCAGATAAATGGTATCTAAATGTGTGTGTATCTATGTTATTAAAATGAAAACAAATCAAAGAACTTACTTTCTTGATGTTTGTTAGTTAATAATAAATTTGCTTGTGAATGTTTGGTTCAGTATTTAAGCCATCTCAGTATTAGCAATTTAAAGCTGAGAACATGTACCCTGTGATACTGTTTTTGACAAAATCTTTAGTGACCTATAATTAACCCAAGCTTTGGAATACTAAAAGGAAATCTTTAATAGAAATAAGATAGGATAGAGCACAGAATTATGTGGAACCACACAATTTATGTAATGGTGAACATGAGCATGAAGTTTGGGTTAAAAGAATAAACTTAATGGAATATGGAATACTACTCTGCTATAAAAAAGAATGAACTTCCGTCCCTTGCAATGAAATGAATGGACCTGGAAACAATTAGACTTAGTGAAATTAGCCAGTTCCAGCCGCCATCACGGCTCACTAGGCTAATCCTCCACCTGTGGCGCCAGCACTCTGGGTTCTAGTCCAGGTTGGGGCGTCAGTTCTGTCCGGTTGCTCCTCTTCCAGTCCAACTCTCTGCTGTACCTGGGAAAGCAGTGGAGGATGGTCCAAGTGCTTGGGCCCTGCACCCATGTGGGATACCAGGACGAAGTACCTGGCTCCTGGCTTTGGATCGGCGCAGTGTGCAGGCCGTAGCGACTATTTGAAGGGGGTGAACCAACGGAAGGAAGACCTTTCTCTCTGTCTCTCTCTCTCTCACTGTCTAACTCTACCCGTAGAAAAAAAAAAAGAAATTAGCCAGTCCCAAAAAGACAAATACCATGTTTTCCCTGATCTGTGATAACTAAGAGTACCAAAAAATGTAATTTATATGAGTGAATTGACATTTTGAGGTTTGATTGTTGTTTACAGCCCTTTTATACTACTGAGGAACAATGTTATTTGTTTTGTTTTTGTTTGTTTGTATCTTCTTACTGTTTGCTATATTCTTTAGTATAGGGTTAGCTTATGAATATAAAACAAGCTGAAAGTAGTCATTGTAAAAATTAAAATAAACCATAAGAAAGGAAGTTAGGGTGGGAAGTATCACTATGCTCCTAAATCTGTCTGTATGAAATATATGAAATTTGTTCACCTTATTTAAATAAAATTTACAAAAAAGATAAACTGAAAATCGAAGATGTCATGAGAAAAAGTTAGATCTGCATATTCCCTCTGGCTGTCTGTGGCAGAGGGGAGTTTCATCCTACAAGACAGAAAGTGGGGGCAAATGGACAACTCAGCGTCTAATGATGAAGGACACTAGGCATGATGGGAATACCAAGCTACAAGCAGGGAAGCAAGTGGGACTTAGCATGGACCATGTTACCCACACAGCACCAGACAGGGACAGATCATTCTGAACTTGGAAAAGTCTCCCCAGGGAATCTGGAGAACTGCAGTAACATTCATGGCTAATCAGTTGCATTCATGCATGCAAAATTCTAATCAGCTTCTTAATGCCTCATTCATACATAGGAACAGAGCACAATAATCACAATTGAGAAAAGGCTCTTCTGTGAAAAAGATCAAGCAGAAAATATTTAAAAATATGGTATAGCAGGTTAGGTTACCACTTGGAAAGCTGTATCACTTATCAGAATGCAGATCTTCGTCCAACCTTCTCCATGTTTCCAATCCAGCTCCTTGATAGTGTGCACGGGAGGCATCAGTTGATAGCCCAAGTACCTGGGTCCCTACTATGCATCTGGGAGACCCGGGTGGAGATCCTGGTTCTTGAGTTTAGCCTATCCCTGTTTGTTGCAGGCATTTAGGGAATTAACCAGCAGATGGATGGAAGATTCTCTCTCTCCCCCACCCCCATCTCCCATTTTTGCTTTGCCTTTCACATAAAATAAATCAACCAATCTTAAAAAAATAATTTGGGGACCAGTGCTGTGGCATAGTGGGTAAAGCCTGCAGTGCCGACATCCCATATGGGTGCCAGTTCAAGTCCTAAGTGCTCCACTTCCCATCCAGCTTCTTGCTAATGTGAAAAAGCTGAGAAAGCAGTAGAAGATGGCCCATGTCCTTGGACCCCTGGTCTCACATGGGAAACCCAAAAGAAGCTCCTGGCTTTAGATCAGCCCAGCTCTGGCACTTGCAGCCAGTGGATGGGAAGACCTCTCTTTCTCTCTGCCTCTGCCTCTCTGCAACTTTGCTTTCAAATACATAAATAAATCTTTGAAAAAATGATAATTTGATGTGGTTAGTTTCCAGTGGCACTGCAGTGACTCTATCCAGGCAAGGAATATTTAGGTGGATATTTGGCACAGTGTCCAAGATAGCACGAGGCTTGCCCACATTCCACTTTGGAGTGCCAAGGTTTAAGTTCTGACTCTGTTTCTGAGCTTCCTGCTAATTCTCACCCTGGCAGTGGGGAGGGGAAGGCAACAGGTGATAGCTCAAGTACTTGGGTTCCTCCCATCCGCAGCGGAGATTCAAACAGTTCTCAGCTCCTAGCTTCAGCCTCACTCAGTCCCTACTGTTGTGGGCATTTGGAGAGTGACACAATGGATGGAAGGGCAGTCTCTAACTCTCTCTCTCTCTCTCTCTCTCTCACACACACACACACACACACACTTTCTTTGCCTTTTAAATATATTTCTAAAATTAGAAAAAAGAAATATTTGTCTATTCAATTAGAATACATAAATAAGGCTGGATTTAAAATAAAATTAGTACTGTCGGGGCTTAAATAATACTTTGGTTTGCATTATGGTATTAGAATAAAATAAAATTTTGCCTCACTAAAATAGTTTGTTCTCTTGATTCTCTTTTGGAGTGATTTTACTTCCCCATTTCTGCTACCCTCCAGACAATCTTTGTAAGTCAACTGTATCTATCATTTCTAGTTCTTTCCTTTCCCTGGCTTTCTATCCCATTGTCATCTAACAACCTCATGGAACATCTTACTGCGTGTTGCCAATCACTCACCATGACACATATATATTCTATTTTTTCTTCTCAGCTTCATATGTCCCATTGTGAATTGTCTTCTGACTTAGTATAATTCTTACTGCAGAATTTCTTCTTTGGTGACAGAGGTTCTGTAGGTATATTTTCCATGTTGGCACCAGCATGGATATAAGGAGCACAAAAAAAGATTCAAGTTTGCAAGATAAAGCATTGACCCTGAGGAGTCGTCTAATTCAGTGGTTCTTCAGGAACTTTCAGCTAAGTCTAGACATACATTTGATTGTGACACAGACAAGTGTGCTGGCTTCTACTACTTGGAAGTCGGTAGTGCTTCTAACAAGCCTACAATGTGCAAGCTAACTTTTCACTCCATGGAACTACCCAAAATGAGTGTTAAGATTTAGAAACTTGATTTGATTTGAGATTACTGTGATGCTCATTGGGAGCTTTGATAAACTTGCCTGAAGCTCAAGAGAGGGATCTGGTTAGAACGGCGTCAAGCAAACTACTGGAGACGCACTCGGCTCCTGCAGCAGTTGAGTCATTCCCGATTTTCACATATTCCTCTTTAAAAGTCTGTTAAGACTGTGCTCTCGACTACAGTGAAAAATTCTTCCAAAACATTTTTGCCTTAGTTTTGTTTTGAAATAGCAACAAGTGACAGTCCTTCAAATAGCATTGAATGGAAATACATAAAAAATTGTGAAAATTGATGGTGCAATTCAAAACATAATTCTTGAGTATTTTTAGTGAGTGGTTTTTGCAAGTATTTAATTATTTTGGTTCTGGCATTCAAAAATCCCTTCTCTCTGAAAGAAATGGTTATTATTTTCTACAGATTCTGTTTTTATTCAGTGGGAAATAGCACAAATATTTTAAAATCCTTTGGAGCAATGTTCCTATCCAATGCACTCACTATTCATTCATTCATGGTAAAGTAATTTGATTTGATTTGTCAAGAGACAGCCAAAAAGAACCTTTGGATGTGATATACTTATATAACTCATTTAATGCAATGATTCTTTGGGAAGCAATGATCTTTATGTAGATTTCTTCTGTTTTTCCCTAGTGAAAACCTACTTTGTCACTTCTTTCAGATGCTCTCTGCTTGAAGGATTTCAGGGTATGGGTTATTGTTTTCTGTAAGGGAAATGATGATCACCTCCTTCAAACTCTCTTATGGGCCGGCGCCGTGGCTCACTAGGCTAATCCTCTTCCTGCGGTGCCGGCATCCTGGGTTCTAGTCCCGGTCGGGGCGCCGGATTCTATCCCAGTTGCTCCTCTTCTAGTCCAGCTCAGGAGTGCAGTGGAGGATGGCCCAAGTGCTTGGGCCCTGCACCCCATGGGAGACCAGGAGAAGCACCTGGCTCTTGCCATCAGATCAGCGCGGTGCGCCGGCTGCAGCGCGCAGGCCGCGGTGGCCATTAGAGGGTGAACCAATGGCAAAAGGAAGACCTTTCTCTCTCTCTCTCTCTCTCTCACTGTCCACTCTGCCTGTCAAAAAAAAAAAAAAAAAAAAAAAAAAAAAAAAAAAAAAAAAACAACTCTATTGTGCTCATTTTTCTCCTCACCCTACGACATCAAAGATGACATGTTTACTGCTATTCCGAAGTTCAGGCACTTCTGCAAAGAGTATCCCTGACAGGATACTGAAAGGTGAATCAGCCTGCTGCTGCCTGCTCCAGGGCTTCGGACACATTCCTAGAAGAGGCTATTTATTAGAGAAAAAAAATAATGGAAATCAGAGTAACTATTGATGAGTTCTTGTTTTTATTGGAAATCAGAGTAACTATTGATGAGTTCTTGTTTTTATTGGACCCACTCAATTACGTTTTCATCCTAAAGTCAAATTAAACCAACTTGCACTTTATGAAACATTTAAAACATGTGCTCAATGATTTCTGTGTAATGTTGTCCATGGCATGGAAGTGAGCACACACCCACATACACACACAAAAAGTCAAATATTCAACAATAAAAAAGACAAAAGAGAAAATTCTGCAACCACTCTAAAGTTTATTTGTATATGTTTTTAAATTAATGTCCATTGTAGCATACACATAGGTGGCAAATAACAAGTATACTCCTCTGAATTCTCACAAAATAAGTACATTCATGTATCCATGGTCAGAAAACATTGAATATTAGGTATTTTTCATATAAAAATGCGCTATCTTCACAGGTTAAAGTTTATGATGCAGATTTCTACTTTTCTCATTTTTAAAAAATTTTAATTTATTTGAAAGGCAGGGTTACAGAGTGAGAAAGAAAAATCTTCCATCTGCTGGTTCACGCTCCAAATGGCTACAACTGCTAGAGCTAGGCCAATCTGAAGCCAGGAACCAGGAGCCAGGAGCTTCATCGAGTCTCACACAAGGGTACAGGGGCCCAAGCACTTGGGCCATCTTCTGCTGCTTTCCCAGGCACATTAGAAGAGAGCTGGATGAGAAATGCAGCAACTGTGATTCCAACTGGTACCCTTAAGGTGTTCTGGCATTGGAAGCAGAGGCTTAACCTGCTATGCCACAATGCGGCCCCTATCTTCACATTGCTAGTTTCTCTCTTACTTCGAAGCCCTTAATTTTACTATTTAATTTGATTAATATTAATTTTTCCAGCTACCCTGTAAATATGGAATTTCTTTTGCTGTTTGAAATTCCATGCAGTCATTACTTTGCATATATATATATATATATATGCATAAATACACATATAACAAATACAAGCACCTTTATCTTTTTGTTTATATTGTAACCCAAAGAGTCTGGCAAATAACATGGGGCCAGCGTTGTGGCACAGGCAGTTCAGCCACCACTTGGAGCACCTGCCTCCCATAAGAGCACTGGTCCGAGTCCTGGAGACCCTGCTTCCTATCCAGCTCCTTGCTAATGTGTCTGGGGAAGTAGCTGAAGATGGCCTAGGTCCTTAGGCCCCTGCACCCATGTGGGAGACACAGAAGAAGCTCCTGACTCTTGGCTTCGGATCGGTGCAGCTCCTGCCATTTAGAACAGTTGGGGAGTGAACCAGTGGATGGAAGGCCTGTCTCTCTGTGTCTCTACCTCTCTCTGTAACTCTGTCTTTCAAATAAATAAAATAAACCTTTTTTAAAAAACTTAAGAATATATCACTATTACTCTAGAAACATGAAATATCAAATATTTTACCTCACCAAACACCCTATTCTCCTGATTCCTTTGGAATGCTGTTAAATATTCATGTTTGTCACCCATTGGATTATGCTCTTACCAAGGTAATGTTATATTTTATTACTGTTTTTTCTTGTATTCTCCCCATCTATATCATACATGCACACGGAACAGAATATGACACCACTCCAGCCATTTCAGCATGATCCACAGATATTTATTTATTTATGATTTATTTATTTATTTGAAAGACAGAGTTACAGAGAGAGGTAGAGACAGAGAGAGAGGTCTTCCATCTGCTGATTCACTCCCCAATTGGCCACAATGGCCAGAGCTGCTCTGATCCTAAGCCAGGAGCCAGGAGCTTCTTCTGAGTCTACCACGTGCGTACAGGGGCCCAAGGACTTGGGCCATATTCTACTGCTATCCCAGGCCATAACAGAGAGCTGGATGGGAAGAGGAGCAGCTGGGACTAGAACCAGTGCCCATATGGGATGCCGGCACTTCAGGCCAGGGCTTTAACACACTGAGCCATAGCACCAGCACCCACAGATATTATTCACCAATATTTCCTTTATGTGTCCATTTTGTGTAAATATCTTTTGATGTATTTATTTCCAATCTCACTTGGGTATTTCCTCAGTGAAGGATACAGTCTCCATTTCCTCCACAAGTAAGTCTACAACTATTTCATCTGGCTGGAAAATGATGCTTTGCCTGGAAATATGATTTTTGCAGAAAGTAATTTTCTCCCATGGCATTTTTGCTTTTGTTGCTGTTAATGAAAAACTTGATGCCTTACTTAATCTTTGTTTCCTTTTTAAGCAGCTCTCCTTGATCTGGAAGCTTAAGACACTATCTTTATAATTATAGATTTCATGAATTTTATCAGCATAAGTGTCCTTCTTAAGACAGAATGAATTTTCTCATTTTACTAATATTTTCTGTTACAAGTTCATTTTCAAAATCTTGGGGCCGGCGCCATGGCTCACTTGGTAAATCCTCTGCCTGTGGCACCAGCATCCCATATGGGTGCCAAGTTCTAGTCCTGGTTGCTCCTCTTCCAGTCCAGCTCTCTGATGTGGCCCGGGATGGCAGTGGAGGATGGCCCAAGTGCTTGGGCCCTGCACCTGCACGGGAGACCAGGAAGAAGCACCTGGCTCCTGGCTTCAGATCGGCACAGCGCTGGCCTTAGTGGCCTTTTGGGGAGTGAACCAACAGAAGGAAGACCTTTCTCTCTCTCTCTCACTGTCAAATAAAAAAAAAAAAAATCTTGAATCTTTTCTCTCATGGTTGTTTTTTTTTTTTTGCATTTTTTTCTCTTTCAGAAACTTCAATATCAAGGGACCATCACTAAGTCACAATGGGTTAAGATACCACTTGGGAAGCCTGCATCCAATATCAGAGTGCCTGGTTTGAATCTGGTTACTCTACCTTGGATCCAGCTTCCTGCTACAGTGCATCCTGACAAGTAGCAGGTGATAGTTCAAATACTTCAGTCTCTGTCACCCATGTGAGAGATGCAAATGGAGTTCCAGGATCCTGATTTTGGGCTGGCTCAGCTCCAGGTTGCAGGCATTTGTGGAATGAACTAGTGGATGAAGGATCTCTCTCTCTCTCTCTCTCTTTCCTTCCCTCCCTCCCTCACCCGATAGTTTTGGTTGCTATAATCAAATCTACTAAACTAGTTTATTCATTTATTTATCACGCCTTCTCCCTCTAGTCTATTTCACTAGGAACTGGATGTTTTCCTTTTTTATCCTTATAGCTGATGAGCACTCTGAGTTGAATCATTTTTTTTTTTTTTACCTATTTATGATACACTCACTGATTTATATTTTGCTTCCTCTGAAATAACAAGAGCTCTGAGTTTTCTCCATCAGCTGGCAAGGTCCTCATTCCTCTGATAAAGTTGATGGGAGGGCATTGTATTGGATTTACCTCCTGCACCAGGCTCCGACTAGATCAGACTGAACTAGAATGCAGTCGATTTGTACCAGATGGCTTGTAGACAAACAGACCTTCAAATGGGCCTGCTGCCCACGAACATGTGATTCACATTAACTAAGCACGAGGTGCCCAGTCTACATGAGCAAGCAAGAGAAGGACACCCCTCTTTCTTCACCCTATTTTTTCCCATTTCTTCCAATAAATTCCACCACTCTGCTCAGCCTATGGGGGCACCTCTCTCTTTTATAGGCGGTTGCTTCTCTATTCATCAGTTGTTAATGAGAGCCAACTTCATCTTTAAACTCAGCGTGTGGAACTTTTGTTCCTTGATATTTCCCTGTTCAGGGCACGTAAAAGTATTACCCTCAGGAACAGGAAAGACTGAGGTGCAGCTTCAACTTTTAACAGCTCCCCTAGGCCTAGGAGAACAGAGGGGTCCTTCCAGGAACGGTGGCCCAGGCTGGAGCCTCCCCTCTTCCTTCCAGGGGTCCTTGGAGTTTAGAACACCACTCTTTCTGCAAATTCCATGAAAACCTGTTGCTGGTTAAAAAACAAGTTCTCCTTTGGCCCAGAAAGGAATATATATATATATATATATATATATATATATATATTATGTATATTCAAGATCTATTTCTTCTCTCAGGACCCTGGGAATGCCCAGAACTTTCCTCAGACCACACAGCCTTGATGAACTATACCAGATACCCGAAGCTACTGATCAGATCTGAGATGTGGGGTTGTGGGACCCGGCATTAGGGCTAGGAGAGTGACGAGGTTGTACTCAACCAAATGCCTTCTCAGATTCATTTCACAATGTCTCAAAATCATCATGTATTCCTTTATTAGCAGAAAACATGAAATTTTATTGCTGTTTTTGTTGCAAAAACTACAGTGTCATGGGAAAAGGTGATGTGATACCAGGGAATGTTTTCAGGATTTGGCTTAGCATGCCTAGCATTATTCCTTTAAATTACCCCAATAAGTCCCAATGGAGTCTTATGCTTATACTTCGGAAGACAATTATTATGCCTCATAAGTGCAATAGAGTTAAAATTGTTAAATATTATTTAAAATACCTTGGTGTGCTACCTGCCAAAATGTCTTTACTAAAATAAAAACCATACTGTTTACTATCAATAAAAATGAAATAATGAAAACAATCCATTAACAGAGTTGGTGCATATGCCACAGACTAACAAGTGTATAGCATTGTAAACACAGAGACGGCTCAAGAACAGAAACCAGCATTTGTTTCTTATAATCAGTTTTATAGCCTGAAAGGTGACACTCTCCTTATGTCAACTCTACAGTTGAGAACTAAAAATGAATCCAGGGTAAAGCTAAAAATTCCTCTAATTTTCAGAATTAAGAATAAATAACATTAACACCTGTTGACCAAACACCGATGTAGAAAGTGGACAATACAAGTGGGACACCATTGTGTTTACAACTTAACAATCAAATCTAACTTTGATGTGAAGATAAAATGCAATTTGTATTTTTAGAAAGATCAGTGGATTGTAGTTAAATTAAGCAAGTAAAGGTAATTTCAACAACATTGTCAAATATATAGAAATTTGAATTATTTTATAATAATATTCTTGTATTCTGTATGTAAAATCAAAATATGGATATTTATTTAAGCCTGATCCTTAACCCCCATATCACATTTCCCTAATAAACCTGGAAGTCAGCTAATATACAGCAAAACTTCTCAAACATTAAGGAGAACAGGGTCACTGGAGAGCTCTTTAAGATAGATTCTTATGCTAACAAGCTCCCAGGTGATGCTACTGGCACATGGACCACGTTTTCTCAAAATAGAGGACATTTTGATTCCATTAGATGTGTCTGAGTTTAATGCCTGTGAATTCAGGCAAAACTGGTAGTTTATGAATACAAAATTTGTAACTCGCAGCTTTATGTAAAAAACTGTATTTATGTGAGTGTAGAAAGAAATATTCTGAAGCAAATAATGGTCAATTTGGGTCATTTTAAACTTCTCTTCTGTATTACAGCTTCTGAAAAGAATGAACAGAACATTAATTTAAAACCCAAAGTGGGGAATGATTGAAGGAAATCTCAGTTGTTGAGTTGATTATGTTCCTGAAATGTAGAATGTAGCCCTCTCTGCTAGAAACACTCATAATAAAATGTAATGTCAACTGCAAATTTGAGGCAATTTCATGATGGCAAAACGCTTAGACAATTTTTTGTAAAACCTCTGTTCTTAGCTTAAGTAAAAAGGTGAAACACTGCTTGATTTTTATTTTTTCCTCTATCCTTGATTTGTGTGTTTTTCTTGTTTGTGCTGAAGAATTGATGGTCTTTGCAAATCCTTTCTGTGATCCTTGAATGATAAACACGGGCTTCTTCGTTTGCTAACTGTGGCAACGTGTTTAAGTGGAGCGGCTTTTGTGTCCTCTGATGGCAGCCGCAGGGCTTCAGTCCCACCTAGGCTTTGAAAATCATGTACAGAGAAAGGTGCACTTCCTTCTCTCCTGCCAAGCTGCATTAGGATATTCCATTGTGCACTGGCATTTGAACGGGAAACCTAGATGATGAATAGACTCTGTAGGTGTGGTATTTCAAATCCCACTTGGCTCAGCAGTGCTCTGGGGAGCTAAGGGTATTATTTACTGAACAGTTCTCAAATGATTCCCTACAATGCATTGTTGTTGACACTTTGTCTTTCCTAACCACCTACTGCAATGTGCTTTGTTTTATAGGAAAGATATATTAAAATGACCTTTCTGTCCCTGTAGGAAAAAAAGAGCCATTTCTCCATTTCTGAGGCCAGGAACAGCCACTTAACTATCCAAACGGATGTCACGTTCTGTTTATTTTTGTTTCTTCCCTGGTGCTGTGGTCTTGCATGGGTTCTGTGCTAGATTCTTCTTTTTGAATATCTTAGCTCTTGCATTGCCTTTGATTTTTTTTCTGATGTAATATAAATAAATAAGAGTTGAAATTTCTTTCATTTTGTTCTTTCCCTACATGTTCCCTGTCATTTACATTACACTTTCAGGGTTTTTTTTTTTTAAGATTTATTTATTTATTTGAAGGCAGAGTTACAGAGAGGCAGAGAGAGAGAGAGAAAGAGAGAGAGAGAAAGGTCTTCCATCTGCTGGTTCACTCCCCAGATGGTTGCAACCCCAGGAGCTACACCAGGAGCCAGAATCTTCTTCTGGGTCTCTCACTTGGATGCAGGGGCCCAAGGGCTTGGGCCATCTTTTACTGCTTTCCCAGGCCATAACACAGAGCTGGATTGGAAGAGGAGCAGCCAGGACTCCAACGGTCGCCCAAATGGGAAGCCAGCACGGCAGGCTATGCCACATCACCGGCCCCTTTAAGTATTTTTAAATATACAAAGAGGTACACTAAAATAAGAAAGGAAAGGAGACAGGAAATATGTTTTAATGAAATATCTTAAATAATTTAACAAATTGCTGGCAAGTGTATATGTTTTGAAGCCATGCAGATAGGCTGGTAACAGAAAGATGGATAGATGAATATTTGCTATTTGAGGGGGAAAACAGTGGGACCTGTATCTACAATCTCAATACTCAAGTGACAAAAAATCTAACACAAATCTATAACTAAAGTAAGAAATACCAAATCTACTCAACAATACAAAAGACATTTGGAATCCTGGGTAGGTGGTAGCACTGTGGCAAACACTGCCATGAGAGAGATACGTGCAAGCCTTCTAAAACTCTATGACCTCTCTGAGGTACGGAGTTATCCAGCGCTATGGTTTGAGCCTATCCCCTCCAAATTCAAGTGTTTCCAATGTGACAGTATTAAGATGTTGCGCCTTTAAGAGACGATGAGGCCACAAGGGCCTTCTTGAACGGAATTAGACGTGCTTATAAAGGGCTTGAGAGAGGCAGTTCATCTTCCTGTTGCTCTTTGACCTTTCATTGTGTGAGGATGCCGCAAACGGGCCCTCACCACACACCACATGCCTGCACCTTGGTGAAAATTGTTGTTGCAAACATTTCTGCTTTTCCAAATTTCCCAGTCTCAAGGACGTTGTGAAGGCAGCACAAAGGGACTATGATAGAAACTGGTACCAGGAGTGGGTGCCACTACCACAAATACCTAAGTGTGTGGAAGTAGCTCTGGGCTGCTTACCTGGTAGAAGCTGCAACCACTGTGAAGCGAATCCTAACCAAATCCTATGCTAGCGCGAATGGAGCGGTAACAGCGATCCTGGGGAAGTCTCAGAAGAAAAGAGCTGTAGGAAGGCTCCCTCCTCAGTGCTTGTGCATAAAAGGTTGGTAGGAGTATGGACAGCAAATGTTATTGTGAAAAGGGTTCAGACGAAGTGAGGAACGAGGTGTTGGAAACTGGAGGAAAAGCCGTATTTTTATAAAATACTGATGCATCTCACTGAATTTTGTTCACATCCTAGCACTTTGCGGAAGGCAAACCTAAAGCATGATGAGCTAGGATATTTGGTAGAAGAAATCTTAAAGCAACAGATCATTCAGGATGCTGTGTGGCTTCTCTTAACTGCCTATAATAAAATGCGATGAGAGAGAAATGGTTTGGAGACAGGATTTATAATTAAAAGCAAAGCAGAATGCAAAGATTTGGATCATTCTAACCTAATTAGATAAAGGATGAAGAAGCTAATTTAGGAGAGAAATTAGGGCCGTGGACAAGCAACCTTTTGATGAAGAGATTAGTATAGAAGAAAGACAAGTGCTGTTGAACAAGGCAATGACAGAATGGTCTTGAAGGTAGTTGAAGATCTTTGGGGTTGCCATGCCTGCCACAAGCCTAAGTACAGGAGTCTTCAAGGCAGAATAGTCTCAGGGAGGCTCATTGTCCAGAGCCACCATGAGGCTCTGCCTCACGCATCCCCCTTCAACACTCAGACATTCCAGTTGTGGCACAGAGGGATCAAGCGAACCTCGAACCTCGGGTACCGCTTTGGAGGGGCTAGGCTGCACACCTTGGTGACATCCATGCTGTGTTAACTCTTCAGACTCGCAGAGTGCACAAGGCTGAGGAAGAAGGGTGTTGTGATGTGTGTTTTGCTGTGTTATGATTCTTGTGAACATAAGTAAAATGGTATGTTAGCTATGATTAATATAGTTATGCTTTAATAGCACTAACCCACAAGCTATACCTGAACCAAGTGGCTGACTGACAGCAAGGAGATTTGTTACTTCACTCTGGCTGAGGCCATGTCCAAAACCATGAGCCCCTATGCAAACATGACTTTGAGCCCAGGACTTTTCCTTTAAGATTGACATCTGCAAGCTAAGATAATACATCTTCTCAGAGGAATAAATACCAGGGCCTTGAAACTGCCATTTAAGAGCTATCTCACTGTGATTCCACTTACCTGGGAGAATTCACTCGGAAAAGACACCAGAAATGTGTTGGGGTGAAACGCCGTTTTTCCATTGCTGACAGCTTGATGACATCCAGGTCCATGGAGCATCACCTTGAAGGGGTGTGTCTTCCCAGGCTATTTGGAAAATTTCCCATGTTTGGTTCCTTACTAGCACTCTGGGGTCAAGTATTTTGCACTTGAGAAGGGCATGAGTCTTGGAGGCTGGGTGCAGAATGCTGTGGTTTGATAGCATCCTCTCCTAAAACCAGGTGTTGCCAAGGTGATCATATTAAAAATGGAACCAAGGCTTTCACCAGCCAGGCAGTCAACCAAATGCTGCTACAGGGATATACTCAGTTCCCCACCCAGGAGACAGCAGCTTGAGACATCGCCCCATGCCAGCAAAGAGTACATCGTCACCCCATGTCGGCAGGAAGTAGCTTTAAAGACAGATCATCATCTCTCTACCCCTCCTCGACTTTTGGGACTAATGTAATCCCATACAACTCCTGCTTTATGGAAACAAAAGGGGGGAAGGTTAGTAAAATGGCGCAATCTTATCTGTGGCACAATCTATGCCCCGACACCATCCTTGGCTCCAGCCCCCACTGCCATGCTTGAAGCCAGGTGGCCACGTGGCCCAATCACCGGTGTCAGCCCCACCCCCATCCTAATGGGATTCACTGCTCCTACTTCCCTGCCCACCCCCCTGCAAAGTTTTAAAAGGACCTGTTCCTGAACACGTGGCTCCCTCTCTTTCTCTATGTCCCCTGATTTCTCTCCCTCTCCCTGTCTCTCTCTCCCTCTCTCAATCTCTGTCTCTTGATCTCTCTCCCACTCCCTTCCCTCTCTCTTGATCTCTCTCTTATGCTCTCCTTCTCCCTCTTTTCCATCTTTGCCACTTGCCCCAGTCCATCAGGTTTCCCCCAGTAAACCCTTTCCCTTAAAAAAAAAAAGAATTGAATAAAGCATTTAGAGATAAAAAATTCAACATCTGAAATTAAAAATTATACTAAGAATTAAAAGTAATACAGACAATACAGAAAAAAACAGTTCATATGATACAAATCAACTTTTGAAAATGAAGCATGTATATCATGTGAGCAAAGTGTATAGCATCCACAACCAGTAAAGAAATAACAAGTATGAAACAGGAGAGAAAAATGTGTTGTAGAAAAATCTGCCGGTGCCGCGGCTCACTAGGCTAATCCTCCGTCTTGCGGCATCGGCACACCGGGTTCTAGTCGGGGCGCTGGATTCTGTCCTGGTTGCTCCTCTTCCAGGCCAGCTCTCTGCTGTGGCCAGGGAGTGCAATGGAGGATGGCCCAAGTGCTTGGGCCCTGCACCCCATGGGAGACCAGGAGAGGCACCTGGCTCCTGCCATCGGATCAGCGCAGTGCGCCGGCCGCGGCGGCCATTGGAGGGTGAACCAATGGCAAAGGAAGACCTTTCTCTCTGTCTCTCTCTCTCTCACTGTCCACTCTGCCTGTCAAAAAAAAAAAAAAATCAACATATGAATTTTTCCCAATTTGATGGAAACTGTAAAACCACAGATCAGTGAAGTTTAACAAATCTACAGAAGAGTAAATATCAAAGAATATCCCAACAAAGCAAGCACCTCAGTCAAATTCCAGAAAGCCAGTTATTACATGGAAAATTCTAAATTCGAAAGGAAGAAAAATGTTGCATGTAAGAAATGAAATTAAAATGATAACAGATTCTTTTGGTAAGTATACAGGCCAAAAGTTATAGAGAAACATTCATAAGGTAAATATGAAAAGCAAACAAGGGAGGAGATGTTTAGTCTAGCAGGTACAACGCTCGCCCTTCACATAAGAATGCCTGGATTCAATTCCTGACTCCAGCTCCTGAGTCTGGCTTAACTGCCAATGCTGCCGTGGGTCGCAGTAGTGATGTCTCAAGTAATGAATTAAACTGCCACCTGCAACACCAGCATATCATATGGGTGCTGGTTGGAGTTCCAGCTGCTCCACTTCTGATCCAGTTCCCCGCTAATGTGCCTGGAAAACAGGAAGATGGCCCAAATTTGGGCCCCTGCACCCACAAGGGAGTCCCAGAAAAAGTTTCTGGCTCCTGGCTTTGGCCTGGCTCAGCCCTGGCGATTTTAGTCATTTGGGGAGTGAACGAGCAGATGGAAGATTCTCACTCTCCTCTCTTTTATTCTGACTTTAAAATAAGTAAATAAATAAAAATTTTATGCAAAGCTTGGAAAAGTCATTATCAGTAGATCTTTTATATATGATAACTTCAGGTGGTAGAAAATTCTATCAGATGGGAATTTTGATCTGAAGATTTAGGAGAGATTGAGGAGGTCTAGAAAAGATTAATGTGTAAGCAAGCAATGCCATGACTGAGAAAGAACTGCTAAGATCAATCCCATTCACAATAGCTACAAAAACAATCAAATACCTTGGAATAAACTTAACCAAGGACGTTAAAGATCTCTACGATGAAAATTACAAAACCTTAAAGAAAGAAATAGAAGAGGATACCAAAAAATGGAAAAATCTTCCATGCTCATGGATTGGAAGAATCAACATCATCAAAATGTCCATTCTCCCAAAAGCAATTTATAGATTCAATGCAATCCCAATCAAGATACCAAAGACATTCTTCGCAGATCTAGAAAAAATGATGCTGAAATTCATATGGAGGCACAAGAGACCTCGAATAGCTAAAGCAATCTTGTACAACAAAAACAAAGCCGGAGGCATCACAATACCAGACTTCAGGACATACTACAGGGCAGTTGTAATCAAAACAGCATGGTACTGGTACAGAAACAGATGGATAGACCAATGGAACAGAATTGAAACACCAGAAATCAATCCAAACATCTACAGCCAACTTATATTTGATCAAGGATCTAAAACTAATTCCTGGAGCAAGGACAGTCTATTCAATAAATGGTGCTGGGAAAACTGGATTTCCACGTGCAGAAGCATGAAGCAAGACCCCTACCTTACACCTTACACAAAAATCCACTCAACGTGGATTAAAGACCTAAATCTACGTCCTGACACCATTAAGTTATTAGAGAACATTGGAGAAACCCTTCAAGATATTGGCACAGGCAAAGAATTTCTGGAAAAGACCCGGGAGGCACAGACAGTCAAAGCCAAAATCAACTATTGGGATTGCATCAAATTGAGAAGTTTCTGTACTGCAAAAGAAACAGTCAGGAGAGTGAAGAGACAACCAACAGAATGGGAAAAAATATTTGCAAACTATGCAACAGATAAAGGGTTAATAACCAGAATCTACAAAGAGATCAAGAAACTCCACAAAAACAAAACCAACAACCCACTTAAGAGATGGGCCAAGGACTTCAATAGACATTTTTCAAAAGAGGAAATCCAAATGGCCAACAGGTACATGAAAAAATGTTCAAGGTCACTAGCAATCAGGGAAATGCAAATCAAAAGCACAATGAGGTTTCACCTCACCCCGGTTAGAATGGCTCACATACAGAAATCTACCAACAACAGATGCTGGCGAGGATGTGGGGAAAAAGGGACACTAACCCACTGTTGGTGGGAATGCAAACTGGTCAAGCCACTATGGAAATCAGTCTGGAGATTCCTCAGAAACCTGAATATAACCCTACCGTTCGACCCAGCCATCCCACTCCTTGGAATTTACCCAAAGGAGTTTAAATTGATAAAGAAAAAAGCGGTCTGCACCCTAATGTTTATTGCAGCACAATTCACAATAGCCAAGACCTGGAACCAACCTAAATGCCCATCAATGGTTGACTGGATAAAGAAATTATGGGATATGTATTCTTTAGAATACTATACCGCAGTAAGAAACAACGAAATCCAGTCATTTGCAACAAAATGGAGGAATCTGGAACACATCATGCTGAGTGAAGTAAGCCAGTCCCAAAGGGACAAATACCATATGTTCTCCCTGATCGGTGACAACTGACTGAACACCAAAAAGGAAACCTGTTGAAGTGAAATGGACACTATGGTAAATGGTGACTTGATCAGCATAGCCCTGACTGCTAATGGACAACTTAATATATTATCCCTCATAGTATTTTTTTTGTCTGTTCTACTTAATATGACTGGTTTCATTCTGTAATTATCACACAGTTATTCTTAAGTGTTGAAAATTAACTGAAATGTGATCCCTGTTAAACATAAAAGTGGGAATAAGAGAGGGAAGAGATGTATAATTTGGGGCATGCTCGGGCTGACTTGCGCCAATTGGTAGAGTTGGAAACATACCAGGGGATTCCAATTCAATCCCATCAAGGTGGCATGTGCCAATGCCATCTCACTATTCCAAGTGATCAATTTCAGTTCACAATTGATCATAATGAAAGGACTAAGAGTCAAAGGGAGCACATAAACAAGTCTAGTATCTGCTAACACTAACCGATAGAATAAATAAAGGGGAGAGTGATCCAACATGGGAAGTGAGATACTTAGCAGACTCATAGAATGGCGGATGTCCTAAATAGCACTCTGGCCTCAGAATCAGCCCTAAAGGCACTCGGATCTGGCTGAAAAGCCCATGAGAGTATTTCAGGCATGGAAAGCCAAGGCACTCTGGCAAAAAGATCTCCGTGAGTGAGATCCCAGTGGAAAGAACAGGTCTTCAAAGAGGGAGGTGCCTTTCTCTGAAGGGAGGAGAGAACCTCCACTTTGACTATGACCTTGTCTAAACAAGATAAGAGTCGGAGAACTCAAGGGGCTTCCATAGCCTTGGAAACTCATGACTGGTGCATAGGGAGATTATTGATGCCATAAACAGGAGTGTCAATTTGTAAAGTCAACAACAGGAGTCACTGTGCACTTACTCCTCATGTAGGATCTCTGTCCTTAATGTGCTGTACACTGAGGCTTAATGCTATAACGAGTACTCAAACAGTATATTTCACTTTGTGTTTCTATGGGGGTGCAAACGATTGAAATCTTTACTTAATGTACACTAAACTGATCTTCTGTAAAAAAAAAAAAAAAAAAAGAAAGAAATTATCAATTCCCAACTTGACTCTCACTGGGATTAAACATGACAATAGGTCTGATCTGATTTCATCATGATTTAAAAAAAAATCATCTATTATTTTTCACTTTATGTTTCTGTGTGGGAACAAACTGTTGAAATCTTTACTTAAGGTATACTAAGCTGATCTTCTGTATATTAAGATAATCGAAAATGAATCTTGATGTGAATGGAAGGGGAGAGGGAGTGGGAAAGGGGAGGGTTGTGGGTGGGAGGGACGGTATGGGGGGGAAAGCCATTGTAACCCATGAGTCGTACTTTGGAAATTTATATTCATTAAATAAAAGATAAAAAAAAAAGAAAAAAAAAAGATTAATGTGTAAGTAACTATAAAAATATGATCTTATTTTTAATGTCTTTAAAAGATAAAACTCTATGAGGCAAAAAGGAGTGCACATTATATTTTGGATTTTATAAAGCTTATAGAGAAGAAATTTGCATATGAAAAATATATCATGCTAACTGTCAACGGGATGCAAAGAGAAAGAAAAGTATACATGAAGTGGAATAATCTCATTTAAAAATAGTGTGTTCACCAAAGAATGGAGAGAGCAAGAAGGGGGCAGGGTGGGAATCACGTAGTAGTGACAAAATGAAGAAATTTATAACTCAGTGTGGGGCCTGTGCTGTGGCGCAGTGGGTTAAGCTGCGGCCTGTGGTACCCGCATCCCACATGGGCACCCATTCAAGTCCCGGCTCCTCCACTTCAGATCCAGCTCCCTGCTGTTGCACCTGGGAGAACAGTGGAGGATGGCTTAAGTCCCTGGGCCCAGGCACCCACCTGGGAGACCCGGAGGAGGCTCCTGGCTCCTGACTTCAGCCTGGCCCCGCCTAGGCTATTGTGACTGTTTAGGGAGTGAACCAGCAGACGGAGGATCACTCTCAGTGTCTCCTTCTCTAGCTCTCTTTGTCTCTTTCCCTCTCTCTCTCTATAACTCTACCTTTAAATAAATAAATAAATAATAAAAAGAAAACAATTCAATGTAAGGCATGTCATGGTAGGAAGAAAATAAGACAGAAATCAGATGAAGCAGATGGACTGCAAACAGAAAAATGCTACTTTTAAACTCAACTATATCAATGATTATAATAAGTACATATTTGTTCAAGAATTCCAAATAAAAAAACCCTTAATTTCATATAAACAGACTAAAAGCAAATGAATTTTAAAAAAGCAAAGATTCCTAAGCTTGCTGTTGCTTGTCTTCAACAAAAACCTACCAGATGTTCAAGCATCACTTGTTCCTAAATGGGTTGTGATATCCAAAGAACAGAAGCAAATGATTACACTCTGGTTACTGATCTTATTTATTTACTTTATAAAGATTTACTTTATAAGTATTTATTTATTTATTTTTAAAGGCAAGTTAAACAGGAAGAGAAAGAGAGAGGGAGAGAGAGAGATCTTCCATCTTCTGGTTCACTCCCAAAATGTCTGTAACATCCAGGGCTGGGCCGGACTGAAGAAAGCCCTGAACTCCATCTAGCTCTCCCTTGTGAGTGGCAGGGACTCAAGCACCTTGACCACCTTCTGCTGCCTTCCCTGACACATTAGCAGGGAGCTGGACTGGAAGTGCAGCAGCCGGGACTGGAACCAGCAATCCTGTGGGATGCCAGTGTGGCAGCCAGAAGCTTACTCCCACACACAGCCTCACTGTCCCTGGTTACTGCTCTTACTGTGATGAATAAATTGTCCTTTGTGTCTGAGGCAAGAGACTCATTTCTTACCCCAGGAACTGTGAATCTGTGGCAAGATGACTTGTTAGTTTGCAAAACATTATCGAAACATCGGGAAAAACTTCCAGCTCTTCAATGTCCCTGATAGGGTCCATTTCCAATTAACCCATGACTGATACTTTTAGTATTGCGTTTTGTGTGAGGCTCATTTCTCCCTGCTGTGGTTTGAATGTGCACACCCTAAAACTCATGCACATCCAATGTGACAGTATTAAGAGATAGGGTCTCTAGCAGGCGAGTGGGCTTTGTGGGATCCTCCCTCTAAGGAGGTTAGGTGTCATCACAAAGCGGCTTGATGAAGGGAGTTCACCCCTCTCGTGACCAATCACCTCCTCCGTGTGAGGACACAGCATTGCTCCCTGCTGGTGCCCTGACCTTGGGCTTCCCAGCTTCCAGAACTGTAAGACACAGATTTCTATGGTTCTCTGTTATAGCAGTATAAAATGGCCTCAGATGACCCTGTGCGGGCCTCTTCACAGAGGGTGTGATCATCCTCATAGCATGATGGTGACTGGCAGCCTTTAGAGGGAATAGAGAGGGAGAGAGGGAGAGAGGGAGAGAGAGGGAGAGAGAGAGAGAGAGACTATTGTAACTTTTTGTTACCTAGCCTCAGAAATCAAACAGCATCCATCCTACCACACTTACACCAATGATTATCTTAGTTAGTAAATCAAGCTTGTATTGAAGAAAAGAGAAATTGATAAGCTTGTTCTTTGAAATAAGGAGTCTCTAAAGAATGCTAGACATATTTTAAAGTCTCTGTACAGTATAGTCCCACTGGTATAAAATTCTTGAGAGGCAAACCATAAAAATAATAAAATAATAAATAATAAAATAATAAAAGTGGTCAGTGGTTGCCAGGTATCGGAAGTGGGTTATGGGGCCTCACGGCTACACTTGTAAGGGAAATTGATGTGGGAATTGAAATGCTCCATATCTGATTCTTGTGTTTATTATATAATTTATCAAAATATTATATATGTATTAATATACACACATGCTTTGCAAGATGATTAACAGTCAAGGAAATTAACATTCTCATCACCTCATAGCTATCTCCTGCTGGTGTGGTGGTGGGGGTGTGGGACATAAGAGTACTTAAACTCTACTCTCAGTAAAAGTGCAGTATACAGTATTAATTCTAACCTTCATGCTGTAAATTCATTCACATTAGATATGTAAACTTACTTATCCTACAAAATTTAGAATTCTTACTCTTTGACCTACCTTTCCCATTTCCACTCCATCCTAACTATCTGGTAACTCCCAGCTAGCAAGTACAAAAATAAAATTTTCAATATCACTAATCATGAGAGAATGCAAATCAAAACCACAGTAAGGTATCACTTCATACCTGATAGAATTCCAGTTATCAGAAAGAGGAAAGACACGAGATATTGCTGAGAGTGTGGAGAAGATCGAACCCTTGTACAGAGTTGGTGAGAATGCAGATTAGTAACAGCCAATATGGAAAACAGTATGAATATTCTTCAAAAATTTAAAAAATAAAGCTACCATGTGATCTAGAAGTCCCTGCTCGGAGGATATATCCAAAGGAAATGAAATCAGCGCCACACAAATGTATCTGACCTTCCATCTTTATTATAGTACTATTCACAATAACTGCAATACAGGAACTATTGAAGTGCTCATCTATGGATGAAATGATCAAAGTATTACATATATATATGTATATATGTATAAATCCTAAATACATTTATATGTATATATAATACATATATGTACACATGTGTATATAAATATTATTCAGCCTTTGGGATGATGTTGATGAATCTGGAGTTCATTATGCTCAGTGAAATAACCCAGGCACAGAAAAGAAGAATATTGCATATCTCTAACATGTGAATTTTTAAAAAAAATTAAATATCTAAAAACCATATTTTTCACTTCTCTGATTTTTTTCTTATCTAAAAACAACTTTATTTTCCATATTTTTCCTTTATTCCATGAATTGGTTATCTTTCTTTGTTTAAAATTCTTTCAACAAAGCAATTAACTTGACACTCTTGTCTAAATCTTATACTAAATATAAGCAGTTGAACATTCACACAGGTTTAATTACTATAAGATCAATATTATGCATTTGAACCTAATTATAGTATAAGAACTAGGGCTCTGATGATGGAAAGAACTCCTGCTAATTAAGAATTTCATTGGTCTGTACTGAAACTTGCATTCTTACTCCTGTTTTGATAAAGTATAGGATATTAAAAATCAACTTAAAGAGAATTAGTTTTAAGTACAACAGACATTATAATTGTGTATTAGGTGCACAGTTTCTCTGTTTATAATCAGACTTTCTTTCATCCTATCTCTAGTTGGGCCTTAGGCTCAGAGAAAAAATGCTTCTTCTCTTTCCTTTAGTTATTGTCAGAAGACATCTTACACCCACCACTGTTGTATGGCACCAATGGTGTATTAAGACCTTAAATACTTACTGCTTTTTACTTCCTTACTTATGATGATCTGAGAAACAGAGCAGATGTTCAACATCATCTATATAATGACTTTCATATATTTGAAACAGACGATTGTTGCTACTTCACTGTGCAATGCTAACAACTCTACCCATAATGCACAGAATAACACAATCTTAAACTGCTGCAATTCCACGGCAAATAAGAATCAGTTGTCTGGAATGCACAGAAAGTCTCTGCGCATCTATTTTAAGTGGTAGTTTATTAATAGTAGAAGATTTATATTAATTGTAGAAGATTTGTATCTAAGAAGCAGCATCCCAAAGCTCAAACTCTCCTGCACTTTTTAATCATCCCTTTTCACTATTGCTTCCAGCTCAGCCAGTGCTTCAATAGTTTCCTGAAAAAGTCTTGTCCATTGTCAAGGAAAAGTCTAGATGACCCTTTTCCTCAAACCCTTGCTGACCCCTCCATGGAGATATATTTCACTCTAATGTTATATCTATATGCTGTACATACACTATATGCTGCCTTTACAGGCATTGATTTTTATTTCTTTATTTTTGAAATTTGTCTCTATGGAGAAATTTAAACTCCCAGAGAGAAAGGGTGTTTTCCTAGGCAGCTTAGGACATAGCAAGGTCCAATGTCTCTTGATACTACAATATAATCTTTAAGCAATTTACCATCTGCTACCAATTCATATTTCTTTTTCCCCATTATACTTTTTTGAGTGTGTCTGTGAGAATTGATTTTCAAGGCTGCAAGAGCACTAGGACTTGATATTTTTAATCTTTCACATATTGCTCTTTTGTGGTTTAGAAACTCTCTTCTGCACTGATTCAATCACCTTAAAAAGTTCTTATTCGTATTCTTTTTTAAGGAAGGCTATAAATAAAAACAAAATTAATACCTCACTGTTTCTGATAACATTGAATGTTAAATAAATTATTATTTTAAAGTTGTCATCATTGTTTTGCTTTTAAGAAAAACTAAGGTGAAAGTGATTGAAACTAATTGCACAAACTAAGATTTCAAAGGAGAAGCTTCTTTCTTTTTTATATTTTAGTTTAAGTCCTTTTAGGTACATCAATTCGCATTGATCTTAGTATTCTATATTTCTTTTTAAGATGATAAAGTTACACTTTGGTTATTCAGTGGAATATTTTCAAACTTATGTAAAAGTCTTTTTTTTTTTTTTTTTTTGGTCACATTTCATCACCCTTGATAGGTTGTTGTGACTCTTGAAAAGTAAAAGTTTCATACTTCCCCAAGAGTATTTGACCGAATCATGTAAGCATGGTTCAGTCCCTATCAGGGCACAGATCTCTTCAGCCTCCACTGTGACTTGGCCGTTTCTGATACCCTCTTTCTATCTGATTTCCTTCAAAAAATATTCTCCTCTTTGGTTGGATAGGAGCGGTATAAGTCCAGATGTATGCAAATTTTCCCAGCACACTCTCCTTGGAATACCACTGTAGTAGTCATGATTAACTTGACTGTCCTGACATAGGAATAAAGACTATAGCTTTAAGAAATGTCATGATTTTGTTTCCTTTCAATACATTTTTGGTCATACATGGATAAACACATAGATAGAAGTAGAGATACAGAGCTAGAATTGTGTGTGTGTGTGTGAACATAGATGTAGACACAGATATAATGCCATGTTTCATTCTTTAGGGTTATATTGGATCTATGGTAGGACACTCTAGAATCCATCTATTTAATAATTTTAGTCTTCTGTGTAACAAGCACTATGGTATACTCTGAGAACATTAACAGAAAATGGCTTAATTTCCTGTTTTTTAAAGTTAGGAGAAATATATATCTAACAACCATGAAAGGTCTACAGTTAACCAACTAATTTACAAGATCTAGAATGAAAGAAAAACTTAATTAGATGAAAAGGATTGTTTGAAGAACTAACATCTAAGCTGGAACTGAGGAATGTAACTCAGTTGAATGATAAGCAAAGGAATGTTATTTTTTTCTGTTAATTCTTTTATATTTATTTAGGTGAAAGACAGAGTTACAGACAGAAAGAAAGGAAGACAGAGAGCAAGAGCGAGAGCGAGAGAGCGAGAGAGAGAAAGTTTTCTATCTGCTCATTCATTACCTAGGTGGCCACAACAGCCAGGACCTGGCCACTCCAGGACCAAACCCTGGAGTCAGGAACTTCATCCAGGTTTCTCATGTGGATTCATGGGTCCAAACGTTTGAGCCATCTTCTGCTGTTTTTCTCAGGCCATTAGCAGGGAGCTGGATGAGTGAAGCATCCAGGACATGAACCAATGCCCATATGGAATGCTGGTTCTGTAGGTGGCAGCTTTACCAGCTATGCCACAATGCAGGCCCCTGAATAAATGTTTTAGACTTTGGGTACAGCCCATTTGAGGTCCTGGATGTATTGGGAAGTAGTTGACATAAAACAGGAGCAGCAAGAAGGAACTGGCCTCAAATATCTTGGTGGGTTGTGAAGGGTGTTTAGCAGATTCACAGTAAGTAACTCAAGAGAATGCAGACAGACACTAGGACTTCGTAGGCTGCAATAAGGAATAAAATTTTCTTTACAATATGATAAGAAAATCTAGAATAATTTACTGTAGGAGAGCATAATGATTTATACTTTGAGAAAGTATCAGTAAACTGCACTACTCAAATAAATAAAATGTATGCTCAAAGTAAGAAGTATGAGCTAATTTTTATACAGATAAAGAGTAGGAGATATTTAGATGATATTGGAAGTTGGCTTCTTATAAAAAGATATGATTTTGGTATTAGATATACTTCCACTCTTTTCAGTTTGAGAGAGTTCCAATTAGCTACAGTCAGAAGAAACACTGATCTGATCTGATCAAACCTGCAGAAAAAAAAAAAATAAAGACCATTGATATGCACAACTCCTCTCAATCTGAGAATACCACGGAGATAATGTATAGAGAAGAATTTGGTCGTGTGTTATGACTGATTAATATTCATCTTCTCTTTCTTCCTGGAAATGAGAATTGTAGTCAGATCCTGACGATTTCCTGAGAAGATGCTCCTTTGAGATTAAAGTAGTAAATCTGCAGCAGAAACAGCTATCCTTAGTCATTTGACACTTGCAAAGAGTAAACACCGTGCTATCATTTTGCTGATAGTGGATTTTGAAATATGAGATTTTCTGATGATTTAAATTATCTTTACTGATTGGTTTGCCCACAAACAAGTGTAAGTCACAACTAGTTTTGAAAGAAATGCCTGTGTGTATCAACATTCTTGAAAATATAATTTGTCAAACTAAGTTTTATATCTTTGTCAAACCAATGGTTAAGAATGATATGCTACTACAGCTTTAATCACCTGTGATTATTTTAAAAGTTACTGTATATGAGAGAAATGGACATCTTTTCAGTTAATTATAACTTATAGCCCTTGCCTATATTCTTGATGAAATAAAATCTTTTTACTTTTTACTTGTTGAACTCCTTAATAAGTGGAACATTAAACCTTTGACTATAATGTAAATTAAAAATATGCCATCTCAAAATTTTAAAAAAGAAAGAAGGAATGAAAAGAAGAGGGAGGGAAGGTAAGAGAGAGGGGGAGGGCATGAGATATCATTGTATCTATGAACTATATTAAATATGCTTTGTACCAATACCACTTTTAATGTGAGAATTGATGAGAAGTTTTTTGTAGTAATTATCATTCATTTGCTTTGACCCTGATAATCTATTGTATTAGTAGATTCCTTAAAATAATACGAAAATTCGCTTCCTTTCTAAACTAATTTCTTTATAATTTTTCCTTTGCTTCCATTTCCAATTTTATTGAAAAAATAGCTTAGGTCCATTATTTAATACCATGAAAATAAGTGTCCTCCTTGCCATACCTATAAAAGTAGCATCAAAGTCAGTGATCCTAATGATCGAACCCAGCTTCTCCATATTCATAAGCCACTTCATCTGTCTACATCAGACAGCATACTTTTGTTTCTTAATTTCTGTCTTAATAAGTACTAAATTTCCCAACCATCTTCCTTAGGTCAATTTTTTTTTCACTACAAATTCCTGAATTTTGTTATTAACCAAGCCAGCGGGCTCATTGAGTACTTCCTTGGTGGCAGGCCCAGCCATTTACAGCTTCAAATTTCATCTTACTTTGATTCCTGCATTTGCATCTACAAATGATTTGTCAACCTGCTTCTCACTAACCAAAATATGTCCAAGTAAGTACTTGGTATTTCCCCCTGTTACCTATTTAAGCTGAAGACCAAATCTTCCTCCACATGTCCTCCGCTCCTTTGTTTTCAAGCCCACTTCTTTTCTCCTTCTCCTCCTTCTCCTCCTTCAAGATTATTGATTTATTTGAAAGGTAGACTCACAAAGAGAAGGAGAGCGAGAGACATTTTTCATCCACTGGTTCACTCCCTAAATGGCTACAACATCCAGGGCTGGGCCAATCCAAAGCCAGGAGCCTGGAATGTCACACAGGTCTCCTACATAGCTGTGCAGGGGTCCAAGGCACTGTTTTCCCAAGTACATTAGCAGGGAGCTGCACTGGGAGCAGAGCAGCCTGAACGTGAACTGGAGCCCACATGGGATGCCAATGTTGGAGACTGTGGCTTAACATACTGTGGCACAGTGCAGGGCCCTCAAGCCTACTTCTTAAATTCTCTGCCTTAATTCAATAAATCTTCATGAGCAACCACAGTTTTTTTCCTAAATGCCACTGATACAGGACTTCCTAATTGATCAATCACTTAAAATCCCTTTTCCTTGACCCTATTATTTGCATACCTTTTATATTTTTCTCAGTTATTGGAGATTTGATAGCATCCCCTTCAACAAGGACCTATCTGGGAAAATGCACCCCAGGGGCCAGTGCTGCGGCATAGCTCGTGAAGCCATTGCTTTTGGTGCTGGATCCCACATGGGCACCAGTTTCAGACCTGGCTTCTCCATTCCGATCCTGCTCCCTGCTAATGCACCTGGGAAAGCAATAGATGATGGCCCAAGTGCTTGGGCCCCTGCACCCATGTGGTAGACCCAGAAGAAGCTCCTCGCTCCTGGCTTGGGATAAGCCCAGCTCTGGCCATTGCAGCCATTTGGAGAGGGAACCAGCGGATGAAAGATCTCTCTTTATCTGTGTCTCTCCCTCCCTCTCTCTGAATCTCTCTTAAGTCTGTCTTTCAAATAAATAAATAAATCCTTAAAGAATACACCTCAAATTCCCATGCAAACTGCCAAATAGTTTTTTGTCCAACTGTAAACTACCTTCCCAAGTTCACCAACCAATATATTTTCACACATCATGCATTTTATCCACAAGTTTACTTGGCATTTTTAGAAAACACTGTCCTTGTTTATCTCTCTGGTGTCATAAATGAAGAAACCAAGATTCTTGTGAAAGAGATTTTTAAAATTCATTAGCTGATCTATTGATTTTTAATTTTCTTTGAGCGAGATCTACCTGATGGTTCCATCCACAAATGCTTGCATCAGTCACGGCTGGGGCAAGTGAAACCCAAGAGTCTGGAACTTCATCTGGGTTTCCCATTCAGGTGGCAGGCACACAAGTACTTCAGCTGTCAACAGCCGCCTCACAAGGAGCACGTTATCAGGGAGGTGGAATCAGAAGTTGAGCTAGGACTTGAACCCAGACTCTGCAACAAGGGATGTGGGTGTCACATGCAGTTCCTTAACAGTTATGCCTAAAACCAAAGTGATTTATTGAGGAAGACTTCTCAGGAGGAGAGTGAGAGAAATAATACAAATTTGTGCTCATAGTTCTTGAGCATTTTCTTGCATATGCCATTATAAGCATAGAAGTTTCTATTTTATTTTTTTTAATATTTATTTATCTCTTTGAAAGTCAGAGCTACACAGAAAAAGAAGGAGAAGCAAAGAGAGAAAGAGAGAGAAGGTCCTCCATCTGCCGATCCACTCCCCAACCAGCCACCATGGCCAGAGCTGTGCTGATCTGAAGCCAGGAGCCAGGAGCCTCCTCCAGGTCTCCCACACGGGTGCAGGGGCCCAAGGAATTGGGTCTTCTTCTTCTGCTTTCCCAGGCCACAGCAGAGAGCTGGATTGGAAGTGAAGCAGCCAAGACCCAAACCAGGTGCTGGACCCCTGTTTTCTTTAATAATGAATTATTTGTGTGTAGTGACATCCTTTGGCACAGAAACAATTATCCATTGCTTTGTATACGAACTTCACCATAGCTCTTAGCAAAAAGTTCTATAATGTAGTCACAATTTTTAAAGTAATTTTTGAATTGTATCATCAGTAAAAGTGAATACCTTATAAGAAATCTTAAAAGTAGTAATGTTTTGTCTTTAAAAAGGTGTTACATATTTTATGTTTCAATGCCATGTTTATGATTATGGATTTAAATTATTTTGTATTTCTTGTCAGACCTTTCAAAAATCAAAAAAGTTTTTGTCACTGAATGTTATTTCATGGTGTTCCAAGATTAATTATATTAACCATTCCTTTTTTTTTTTTTTCATACAGCAAAACTAAAAGTTATTAGACATGAAACTCACAGAACTAGAATGAACCTCTGGAGGTCACCTTAGTTCAAGGCCCTAATGAAACTAACAGGTGTCTAGTCATCCACACATGTAGCTATCCACTGCTTTCATTTGTTTTTTTGTTAAGGAAGAAGTCAGTCTTCCAATGCCTCATAGGTTTCATAGGCTTTATTTCTACTGATATAAAATATAGTGGGTCTGTCTTTTCTGATTTCTGGGCCTGATTTAACAACCTAGGTTCCCTTTATCTTAATTTTATGATGAAGATAAATTATCTGTGAGTATTTGTTCTTTATGTTGTTCTCAATTATAAATTTTTCAACATTATATATTAACTTTATTTTCGTTAATTTTAGCAAAAGCAGTTTAGGGGCCGGCGCCGTGGCTTACTTGGTTAATCCTCCACCTGCAGTGCCGGCATCCCAGGTTCTAGTCCCGGTTGCTCCTCTTCCAGTCCAGCTCTCTGCTCTGGCCCGGGAAGGCAGTGGAGGATGGCCCAAGTGTTTGGGCTCCTGCACCTTATGGGAGACCAGGAAGAAGCACCTGGTTCCTGGCCTCAGATCAGCACAGCGCCAGCAGTAGCGGTCATTTGGGGAGTGAACTAACGGAAGGAAGACTTTTCTCTCTGTCTCTCTCACTGTCTATAACTCTACCTGTCAAATAAAAATAAAAAGAAAGAAAAAGCAGTTTAAAGTGAATGATTTAACTTATTTTACTAAAATTTTTATTTTGAGATAATGCAGATCCTCATGCAATTTTAAGAAACGGTACCCTTATCCATTTTTCCACAATAATAGTATCTTGAAAACTGTTCTACAATATCACGCCCAGAATCTTGACATTGATATAGTCTAGATTCAGACATGTTTGTTATCATAAGTTTTCTTCATGTTGCTCTGTAATACCACACTCATTTCCTCCTGCCTTGCTCGGCTAACTCTGCAACCACTGGCAAGAACACTGTCTACGAGGAATCACATAATGCAAAACCTATGGACAGGTGTTGTTTCACTCATCATAGTCCCCATGAGCCGTATCCAGATTGCTGCAGATACCAAGAATATGTTCCTTTTTCCTGCTGAATAGTATTCCGTGGTACAGAGGAACCACAGTTTGTTTGGCTATTTCCTCAATAAAGTACATCTAGGTTGCTTTCAGCTTTGGATTATAACAAAATAGGCCGCCATAAATACTTGGGTTCATATTTTGCATGAAAATGAGTCTTTATTTGTGGTGATAAAAACCTGCAGTATGAATGCTGACCCCATGGTAGCTGCATGTTTAGTTTTCACTTAACAAACTTCCAAACTGTTTTCCAAAGTTGCTGTATCATTTTACACAGCCATCTGCAGGGCATAAGTCACCAAGCTTCTCCCAGTCCTTGCCAGCATTTGATGTGGTCGTTAGTTTTTATTTTAGTCATTCTGATAGGTGTGTAATGGCATTTATTATAGTTTTTTTTATTTTTATTTTTTTGATAGGCAGAGTTAGACAGAGAGAGAGACAGAGAGAAAGGTCTTCCTTTTTTTTCTGGTGGTTCACCCCCAAATGGCTGCTACGGCAGCCAGGAGCCAGGTGCTTCTCCTGGTGTCCCATGCAGGTGCAGGGCCCAAGCACTTGGGCCATCCTCCACTGCCTTCCTGGGCCACAGCAGAGAGCTGGCCTGGAAGAGGAGCAACCTGGACAGAATCCAACGCCCCCACTGGGACTAGAACCCTGGGTGCTGGTGCTGCAGGTGGAGGATTAGCTTAGTGAGCCGCGGCGCTGGCCTTTATAGTTTTAATTCGAGTTTCCTTACTGGCCAATGATGCTGAACATGGTTTCCTGAGTTTACTTTCATCTGTACTCTACCTTCTTCATAATTCCTCATGTATTTTGCACATTTTCTAATTGTACTTTTTGTATTCTTACTGCTGATTTTAAATTTTTTTTTTTTTTTATTTCTTTGAAAGGGATACACAAAGAGAGACAGGGTAAGAGGCTGGTTTACTCTCCAAAGGATTAACATAGGCGAATGCCAGGAGACAAACTCCATCTGTGTCTCCAACATGGATGACCCAAGTACTTGAGTCATCTTCTGCTACCTCCCAAGGTGTGTAATAGCAGGAAGCTGGATTCTGCTGGACCCCAAGCACTCTAATAAAGGATGTATGCATTTTCCCAAGTCTGTCCTAATTTATGCGTCATATGCCTATAACATTAGGGTTTATTTTTGAGAGCTTCTCGTGTATTCTACATACAAGTCTTATGTCAAATAGTGATTGCAAATATTGTTTCTCACTTTGTAGCTTACCCTTTAATAAAACCCATTTTATTTATTTGAAAGGGGGAGAGAGTGACTGGTATACCTACAGATAAACAGAGATCTCTCGTCCACTGGTTTACAACTCAAATGCCTGCAACTTCCAGAGCTGTCTCAGGCTGAAGCCAGAGACTTGGTCCCTGGTAGCAGGGATCTAGGCACTTGAGTCATGACCTGCTGCATGCTAGGGTGTACACTGGCAGGAAGCTGGACAGCAGCGGAGCCTAGACTCAAGTACAAGCAGGTGATAAGGGAAGTGGATGACCCAGTGCTAAGCTGAAGGCTGACCATAGCATTTTCTTAACACAGTTGTGCAGCAGGTCTTAAATTCTGATGATGTGTCATACTAATCTTTTGTTTTATGGGTCATATTTGTGTATGAGGTCTAGAAACTATTGCCCAGACTTAAATTTTGAGTATTTTCTTCACTTTTTCTAAAATTTTACAATTTTTATTTCATAATTGAGTCCTTTATTCTTTCTAATTAATTTTTATAAAAAGAGCAAGACTTAATTCGAGGGTCTTTCCCTTCCCTCCCACCCTTCCTCTCTCTTCTTCCTCCTTTCCATTCTTCCTTTTTTTCCTTTCATTTCTTTCTCTCTTTTTCCCTCTATCTTCTTCTTCCTCTCCTCCTCCCTCCTTCATTCTTTCCTCTTTTTTTTTTTTTTTTTTGCCTATGGGTATCCAATTATTCCAGCAGGATTTATTGAAAGGATATCCTTATGATGAACTGCTTTCCATTTTTATTGGAATCAGTGGAGCACATTTATATGTGTCTATCCCAGGAATCTCTGTTCCATTTCATGATATATATGTATATATCAATATATATAATATAATTTCACATAATACTAATAATTTCACATAATACTAATTACTGTCACTATACAACATGTCTTTAATTTGCTTAGCATCTTTCTCTAAGTTTCTCTTCTTTTTCAAATTATTTTTCTTACATATATCCTTTGCATGTTAATGTGGATTTGTTTGTAATGCAGAAAATCTTGTTGAGGTTTTTGTAGGTATTTCATTAACTTTGTATATTAATTTGTGAAGAAGTGACATTTATACTATGTTGACTCTCCCAACACATAAACATGATATGTATTTTGAGTTATTTAGATCTTTTAATTTTTCTCTTCATTATTGCATTATTTTCAGAACACAAATCCTATCCATAATTTAAGAAATTTACACCCAAATATTTCATATTTTGAGGCACTGAAAATGGTATTACTTGAGTACTTTTAACTTTTGTTTCCATGTATTCATTGATAGGGCATAAAAGTGATTTTTTTTTGTATGGTAATCTTCTAACCATCATCGTTGCCACACTATTTTATAAATTATTGAAGTGTTATTAAGTTATTAAGTAACACTTTAGGGAATTTTTTTTTACATAGCCACATCATATGCAAATAGATAGATTTACTTTTTCCTTTTCACTCTGTATATCTAATGTTTCTTTTCCTTGCTACACTGGTTAGAACATCCAAAATTCTATTGAGAAATAGTTAAGATTATGGACATCCTTGTGTTGATTGTGGTTCTAGAAAGCAAGCATTCAGTTTTTCACCATCGAGAATATTATTTGTTGTTGGGATTTTGCGGGTGCTCTTTATCAAGTGGGGGTGTCCTCTTGTATTCCTGCTTTCCAAGTGTTGTCATAATAAACGAGTGTTGAATTTTGCCAAGTTCTTGTTTTCTGCATAAATGAGAAAAAAACCAAACGTGTCAGACTATTCTGATACTATCAAATGATCATATTCTAAATTAAGATCAGTAATATTTTCTTTTGGGAAGAGCCAAAAGATGATCAATGTTTAGAATGTGTGTCAAAGATTTATGTTTTTTTTGCTATAACACTTCAAAACGGAAGGGTATAGACAAATAATAATTTGGGTCATGCTCTTGAATTTTCCTATCTCTCTTTTTGTTTACTTCTTCATGTTGGTACATTTCCTCATGTGAGATGTCAGATTCTGTTTTCATTTTGTTCCTTAATGTTAACTCTTCTTCAAGAGCAACTGGTGTTTCCATGTAGTCATCTGACTTGAATTTGGAAAAGTAACTTAGTTCTGGACCCATTTACATTAACTCGTTTGCTTGTGGAGACTATATCAACAAGGAGTCTAAATGTGAATGTCACAACATGGTTTGATGGTGGCCTTTGTATTACTTCACTTAAATTATATGCCATAATATAGTGAGAAAGTATCCTTGCTCCCTGTTTGGATTTTCTCACATCCACATCATGTTTTAATTAGACTTTAAAGAATCCAAAGTTCCTTTGGAGGATTTAGTCATGTTCACCCAAGCACTGAAGACAATTATTTTACCCCCGAGTAAAAAAAAAATGACTCTAATCTCTAGCCTCTCTGCCATGAAATTTTTTCAAAACTACAAGGCACCAAAGCAGCATGAGCATGTCTTATTATTTATTTCCTTCCTTTATTACTCTAATTTTGATTCCTCCACTTGTTCCTGGCACCCAGTACTTTCTTGGTTTTGTTCAATGATTTCTATGATTACTTTCCCTCATGAAATTAGCATCTTGGCCATTAAATTTGTTATATTGCTTGATCCCCTATGATCTTGCAGTACATTTTCTTATGTAATCGTAATGTTCAAAGTCTCAGAGTCTGGATATGCAAAAGAAATTCTTAAAATGAGAGATATTTATTATGCTTCATGTGGCTCTTGATCCTTTTCTCTGATTTCCACATTTCCCTAATGTGAAACTCATAGAAGTCAACATCATAATAAAGGTTAAGAGTGAAAAAATGCTGGGGCAGGCATTTGATGCACTGGGTAAGTCCCTCCCTGGAATTCCCTTGAGCCACATCACCATTCCTGTGTTGGAGTCTCAGTCTGGTTTCCAATTCCAAAAACCTGGAGAAAGCAGGTTATGGCTCAAGTACTTGGTACCCTGACACCCATCTAAGAGACTTGTTTTGACATCCTTCATCCTAGCTTCAGCATGGCCAAGTCCTGGCTTTTTAGGGCATTTGAGGATTAAGCCTGCAAATGGAAGATCTCTCTTTGTCTGTCTCTGCTCTATCTTTCTGTAGGTCTCTCTGCCATTAAAATAAATAAATACATAGTTTTTTAAGAATGCTGCTGGAGATAATAATGCTAAATTCATTGGGAATACCCAGAAAGTTTTTCTAGCTACTCACAGATATCTCATCAATTTGATATGCAGCACATTTTTAGACGGATACATTGAGATCATCAGGAAGCAAACCATTGCTCTCTTTTTGTAATCTAATCAGATTTGGATGAGACACATTAAATAAAGTATCATGAATTACAATGATTTTATCTTCACCAATCACAGAAACTACAGACCTTTTGTTGTTTTTTTTTTTTTTTTTTTTTTTTTTTTAGTTTTGGGAGTGGGTATATCTAGACCTTTTAATTACAGCTAGATTTTCATCAAATATTTAATCTTAAGATATGGAAGTAAAATAACAGTTTTCCTTATTATACTTCTCTTTATGGTATTTCTATTAAAAATGTTATATCCATTCACTCTTCCTGACCAGATGAGGAAGCTGATTTTCATCGGGTTTATGAGGAAGCCAGGTAAATTACAGAGTTAGAATCTGAACCCATGGATTTCTGATTACAGATTCTTGCTTCTTCCCACTGTGCTCTCCTGCTTCCCTGAAAGATGAAAAAGGTCCCCATGAGCACCAGATGAAAGACTGAGCTTTGCTTACTGCTCAGTTTCCTATATAGGGCTCAGTGGAGTTCCCATGAAGGACCCAAGTCACTGCTGTAGCCTTGATTTATTGCATCTATGACAAGTTAGAAAGTAAACAGGAAATCTTAAGCTATTAAAGACATTATCAAACACATTATGTTTAAATTGATCAAAGTTAATTATTGTGCCATAACTGACAACTTGAGAAGATAATTATTTGAAAAAATAAATAAAACTATTATTGAGTTTAATGCATCATTTGGGGTATCATTCTTTATGATCAAATTAGAATTTCATATATAATAAGAATACATTTCTACATCCTGGATTTATTCCTAAATAATAACATCATTATTTAATGTCTCTATTGATAATATCTTTAAAATGTTAAGTCTAATATTCAAAAGTGTGACTCTTTTCAGATAACATTTAATTTTCAAAGAAACCTGGAATTGACCATTCTAAATCTAGGTCAAAGGTGAAAGTTTGGAAAACAGAAATGATCTACTGAGAAAAAAAAAAAAAAAAACAGAGAGGAAGAGAGAGAACAGAGAAGGGGTGGGAGAGGATTAGAGTAACTGAATGTAGAGGTACAGCAGATTTCCCAGGGAAAGACAAACACGGCAGACATTGAATGTGCTCATCTTCAGGGAAGCTCATGGCTAAGCAGGAGGTAATGACATTATGTGTGTCTGAGATTTCTAAGAGATGACTAATAATATGCTGTAAGAAAAACTAACTGTTTCTAATCCAAATTCTACTAATAACTTGTAGATGTTGTATTGGAGTCAGCCATTTCTGACTAATGAAAGGCAGTAAATAAATATCCAAGAAATCAGCTACAGTAGCAGAGCTGATATCATGAGAATTGGTCAAAGAAACTGCCCAGCCTTTACTTTTTCTCTCTGATAGCCAGTTAACCATCAATCATGAATCGTTTCCCAAAAATTGGAAAAATCAGTAAATGCTTTATGCATAAGTCTAAGAAGAAAGGTCATATAATTTTGATTTATTTATATGAAAGTAAAGTTAGAAGTATTAGGGATAAAAGAATGAAGCTGAGGAAATAGGTGTAGCTCAAATATAAAATTTAATTACTATCCTTGGGTTATCTCCAATGCAAGAGTTGTATCATGTTATGTCCATGATATCCAAGGCTCAGATGAACAAATGAATACCAATTGTATCAAATGTGTGGCTCAAAAGACTTAAAATGGGAAATAGGATTTTAAACCTAAAAGATTCTTTCCTACAAAAGTAAATACATTTATGAGGCAACGATGATTGCAAATGCCAATAGATTAAATATGTTTCTAGATAAGGTCTCTCCTTATCTTACTTTAGAGGTGCTGAAAATTCCTCTCTGTTTCCTGATCCATCGTTGTGATTTGATTCAATTTCAGATAGAAATGTTTCCTGTCTCCAACATGCAGCAAACTATAATCAATCAGATTCCTCTCTTTAGGAAACAAACATTTTTATTTCTTTGAACTGACTTTTATCTTCACAAAGTGAAAAAAAGATTGGCTATAGTTATGTATCAAATGATCAGTCTGGGATTTTAAAGCAGTAATAATTAAAAATCAGGGAATCAGATGGCTCATGGATGTGGAATAAATAAATGATTTTTAATATAAAGTATTAAATTATGAGAATGAAGCAGCCTGATTCTGATAGATACGAAATTACTTCCACAAGACAGTATATTGGTGCAAAAAGAGCACAGTCAACCACAGAAGGACAATTCTTTTGAGATAGATACACACACACAGACACACACACATGCTTTGGTTCTTTTCTAAACTTAATTACAGTCATCAATGCACCTAAAGCAGTGACTGCACCTCAATAACATTTACCAGTCAAGTCAGCAGGAAAGGGAAAACAGCTAGGACCTGGTTAACCATTCCTTGCTTCAGTTTCCTGGTAACTACTGCTGCAGCTGTCCACGCCAGCTGTTCAACAGAAGCCCTGTTCCCAGCATGCATCTGCAGGTGGTGGAAGAATGCCAATAAAGAACAACAAAGGACTAAATATGCCAGTGGAAACCAACTAACCATGGTGAAGCCACTCCCCGCCCTGCTGTGTCTACTGAGGGAAAACACTAACTGTGCCTCCTGGGAATGCCAGCATCTCCTCTCCACTCGGTTGGCTTTACAGCCCTCCCCATGCTTCTTCCAGTCATCCTGCATATTTAAGCTTTGCTGTGTTCCAAAACCTATTTTATTTTTCATCAATCGTTATATTACTTTCCTACTATATCTTCCCTTACTTCTTGGAATTTCTTTTATTTCAAATTCCCTAGTAGTTAATGTACGTGAATAACCGGGGTATTTATTATGTTAATTAGCTTTCTTGAATCTTTAAGGTATTTGCCATCGATGGGTTTATTAATTGTTCATAATAACTTATAAAATTGAATGTGATAGTTGATGCTCACATGTAACCAGAATGGAGAAATAAGAATTAGATTTATCTTTTGCTTTAAAAGAACTATATTTAAAAAAAAGGAAATAAACTCACAAGGGATTTGACACTGGGGAATGAAGGAGCTATTCCACAAAGATGAGAAACAAATGATATTGGTCCCAGATTACTGGGTGGAGAACATTTCCAGGACACAGTGCTGACAATGGGACCTTATAAAGAGGCCAGCACGCCCCAGTTGAGGAGGTGAAACTGGAGCCAAGGTGGCATTCACAGAAGAGTACTAGAGGGAAGGGAACCGCCCAGTGAGAGAGCTCCAAATGCCTGCTTGGGGAATCCAGCTCTGACTGAGCAACCTGTCCTGGTAAAAGTCTGACAGTGCACATGCATCTGGAGTTAGTGACAGTTTGAGTAATGAGAAGTACTCGTGTGAAGCAACTACTCAAGACCAGAAAGAAGCACCCAAACATATTAGAGAAAATAGTGCGAAGAAGAGTGATTGTTGCCACAGCCAGAGTGGAATACCCTATTCTTCATGTGACATCAGGGTACTAAGAAGAGTCTTGCTTCACTGATTTGCTCCTATCTTGGCAAAATAAACCTACAAGCAAGATCCACAAGAACAAGTGAATTAACTGTGGGAGAACAAATTTAGGGAGTATTTTACCAAAATAATAAGTAGATAAATAAATAGTATCAATAAGGTAAAATTCACAATGCCCAATGTTTGACAAGAAATCACCAAGCATGCATATAAAGGATATAAAGTATAACCCATAATGAGAAAAAAAGGGGCAATAAATTAAAACTGAAATGCAGAGCCAACACTGTGGCATACCTGGTAAAGCTGCTACCTACAGTGCCAGCATCCCATATGGGCACCAGTTTGAGTCCTGTCTGCTCCACTTCTGTTCCAGCTCTCTGCCATGATCTGGGAAAGATGGCCAAAATTTTGGGGCCCCTGCAGCCACATGGGAGACCCGGAAGAAACTCCTGGCTCCTGGCTTCAGATAGGCGCAGCTCCAGCCATTGCAGCCAATTGGGGAGTGAACCAATGGATGAAAGACCTCCCCCCCAGCACGCTTCTCCTTCTCTCTCTATGTAACTCAGAATTTCAAATAAATAAATAAATCTTAAAAAGAAACTGAAATGCATATAACAGAGATCATAGAATTAGTAAGCAAGAAAATAAAATCTTCTTACAAGTGTTTTTTATGTGATCAAGAAGCTACAGGGAGAGTAAATCTGCTAAGGAGAGATATGGAAGAGATATTTTAAAAGGATCCAAGCTGAACTTGCTTAGATGAAATCTGTAATATCTAAAGTGAAGAATTCATTGCATAATATTAACCCTAGGTTAGAAATTGTGGAACAGGACATCATCAACATGAAAGTAAAGCAAACGCACTATCCAAATGAAACACAGGAGAAAAACACTGAAATTTTTCACAAGGACAAATATATGTAAATGGAGTCTCCAAAATAGAGGAGAAGTAAAACATTTATTTTATAATTGACAACCAAAAGTATTTAAAATTTGATGATAACCTTAATTGGACATATCTACGAAACTCAATGAAACCAATCACCAAATACTATACTAAGGCGCATCACAATAACTTGCTTAAAATCAATGATAAAAGGAAAAAGTCTTAAAGCAGTTAGTAAAATATACAATGCATGTAGAGGAACAAAAATAATGGTGATGGATTTCTCAAAAGGAACAAGACAAGTTACATGACAAATTAAAATATTATCTACAACACGTATATTAATCTTAAATTAAAAAACTTTCAGCTAAAAGGAAAGTGAAATAAAAGCATTTCAGGACTAAAAGAGCTGATATAATTTATTACAGCAGATTTGTGTTACAATAAATCATAAAAGTACTTAAAAAATGAAAATCTAGGTCTACATAGAAAAGTATAGAAGAAATGGTAATCACTTGTCTAAATGAGAGGGTATTTTTCATATTAATTAAGTTTCTTTAAAACATAATCAACTGTGTAAAGCAAAATAATAGTGGAATATGAAATTTATAACATGAATTTAGACTAAAATTTATGACAAAACAATTAATAACAAAAAACAGAAAAGGGAAAAATAAGTGGATTAATATAAGGCTTGAAGAGTATATTATCACTTGAAAGTAGACTATGATAAACTAATTATCTATACTCTAAATCCTAAGGGAACCACAACACTAACAAAAAAGAATTGTAGCTTACAATTCAATTTTATAATTCCTATACTCTATAAAGATCATAAATAGTTGAAAAATATAGATGTAACATATAAAGTATACATAAAGATGATAGATTTAAACACAGCTGTATCAATAACACATTAAATGCCTAGTTAACTACTCAAAAGTCAGAGGTTACCCAGTTGGATTTAAAAATACCAAGATTCATCTAGATGTTGCCTAAAGGAAATCCACTTTATGACACAAATAAGTTAGAAATAAATTATGCAGATGATATTCATCTAACTCTAATATAAGAAAAATGGTAGTGGCTCTTTTAATATCAGTCTTAATAACTATTTCAGGAATGTAGAGGGTTCGTTCATCAGAAGGCATGTCATTATACAAAAAGAAAAGAAAACAGACAAGAATTGATACAACCAAGCCACCGGCTTAGTAACGGAAAGAACAACTAAACAGGCAAAAACTAAAAATATAATCTTGAACAGTGTCACCAGCAAACTTGGCCTAATAGACATTCACAGATCTCTCTAAGCATTAACTGTACAATCAACATTTTTTCCCACTGCACTCAAAACATGATAAACCAAATTTAGGCTCATAAAATGAAATCTCGAAACATTAAAAAGTATTCAAGTCATCTGTAACTCTACCCCTCAAATAAATAAATAAAATCTTTTTAAAAAAGTATTCAAATCACACCAAGTATTTACTCCAATCACAAAGGAATTCAACTTGAATTAATAATAAAAGGATATCTGTACAGCTCCCAAATATTCTGAAACAAAATACCAAACGTTTCTAAATAACCAGTAGGTCAAAAAAAAAGCAACCAAAACAGAAAAATAGAAATTAGACAATATTCTGAATAAAAAACAAAAACAAAATGTAAAAGTTTAGTGATAGGATTAAAATGGTGTTATAAGAAAATGTTGAGTATAAAATAACTATTACATCAGGACAAAGATCTAAAATTATTGATTTTAAATTCTAGTGATGCAATAAGACAAAGGGCAAATGAAGCTAAAAGTGGCAGAAAAAAGGGAATAATTGAGGCCAGGACAGTAATTAAGGGAATTAAAATTTAAAGTAATGTATTAATAAAAATTAAGTTATTATTGAGAAATTCAATAAAAATGATAAATCTCCTGGTAAGCAGTTAAGGAAAAGCAAAGAGACAAACTACTGTCCTGCCAAAATAAGTAATGAGAAAAATATTATCATTATAGTTAATAGATGAGTTAAGAATATAATAAGGGACTATAATGAACATCTTGATATCAATAAGTTAAGCACCTTCAATTCAATGGACATATTCTTCAGAAGCAGAGTTGTGGCATAGCCACCACCTGCAATGCCATCATCCCATAATGGGTGCCAGTTTGTGTACCTGCTGCTCCACTTCTGATCCAGCTTCCTGTAGATGCATCTGGGAAAGTACCAGAAGATTCTGCCACCAATCTGAGAAACCAGGATGCAGCTCCTAGCTCCCAGCCTTGGCCTGGTCCGACTCTAGCCATTGCAGACATTTGGGGAGTGAATCAGCAAATGGAAGATCCTCTCTCTCGCTCGCTCTCTCTCCCTCTCTCCATAGGCCTGCCCCTCTCTGTAACTCCAGCTTTCAAATCTTAAAAAAAATGCACACACACACTACCAAAATGTACTCCTAGAGCCAGTAAGTTTTTTTTTTTTTTAATTTCATGGTTTTAGCCAATTGTTTGTAGCTCTCTCTGTAGGTAAGATCATTTGATCATATTTATGAGTATATGAAATCTGATGTTCTCAGGGCCACCACCAGAGGGGATTTTATTTTCCCAACAGTGTGTAGAGTACTATGAATTTGTCTCCTTCCCCAGTTTGAAAATAAATCTAAGACTATAAATAAAAAAAGGTAATAGATTAAATAAAATTTTATATATATATATATATATATATATAAACTAAATAAATGGAAACCTCAGAAAGAAATTCAAGGGCACCAATGACTTCACGGGTGAAGTCGACAAACAATTAATATCAGTTATATATTAAATAGAATATTACCAGGGCCTGCACTGTGGCACAGCGAGTTAAGCTACTGTCTGCATTGTAGGTATCCTGTATGGGCACCAATTCGTGTCCCAGCTGTTCCATTTCCAATACAGCTCTTTGCTATGGCCTGGGAAAGCAGTGGAAGATATCCCCCCAAGTCCTTGGGCCCCTGCATCAGTGTGGCAGACTCGAAAGAAGCTCCTGGCTCCTGACTTCAGCCTGGCACAGCCCTGGCCTTTGTGGCCATCTGGGAATAAACCAGCAGATGGAGGATTTCTCTCTGTCTCTTCTTCTATCTGTCTCCATAACTCTGCCTTTGAAATAAATAAATAAATGGTTTTTAAAAATCTGATATATCCCAACTTATTATCTAGTTCAGCATTATTTTGAACCAGAAGTAAGAAACACATTTCAAAAACTGAAAATTTTATACCAATATCCTCTATAAAAAGAGATATAAAGTTTTTTACAAAAATCAGCCTAAAATACACAGAATAGTAATACACCATGACCAGTAACGTAGGAATAATTTCACATAATTTCAAATAAAAATCAGGGGGCTGTAGTTGTGCAGAGTCAAGCAGCCACCAGTGATGCTGGCATCCCGTATGAGCACCAGTTTGAGTTCTGGCTGCTCCATTTCCAATCCAGCTCCCTGCTAATGTGTTAGGAAAACAGCAGAAGATGGAGAAGTGCCTAGGCCCCTGTCACATGGGAGACCCAGGTGGAGTTACAGGCTCCTAGTTTGGCCTGGTCCAGCTCATGCCTTTGCAGCCACATGAGAAATGAACCAGCAGATGGAAGATTTCTCTCTCTCTTTCTCTCTCTCTCTCTCTCTCTCTCTCTCTCTGTTTGTGTGTGTGTGTGTATGTTCCTCTCTCTTTGTAACTCTGCCTTTCAAATAAACATACATCTTTTTTAAAAACATAAAAAGCAATCATATTAACAGATAAAAGTATACGGGAATGTGTGTGCGTGCACACACACACACACACACACACACACACCTTGGCACCAAAGCACACAGTTAAATATGCCAAGTTTCACAGAGGTTATTAGCCTGGCAGTTAAGATGCCCACGTTCTGCATTGGAATGCCTGGGTTGGAGTCCAGGTTTCAACTCCCGACTCTAGCTTGCTGCCAATGTAGACCATAGGAGACAGCAGCAACGGCTGAAGTAGTTGGATTCTTGCCACCGTGTGTGAGATCTGAATTGAGTTACATTCTTAGCAGCTGGCGTCTTCCCCACCCCAACTCTTGTGGGCATTTAGGGAGTGAACCAGATGGACTGTGTCTTTCTCTCCCTTCTCTCTGCTTTCTGAATAAATACATTTTTAAACATTAAATATACTTAGTGCTATATTCCTCTGATGGCTTTCTAGGTGTTTTTATTTTTGTTCTTTTAGTAAACAATTATTGAATTTCCCTAATGTGTCCCCTTTAGCAGACTTGTAGAATGACCAGACATTTTAAATTATCCTCCATTATGCTTAGTGACAGAGCGGCACTATCTCATGCAGGGAATGTAATCACAATGCTTTAATAAACAGCCTGTTCACATTGGCATTATATGAACTTACTCTTTAACAGAATTTTACTGTGATTTCAGCAACTGTGGGGCCAGGGTTGTGGCACAGCAAATTAAGCCTCTGCCTGTGACACCTTCATCCCTTCTAGGCACAGGTTCGAGTCCTGGCTGCTCTACTTCTGATCAGCTCTCTGCTAATGGCCTGGGAAGGTAGTGGAAGATGGTCCAAGTGCTTGAGCCCCTTTAACCACATGGGAGACCCAGAAGAAGCTCCTAGCTCTTAGCTTTGGCCTGGCTCAACCCCGAGTCCCTGTGGCCATTTGCAGAGTGAATAAGAGGATGGAAGATTCTCTCTCTCTCTCTCTCTTTTCTCTCTATAACTCTGCCTTTCATATCAAATATATATTTTTTTAACAAAAGGGGGCCTGCGCCATGGCTTAGTAGGTTAATCCTCCACCTGCGGCACCAGCATCCCATATGGGTGCCAGTTCTAGTCCCAGCTGCCCCTCTTCCAATCCAGCTCTCTGCTATGGCCTGGCAAAGCAGCAAAGTAGTAGAAGATGGCCTAAGTCCTTGGGCCCCTGCACCTACATTAGAGACCATGAAAAAGCACCTGGCTCCTGGCTTTGGATCCATGTGGCTCTGGCCATTGTGGCTATCTGGGGAGTGAACCAACGGAGGGAAGACCTTTCTCTCTGTTTCTCCCTCTCACTGTCTGTAATTCTACCTCTCAAATAAATAAATAAAAATCTTTAAAAATAACTTTAAAAAGTTTCAGTGGCAATATCTTCTATATTACAGACCAGAAAAAAGCTCAGGTAATTTAAGAGACATTTGGAAAATATTGCTTCTTTCTCTTTTAAAGTAGAATGGAAATGCCTACTTGAAAAGATATGTTTCACATCAGGGAATATTAGGGAATATTGGGTTGGGAGTTATTTGTTGTTGCAAAATTAATAACTCAACTCTAATAAATAGTGCCATATTTAATAACAAATTGAGATTAAAAAGTGCTTGGAGAGCAAGCTAGACTATATACCACTAGACTATATACCACTTTTTATACCTAACAATAATAATAAGGTAACCACTTATGATGTTTTTCTCCTAAATGTAAGTCAGTGTTTTTGCATAGCACGACACCACTTGCATTTAGGTCAAATTTTATATGTCACATTAATAAGATATCCTTCAAAATACTGATTAAATATAAAAATTAATGATCTTTCTTATTCCTGATAAGCATTTAGTTTATAAATGAAGCAATAATGAAACAAGTTATAACTACAAATCAAGAAATGCAAAGTCATATCAAAACTGAAGATTAAACTTATTTTTCAATTTATCTGGATTAAAATTTAGATATGACTGCAATATTTATGCTTCTCCCACCTGCAGCAGAATTACCCCTGGAAATTGAAAGACAATGACTTTAATTGTGCATTTATTATCATGTATTAATAGAGGGGTTATGTATTTCTTAATCCTATGTTTGTTGAGTAGTTACCACCCGTAAGGTGCTATCCTTTCTGCAGAAAATGCAATGCTGAATGAGACCCCTGAGAGTACCTACATCCTACCAAGCCCCTTGGTGAGCAGTAGGGGGAAAAGCAAACAAAGAAGTGAGGATATAAAGATTTTACTGTTGAGGATACTAGTAAGACAGAAAGAAAAATAGATTAATTTAATAGAGAGTGACTGGAAGGGAAGCTCCTCTGAATTAGAAGTTAGGGAAGAGTAAAACCTAAATGACAAGGACAGGCTTGGAGGGATAGCTATTGAAAGCTGTTTTCAAGTAAAGGAAGCAGTGTGGGCAGAGGCTCCAAGGCAAACACAGCTCAGCCTCCTCAAGGGAAAGCAGCCAGAGCCCCACGTGGCAGGAAGAGGCAGAAGGAGGGGAAGCATCGCCATGTGGGGAGAGATCAGACTGTGCAAGGGCAAGATGCAGGACATTGTAGATTGTGAAAGGAAGTTAGCATGTATTCTGAATAAAATGGAAATTCACTGGAAGGCTTTAGCAGATGGCGAGCACGATATGTACTGTATTTTTAAGAGCTCCTCCTGGCCATTCTGGCGACCATACATAAACCACTAAGATGGAGGTAGCAGAGTGACTATTTAGGAGGCTGCATTGGTGCCATAGAGACAAATGATAACCATTGGACTAACACGATAACACAGAGGAGAGAGAGGGAGGTGTGAGGACTTGGAAAATGTTTTGAAAGTAGAGCTGATAATATCTGCTAATGTGTTGGAGTTAAGAATGGAAGAGGAGAAAAGGAGACCAGAATAATAGCTCGATTTTTATCTTAGTTGGTGTTTGGCCACACATTTATTTCTTGTTATGAACTTTCCAGGTAAGTATTGAAATTCTAATGTCATAGATGGCTAAGGTGATATTTAGGTAGGGAAAAAACTTGCCCAAGATCACACTCACAGGGAATCGTAGAATTAAGACTCAAATACACACAGTGGTATACAGTAGCCCCTCAGTATCCATGGAGGATTTGTTCACTTACATAAAGAGTGTAGTGCGTTCATAGAACATATGCATATCTTCTTGTATACTTTAAGTGACCTCTGTACACTTATAATATCTGATGCATGTATATATGATGGAAATACTTGCCATATTACATTGTTTGGGAAACAATGGCAAGAAAACAGTCTGCAGGTTTAGTAAAGATGCAAGAGTGTTTCAAATATCCACAGTTGGTAGAATCTAAAGAACTCATGAACACTGTATTTCCAAAATATCATCACACTTGGTAGCCATGTATCTTTAAAAATGTCCTAGCTTCCTCTGACAAGATTGTACTGCAAAGACCCAAGGGAATGGTATGAACGTCAGAGAAGCTGATAGGAAAAAAGGGCAGAATTAGAGGGAATAGCTAACATCAGCTTACTAACAATCCTCCAAAATCCAGAATTGTTCTACAAAACCCAGGGATTGAGAACCCACAGCAGCCCATACACTTGGCATATTTTAAGAAAACCATTGCCAAGATATGCCTTCTGACTTCCTTGTTGTTTTTCCACTGTCATATAATATGATTCCCTCAGCCTTATTATATTGATTAAAATATTTGATGATAGAATTGGCCCCTCACAGGATAAGATCTGAATTACTGCATAGTATTTTAAAAATGTAATTAATAAACTTTTGATTTTTGGGTGGAATATATATTTTCTAAAAGCAGAAGTGCTTTGGGGAGAATTTCTTTGTTTTTCTTCAATATGACAGTATGTGTTTAAAAATTTTTTATGTATGCCTGTTCAGAAATTCAATAATTCTTTTCATTGATAAGGTCCTTAGTGCTGCAAAAATAATACTAGCATATTATATTTACCATTAGATTGACTTAACTAATCATGGTATGCATTACTTTCTCTGAGACTTCATAGAAGTTGAAACCATGGAGTGCCACAAAAAAGGAGAAAGGATTTTGTACACAGATGTCATCATGGCTGCACCACCTTGTTCTGGGGACTCAGAGTCATGTTGAGCTCATGAAACCCGGCCTCTTTGCAGCCTTTCTTCTCTCCCTACTTTAAAACATGTGCAGAGGGAAGAGTCAAGGGTGTTGTGACTTCCAAAATAATTCAAAAGAGGAAGAAAATTCACCTGAGGAAGTCCTGAATAACCTATACCTGTAAATATTTAATGAAGTTATCTTTGATAAAAAGTCAAAAATGAATAAAGGAATTATGGTTAAACAAATCAATTGAAAATTTTTTTACTGATTCTCCCTTCCCTATTGAATTTCTACATTTTACAATAGCTGCCACATAAAGAGATCCAAGATTTGATTTTAGCTTGCCCAAAAAAAAGAGAGTCTCTGTCCCTTTAAGAATAAGTCCTCAAAAACACTAAAATGGAATAGAAACCACGCTTTTATCACATGTCCTCAAAAACATGATGCTCACCCACAGGAAAGAGATTTGGAATACACAATACCCCTTAACATGTCTAGAGGGGGAGATTTCATTGGCGTAATTCCTACATGCGCTGAAAATAGGTTTTATAAAATGTTCTCAGATGCTTTCTTTAAAAGAAGACTTTCAGCTGCAGTTGGCTTTTCCTTTCATATCTCTACAAATTTAAGGGATATAACACAAAGGAATATTATGATGATGTATTGTTCATCATTGTAAGTTTTGAGTAGAAAAATCTGCAAATGAATGAGACAAGCCCTTAACTAGTATTGTGAAATTTTAGTATGTCTTCATGAAATATAAATATTAGTCTAGAATAGAAGCAAGGGAATGAAACGTATACAGAAATGCCACTCAATGGTTTGGATAATGACTTTGTTAAATCATATGCAGAGAAACGTTATTAATGAGATTATAAATTTAGATGTAGCCTTCATGGTTAGTGATAAGCAAAGACTTATGTAAATGCATGCATTTATAAGCTTTAAATGATGTTTATGAAGGCTAATGATCTAAGGAAATGTTTATATTATAAAATTATATGGCAAAAAAGATTGCAACACAGATTGAGCCATTACCTTTAATCGAGCACTGTGTTAAATACTTGGATGCATCATATGTAATCTTTGCCACTCTAAGAAATAGGTGCTATTGTTATTTCCTAAATTGCCAGGTAGTGCACAGGAGGTGATAGAGCACCTATTTTATTTAAACCCGATGTATCTGCTTCCAAAAATCTCATGCTTTTAACAATCCTTTCAACCGAATTGTTTCAAGTACTCAGCTTAACTATATTTGTGGTGATTGGATTGCATTTTCATTGTATATGACTTTCATTCTAGTGTAGAAAACAAGTCAGAACAGATACCAATGCAAATCCATCCATCAATATAAATTCAACAGAGTTCCCACTCTAATTCTGATAGACTGAGGAATGTGACATCCTGGTATCTGAGAATCATGAAAAATTAAGGTCTGCAAAATTGTATTTCAGTGACTACAACCCTATTTGGGTATTTATTGCCTTCAGTTGTGTGTTCCTATATTGTATCTTTACATATTTGATCTTATTTTTTATATTCACTGAAGATAAAAATGATAATAGATGTGTGTTAATTTTACATGTTTGGATTGGTAACTATGATGATGTTAACATTGCCTCTCTCTCTGTGATCAGTTTATTTAGTTTATTCTAGAAGTCATCCACTACAAGAAGTCTACAAGCTCCATCCTCTCTATTCTGCTATTGAAATCTCTGCTTACAAAACATTGAATTCTCCTGTTTGTCTGTCAACTTCATTGACTGCTTCTTCTCTGTCTTCTTCAACTCTCCATTTCTAAATAGCAAGCTATCTAACAGTCAGTACTCAGACTTTTTGGGGGGTGTTTTATCTGATCCTATGACTTCAAATTCAATCTCTCTGACTGTCAAATCTGGTGTCTTGAGATGAGTCTGTCCAAATGTCCACTTGGCAGTCTTGCCAATCTAAGTAGGGGTAGCAAATATATACAAAGGCATCTCAAAAAGTTTGTGAAATATGAGTCTTATAAAAATGTGCATGGATTGTAATTTTTTTCCAAAATAAACTTATCTTTTAACTCTATGAACTTTGTAAAATATCCTTGTATGACAAAAATAAATGCCTGGATTTTCTAACCCAATCTAATAAACAAAATAAAACAATGAGACAAACAATAAGATTCTACCCTCGCCTCCTCTCTATCTCAGTAAAAAGAATTGCTGTTCAGCTGGGGTCAGTTTATACCCTCACTACAATCTATCATCACATTCTTTAAACATTCTCTTCAAAGTTTATCCTTAATTCACCACATCTCACACCACTCCAGGCATCATTTCTCAACTGGACTCTCAGTACAGACTGTAGCTGGACATCTTTATATTTCATTGAGATCTATTTTCTGAGAAAGGCAACATGCTCTGCTTGAAACTCATTCTCTAGTAAAAGATTTGCTGGTTTCAGTTACCAGCTCAACCATTACCAGCTCTGAAACCATGTAAGGGTCATTTTATTCTTGAATCTGAGCTTATTCATTTGTTAAATAAAGAGAACAGTATATTGTAATGTAATAGAATTAATATCATATAACATGCCTTATAGAGCTGATCTGAGGATGATATAAATTAACCAAGAAAAACATTTTTGCTTAGTGTCAGCACACAGCAAGCAATAATGATTAGTTATCATCTTGTGAACCACAAACAAGTTCAATACATAAATTAAATCATGCCTTTTTTGTTCCAAATTTTCTATTGGCATCTATCACACTTGAATAAAATCCAATGTCTAAAAGATCTAGAGCATTGGTACTCCTGACCCTACATCGCCAAGATCTAGAGCATTGGTACTCCTGACCCTACATCTGCAAGATCTAGAGCATCGGTACTCCTGACCCTACATCTCCAGTATCTAGAGCACTGGTACTCCTGACCCTACATCTCCAGTATCTAGAGCACTGGTACTCCTGACCCTACATGTGCAAGATCTAGAGCATTGGTACTCCTGACCCTACATCGCCAAGATCTAGAGCATTGGTACTCCTGACCCTACATCTGCAAGATCTAGAGCATTGGTACTCCTGTTTGCTGTGCTGAAACCACTTATTCTCCTGAAATATGTAAGCCATTTTACTGATACTTTGTAATTTCAGGTGCCTCTTCTTGTTACTGTCTTCAGTCAGATTTTTGCCTGTATAATTTATGTGTCCACTCATGTTTTGCTAATATTTCAAAGATTAGATATCTTCATTCACTACTGTAGCAAAAATGATACACTTACCGATATGTACTTTTTTATCTGTCTTTACTTGGTAGTACTCATCATAGCTTAGTGTGTATGTGTGTATTTGTCCATGTGTTAATTACCAGTTCCCATGCAATGACAGTAATCTCTATGACATCAAAGACTGATTTCATTCAAACTTACTTCCATCTCTGCATCTCCAGCATTTGGAACCGTGCCTCATTCTAGTGGTGACTCAATAAATATATGCAGGATGACATAGAATACATTATAGTGGTCTTCTACATGTCTGCCTTCACCCGTAGGCACCAATCTTTTTATTTCCACTGATTAATGTATATTGGACACAATACGTATTTGTGAGTGATAATTTCTTGGTGAATGAATGAATATGATATAATAAAAAAGAATATTCCCTGAGAGATGTAATTACAGAAGACATGATGCAAGCACAACTCCTAATCCCTAACAAACCACATAATTTAATTTACTAATAATCTAGCTCTGCATCTCTGGTTATAATTTCTGATAACTTTTAATTAAGTATAGGTTATCCATTATAAATATTGATTATTAATCACACAGCAATGGTAGCCAAAAGCACCTTTGACATCTAAAAATCGATGCAATTATTTAAAGCCAACTAATTTATAGTCTAAGCAGTTACTGACAAAAACTCAAGAGTCACAATTCAGCATGAGATTCTGCACAGATAAGCCTTTTTCATGGATTACCATGGGCTAAATATTGTACTCCAATGGCATAGATAATTATCAATTATCAATTGAGAGAACAGATGTAGGACATTTGCCTGAAGGTGAAAAGGCTTTGCAGTATCTAGTGGAAAGCAGAGCAGTCCAGCCTAGAAGGCATGAAAACTGTTCTAGGAGGTGGTCAAATTCTTGCTGTACTTACGCCTTTACATATTTTTTACCATAGGATATTTCTAGGAGCTTCCTTAGGAGTTTATGTTGTCAAAATGTATTTCATTTAAAATTCACTTTGATAAAACCAATTTGCAAGAAATAGCAGAAAATGTCTCTCACTCACTTTAGACATGTTTACTATCAAAAGGAAGGCATAAGAGTTCATTTGACCATTTTAAGGGCAAAGAGGAAAAATGACACTGAAGAGAGGTATTCCAGTCCACTCTAGTGTACAACACTCTATTCCTGAGTGAATAAAAAATGAACAGCACATGCACGCATCATTTTCAGACCTGAGAAGCACAGTGAAGCACGGTTCTAACTACACTGACACTTTGTTTCTAGATACAGAACAGAGGAGCATGATACTACAGAAGGATCAGGGGATGGAGGCTGAATAGCTGGTTCTGAGTTCTTATGCTGATGTTCTTCTATTCTAAATATGGACATGTGCCCTATTTGTAATGATGACTTCCAAATAATGTGATTCGTGTAAGGAGCAAATGAATGTCACCTTTGTTCAAATAAACAGCATGCCTTGGCAAGGAGGCAATGCCCTTGCTGACGAGGAGTCTGTCAATTAAACACTCCAGGAGCTACTAAGTGGTGCAGGGTCCTGAGAGATCACTAAAGCTGGCGAGCAGAAAGAGATCACTCCGGTCTCTCTCTGGATTTTCCAGTTTCTCGGATTTGTCATGAACTCTCTCCTGCCCCTGAAATGTTCTTCCTCCATCACTTTCTGTCTTCTCTATAGCTCCAATTTGTCCTCTAAGTCTCAGCTTCGATGTTCCTTTTCCCCAGGAGGCTCTCCCAAAACCATTGAGAGCAGGGCAGCTTAGTGGCACATTCTTCCTCTTTAGAACTCTGTTTTATGTGTGTGATTTCTTGTGTGAAATCTCTTTTAGTGTTCACACAGAGGGTCTAAAAGGGCAACAAAGACTCGGTATGTTTTATTCAACACTATATTATCATAGCACAGTACAAAGGCCAGATATATGGGAGATCAATAAGCCCTTGCTGGATGAAATAATAAATAATTTAAATCCACATCATCTATAAATTAAGGCTACACCAAGAAGATAGCAGAAGGATTGGGACATAAGTCGGAGACGTGTGAAAGTAATTTAAAGAAAATGTTGAGCAATTTGAATTTTCATACAAAATAGGCAAAATAGAAGTGACATTAACATCATGTATTATAGTAAGGCAGAGAGCCTGCCACATACTCTATGTTCAACAAATATGCATAGATATAGGATAGGATATAGATATAGGATTACATGAGTGCACAGAAAGTTAGCGTGGGATCTCTGGGACTTGGGCAGAAGATAATCTAGATAAGATTTTATGATCTTTACCTCAATGAGCAATGATCAATTGAAATGAGTTAGAAGTTAAGGAACAGAAATATTCAGAATTGTTTGGAGAATTCTTTTTTCTATTGGATTAATGAATGTTCAAAATAATTGAATAGTATTTGTATATGTTTTAAAATGTGAATTGTGAAGGAGGAAGGAACAAGTATGAAAGGGTTTTTTCTAAACTCACATAGGTGATGAAAATGTGATTTATAGTTTTTTCTGCATGAGAGAAGGTTCACATTTGCAATGGTAGTGTAAGGGCCAAAGGTAACTAAAGGGCACTTGCTAGAAGGAGCGGGTTTTTTTACTGGGAAAATAATGAATTCTGCTTTGAAAGCTGTTCAGGTTGAAATGCCTTTGGAGATTTAATGCTGTTGCTGAGACTTAGCACAAGTTATATAATCTTTTTTTTTTTTTGCTTTTATTTCATTAAAGCAAAATGGATAAAATAACTTTAACCCCATATACTTCCTGTACTAAGAGCATTGCAATATGTAAAATATTTTAAAGATTGACATCTAACAGAGTGTCCACAAAAATTGGCCTCTATTATTAATAGCTATAAATCCAATGAACAACTGAAAATATAATCTGAAACTTAGGAAAGTGATGAGGGCTGTACAGGCACAGTTGGGAAAGTAGCATAAAGAAGATGATCAAATCCATAGGGCAAACATGGTTTTCCTGAGAGAGCTAGTGAAAGAGAGAGTGAGAGAGGGAGAGTGAGAGGGAGCAAGAGAGAGAGAGAGAGAGAGAGAAGAGAGAGAGATTGAAAAGATTTGAGATAGAAGGGGGAAAATCTAGTATTGTACATAATCATGGTATTGATAGTGAAGGCTTATTCAGTAAAGATTGTTAAGAAATAATTGAAATAATATAGACTTTTTGAATGAAAGTAATGGGAAACATCACTAAATAAAATAAATTCATGTTGAGGAAGAAGATATTTTTCAGTTATCTAGTCAGAAAATATGATTTTTATAAAACAGCACTATGTAAAAATGACGTGCTACAAAAAAAGTTTGTGGAAAGGGACATGATATGTGTTGAATTCTGCCATTTTCTTCTGCTCTGGCTTCAAACCCAGCAAAGCAGGCTATGCAGTTAAGGTGACGCACTCTTTTAGGGGGTTAGCAATTCTTCCTACTACTTCAGCACATTTTTCAGGGGGTCTATTTCACTCTGTTCCTCCCAACTTCACAGATTACTATCCCATGTAGATTTCACAAAACCCACTTTCTTCTACTTCAATATAAAGTCAGAAGTGCTTTCCAGTGCTGTTGGTGTTCATTTTACAAAGCTATACCCTAGGCCGGTGCCACGGCTCACTAGGCTAATCCTCCGCCTAGCGGCACCGGCACACCGGATTCTAGTCCCGGTCGGGGTGCCGGATTCTGTCCCGGTTGCCCCTCTTCCAGGCCAGCTCTCTGCTGTGGCCCGGGAAGGCAGTGGAGGATGGCCCAAGTGCCTGGGCCCTGCACCCCATGGGAGACCAGGAGAAGCACCTGGCTCCTGGCTTCAGATCAGCGCGGTGCGCCGGCTGCAGCGCGCCAGCCGTGGCAGCCATTGGAGGGTGAACCAAAGGCAAAAGGAAGACCTTTCTCTCTCTCTCTCTCTCTCTCTCTCACTGTCCACTCTGCCTGTCAAGAAAAAAAAAAAAAAAAAGCTATGCCCTAGACCTTTCTGGTTGGCAGGTCCAAACTTCATTTTCTTTTATTTGAACACATTTTTATCACATAGCAGTGTAGGGTGACCTACATCTTCCCGTGTGAATGTTCCAAGTGCTGACTCTACAGTCATCAGGCCCGTGAACAAAACCTTGTTCTACCGCTTACTAAATCCCTAGGTGATTTATTTAATCTCTCCATGCCTTTCTGCTCAAATTTACTATTTGTAAAGTGAGATAATAACAATACTATATACTTAATAATGTGATGTCTGGCATATATTTTGCTCTGTAAGCTATCATCATAATTTTCAGAAAGTCTTAAGTACTGAAAGATGAATGAGAATGTTTACTCCCTGCCTCATGAAGCTTGCACTAGGAATTAGATGTTTAGAGAAATCACTAAAGTATAGCAACATTGCTATATTAGAGAGATTTCCATTAGATACAGCATTTGAACAGAAAAAATGTGATTAATCAGCTTTCATTAGAGCAAAATTGGTGTGGGATAATCAGGTTAGGTGATAAGAAAAGAAAACTTTCACATGGTACTTGAGAGATTATTAGGCTTTTGCTAATTTATATATAGCAAAGATTTTTAGAGTCTAGTCATAAGGAAGAGGAATCAGAGAAAGTAAAAAGTAAAACCATGTGTCTTTGCAACGTAAAATAATAAATTTTATGTTTGTGAAGGTGTTTTCTTGTTTTGCCATTGTGTTGGGAAAACAGCATGTCCACCACAATCCTATGATAATGTGCCTATAATGACTCACAAATAACCTAAGAAGCGAAGATGAGAGTGAGCCTTTGGCTTACCAGTCAAGATGCCTGTGTCCCATGTGCAAATGCCCGAGTTCAATACATGCCTCCAGCCCCTGACTGCAGCTGCCTGCTCTTGTGGCTCCTAGGAGGCAGCAGTGAGGGCTCAAGCAGGTGGATTCCTGCCAGCCACATGGGAGACCTCGACTGAGTTTTTGGCCCCAGCTTCTGCCCCAGCCAGAGGCTACTATAAGCATGAAAGAACTGGTGGGCAGGCATTCCCTCTATACATCTCTCTCTCTCCCCACCCAGCCCCCATTCACTCTCAGTGCCAAGCTCTCAAATAAATAAATTATTAAAAAATTTTAAAAGAATCAAACATGAAAGTGTTTTGAAATTTACATATTGCTGTATAGTGTTAGATTTTTATGTGCAGCTTTATGTAAATTAAAAATCCATATATTGTCATTTAATAACCTATAATGCTAAAAATTACTATGTTATAAAGAATTAAAATACATAGTTGACATTATATATCCAACCCATGATTTTCACCAGTTCTTCATATTTTTCTTTACAAAATGTTTCACATTCTCCAGGAGCAAATTACTAGGCAATGATGACAAAGTACATTTGTATTTATGATCTAACCTTTATCAAAAATGGTTTTAGTATAGCCATTAAGCAACAATGGACATGTATCTCTTCTTATTGATTATTAGATTGGATGATGAATTATTTTTATCATAAATATTTCAGATGTAAATAAGAATAAATATCATTTTTTACTTTAAAAACTGTTATCTTTCTATTAACCATCATGACACTTCTCCAGTTGTTTCAGTGAAATATATCCCACTCAATTAGAGAATGTTCTGGGGCCAGCACTGTGGTGTAGAAGGTTACACCTCCACATATGAGGCTAGTATCCCATATGGCACCAGGTCAAGTCCCGGCTGCTCCACTTTGGATCCAGCTCCCTACTAATGGCCTGGAAAAGCAGTGGAGGGTGGCCCAAGTGACTGGAGCCCTGCACCTATGTGGGAGACGAGGGAAAAGCTCCTGGCTCCTGGTTTCTGCTTGACCTACTCCAGCCATTTGTGGCCATTTGGGGAGTGAACCAGCAACTGGAAGACCTCTCTCTTTTTCTCTCTGTCTCTCCCTCTCTCTATCTGTGACTCTGCCTCTCAAATAAACAAATAAATAAAAAGGTTCTGGTTCTGGACATGAATTCAAGTCCAAGGGTGCATGCTAATTGAAAAGTTTATCCATCGGTGATGAAAGTCATACATTTAGATAGAACACTCGTACTATTCTAAAGTATAGCTGTATAAAGGAGGACAAAGAGGTTAAAAAATTAGAGAAAAATATAGGAATAGGGAATTGATCCTAGAATATGTCCAAGATGTGCACTGTCAGCCAATGACTCAGCTTCTCTGAACTTCAGAAAGAGGTTTGATGAAGATAATCATGACACTTTGAAAAATTATATTGGTAGGGGCGGCACTGTGGCGGAATGGGTTAAGCTGCACTGGCATCCTATATGGGTACTGGTTCACGGCCTGCTTGTTCCACTTATCTCCCTCTCTCTCTGTAATTTTGGCTTTCAAATAAATTAATTAATTAATCCTAAAAAAAAAAAAAAACATTTTACTGGCAATTTATTAACCTTTGATGTTAGAAAATGCTATCAGACCCCTGGGGTGTAATCTTGTTTCTGATTTCCAGAAAATTATTTTCAAATGTGAAGTACAACTTCATTCCTCATAGGCTTTTGTTTGTCTGATGAAGAAAATGTGAAAGACCAGACACAATGAACACATGGCTCTCAAAGTCTTTCCCAAGAGGAGAGGCTTTGATAACTAATTGTGTATTATAAATTTTGGAAATGTGATTCTGAAGAATCAAGCAATTTCAAATAAAGTCATTAAGGCATAATTTTGGGTTTGAGTTTAGTGACTGTGTTTTTTTTTAATGTTTAAATGACTGTTTAATTTATTTTGAAAACCACTTTAAAACATCCATAATCATTTACTACAAGCCATCTAATATTGCTTCAGTTAATAACTCAGGAAATATGTTAACAATGCTATAAGTAATTACCAGAAGCAATGCTACAGAGTGTGTGGAATTTTTTAATACACACATGAACATACACATGCATAGAAACACAAACAACATTAAATAAAAATGACGACATGTTTATCTCTTTAACAAAAATAACTGACAAGATAATACACAAAAACAGACTTGAAAACCTTTTAAGATACAGTCTAAATATAGTTATAAATCCAAGAAAGTAGTATAAGTTAAAAAGAATCTCAAATAAAGATGACAGCTACAAACTGATCATCTCCATTAACCCTTACTGAGAACTAAGGCACATGATTACAGGAATGATGCACAAAGACTGATACGTTCTTATGATCTAGGAATCAGATAAAATTGTTTTCTATGACGGTAACCTGTGACTGTGTTCATAAAACTTTTCTCTAATCGGTTGAGAAATAAGCCCCAACAGGGCCTAATTTGGAGGCGTGAGAGGTAGACATAGGTTAACAAAGAATATGTAGTTCATAATACTGTGGTTTTCCATTTCTACATGAGTGCTTCAAGAAACTCGCAAATCATTTTCATGAAGCAATTGCCTTTGAGTTCTATAAAAATGTACACAAATGTGTTCTTAGATATGAATCAAGTCCAGCAGTTTAAGTCATATAATTCCAATAAACATAGGAGTTTTCACATCACAAAATTCTTGAACATAAGCTGCTTAGGTAAAAATGTGACCTATACATGAAAAACTTCTAGATTGCATTAATAAAAATAAAAAGAAATACATGGAAAATGTGCATTAATAAGCTTATAATTGGCATTGATTCTGATGCTTGCCAAATGGAGTTTCTTACATATTGACAATATACTGGGTGATAATAATAGAAGTACCATGGCTATATCATACATGTTCCAAATTAAAAAAATTATTCTGCTTTATCAGGAAATTCACTAAGATGGTAAATTCCTCCCCAAACTTTCCTAATGTATTTTAAAACAAATAATTATAAATGGAGATATGCTTTTAAATCAATTTCATTAATAGATTCGGTAGGCTATTGAACAAAAAATTACCAACTTGGCTTTAAAACAATAAAATTCAACTTAGTTTTGGTTGTAGTTTGAATGTAAGTTACTATTTAGGGGCTTACCTAACACATTTTGGTTGTATTTGAATTAATCTTTATGCAAACAGATTCTACATGTATGTAAGCTATGCAGATGGCAGCAATTTAAAATAACAGAATTGTGGCATTTTTAATTAATTTTGCAATTTGAGAATAAAGATAGAAATATTGATCAGAGGATAAATACATTTATATACAAGCAGAGTTTCACATGATTTAAGATTTGATAACTGTTACATCTATTTTAAATTAAAGTTTGAATGTCCTCAATTAAAAATGATTAAACAGAAATAAATATATATGTATATATACATATATATATACACAACTTGTAATCATCTCAGACTGATCCAAATACTCATATCATTATTTCTAAGTAGATGAGATTAAAACAAAACTACATTCTAAATAAAATATATTCCTTCATGTTCACAATAGAGGCTTCCAGATTACCAGATCTTGAGTAATACAATGATACACTTAGTAACTATACATTAGATGGAATGATTGAATCGATTAATGAATGAATGAAGGTAGCAAGATAGGACTGTTTAACAATGTTTTGAGATGACAGAACAAAATTGGAACTGTATAGCAAAATCTTTTCCTGCATCAGCTGGTGCTCCAATGCATGAAATCATTTCTTCAAACCGTTAGTCTAAAAAGAGACAGCATTGCATTCTGTCTGACATAATCGTATCACATTTCCTGTCCTTAATCCAGGGAGACAGTCCTAGTGTCCACATCCTCCAGTAGAGAAGAGACAGAACAGAGGTGTGAGAAAAAGGGAAGATAAAAATAGAATCCTTGTTTTTTGACTCCCTCCCAAGAATTTATTTAATCCTCTCCCCCACATTCCAATTTACAGTAAAATGAAATCAGCACATTAACCTGAAAGGAAGAAAAAAAAGAACAAGAAATGACCAAATTCATTCAGTGAATTCAGGCATCTCCACTGAAGTAATGGTGAATTTGTGCATATCCTATAGAAATCTGGCACTGAAACTGCAAAATTAACTAATACCTATGGGAAAAAGGCAAATGAGGAATAGTCTGAAAGTGCTGGAGAATAGAACTCAAACATGGAACTACCTGCTACCTGTTGCAAAGCGGCTTTGAAAAGGAATTCTGATGAGCAAACAATAGAGTCCGCATTCCTGCTACTTCACCATGCAGCCTCTTGTTTCCTATGGAAACTCTGTAAGTTATGGGGCTTTTAAGTACATGGAGGAATATAACAAATTTGGAAGTACTGAGTCAGAATATGTGAGTGATGTTGCAATAGCTCTTAGCAAGAATGTTTTATTTCCCCCAAGGAATCTTGAGTTATTTATTGCTCAGACTCAGAAACTGTCACTCACATCTGACAAAATGAAGTGCATTCGAAGCACCCTCCAAACAAACTCTCTCATGACAGACAAGCCTGAGATATATGGGACAACATGGATGTGCACCATGAATGAAACTAGAAAGCAAGGGGCCATCTGCAGTACAATGAATGGAAACTGGCAGTTGTGCTAAAGGCAAGAAGAGAATGCAAAACGGTAAAGTGAGAAGGAAATGCATAGTGACAGGACATACAACATGCACACCAATTCTCACCACCCAGTTTCACTCTAGGCACTTTCCAGGTTACGGGATCTTAGGGCACTTGCATCAGTTTTTATGTTGAAGTATCATCGTATTTATATAAATAAGCTAGAACCTTCATGTGCCACATGCTGTCTATGAGTTGTGATAAGACACACAAATAGACAATATATAATATACTAATTAGTACCTAATAGAATTCCTAGGGTCATGGCCTAGCCACAACAACTCATTAAGAGGAGGAATCCTCCTTTCAAAAACATTGACACAACTTTTACATCCCTAATTTCTCATTCAGAAGAACACAGTTTATTTATACTTACCCATTTTTAATGTTGGTGGTTTAAAATATACTCATTTTAAGTATTAGAACTCTTGGCAAGATTTACTCTATTTTTAAACAAATATTTATACAATGCTTACATTTCCTTTAATAAGATTGTTGAGACTTCATATAAAATTTGTGAAAGCCTATCAACTCTCCTAAGTTAATATTATTAATAATATCATTCATATTATTAATAATCCATATAGTTTATAATATTAATAATCTATAAGTCACAATTAAGATCAATAACACCAATAACCTGTGTAACTAATTCAACCAAAACATCTACCTATTTCCTTTGAATAAAAGAAAAAAAGAGTATTTGCCTGAATTATAATTCATTTCACATGACACAGTAGTGTACTCTCAAAACATGTTACATAATCAACCCTATTTTCAGAAGAAAACAAGTTTAAACACGCAAACCACATTGCAAGCTAGAATTGATACATGAGATAATTGTTTAAGCTTACTGCACTAGTACCTCTAGGTTTATATTTAATTCTAACACATTTCCACAAGTGTTTTTTTAATGACATTAAGGTGTTGTATTGGAAATCATCATGTAGGGTTATTATGTTATCAAGTCTTCTCTTTATTTGTGCAGTTTATTAACCACAATTGCCAAAATGCTTAGAATATTTGCAGATGTATATTACTGTATTTTTCAGTAAGTGCATTGCTATACTCATGTATTAAGCACTAAATATATTAAAATTCACAAAATTTAAAAAGTGCAATTGTGAAGAAGCAAAATTTCTTAATAGTTTTAGGAAATAGGTGAAGATAATTATCTAAACATTTAAGTGGTTACCTTTGTGAAAATAAAAGCTTTATTAAAGTGATAAGAGTTTTAGCTTTTCATTTATACTCTCCTTCAGTAAAACAAAAAATGCGCAGATTTTTAAGAACCAAATCATGGAATTTTAAACCTTCTGTTCTTTAAGATGATTATCACAACTCAGTGTGATGGCTGATGATGATGATGCATGATGTTTTAGCAGCAAAATATAGCATAAAATAAGTAATGTAAATAATAGCCTTATATCTACAGATGTCAAAGCACTTAGTAACGATTTACAATACCATAATTGTCTATCACTTAGCTTGCAAAAGTTACCCCAATTCTATTACATTTGTATGTAGTTGACACAGAAACTAAGCAATGATGTGTTTCTTTACTGGAAACACTTGGGTTTGTTTGAGAATAAAATTACACACACTTTTAGATTTCTCATTAGTATTAGTTTGGAGTCTCCTTAAATAAAAGTAAATAAACAAACAAATAAATAAATAAATAAAGATCTTGGCCTTTTGTAAGAACATGTTTTATGTATGATTGAAGTTTTTACAACACTCCAGAAAAGCCATCCGATGTTAGATTTAAAAATAAAATCAAAAGCATTTTCTGACATAGTACACATGAAAAATTGGAAATTCCAATATCTTCAATAGAAGTTGTAGAAAGTGTATGTCTCCTTGGAGTCTGACACCACTTAACACAGCAGAAAATAAGGTACTATACTGTAAACAAAAAAGTACAATAAAGGACAGTTGTAAATTTACATAAGAAGAGTTCATAAACATTTTGGTCTTTCCATAACAGTTTTTATATAAAATGAATAAAAAATCCTTTAGGCAGCTGTCATCACTCTTGTTTGGCCACTTTTCACTTATATGCACACAGACATATTTATATAGCAATATATTGATGCACCGTTACATGGATATTAAACTATGATTACTGCTTGTAGCTGAGATGTGCATTATCCAATCAACATTATCAGTAGTTGAAATACTGTTACATTATGTATTTTTGTCATGTTGAATCTATAAAAACATGAAAATATAACTTTACATTATTTCAATTATTTACATCAGTTCAAGCTTGACAGAGAAAAATTGGTAAGCTCAATTTTTAGAAGAGTAGGCCCAGAGGTACGATAAATAGCATTGATCACGTATACTTATCATTTTTTTTCATTTTCCAAAACACAATTTTAGTACAATATGGAAACTTTTAGTCTGCAATTTGGTCATTCTAGCATCTATTATCAAAACTTAAAATGCACCTCCAATATTCCTGCTGTGGAGAAATGCACTAAAATTAACTGTACTATCTTGGAATTTGTGAAGAGAGGACAACTAAATTTAGTGAAGAATATCATGATACCACAGGCCACCATGCTCAATGCGAGTGGCTGCTGTGAAGCCTTACATCTTCCCTTCCCGTCTTTGAAATATCATAAATAGGATTTTTTAAAATCATTTTGTAAAATATCGAGTGTCACAGAAAGGCTTACTTGCAGAAATAATGGTAAAATATTAAAAAGCTACTGGATGTTAATAATTGCTTATAGCCCTAAATTAATTTGAGAGGTTTTAATGGAAATTAAAGGTATTTAATGATGAGAAAAATAGATCCTTTACATTTATTAGCAAAAGAACTACGAGCTGTTTAGTCAAAGGTTATAGAAGTGTGACATTTTTGTCCACACAATGCTATTAAAATAAATAAACAAATGTTAGGATTGCTTTTATTGATGGAGATGGGAAGAAACTATACTGCAGAGAATGCAAAAATGCTTAAAATATTCAGAATATTTAAGGTTTTTGACAGCTCTTATCATTTTAAAACAAAAAATTTGTTTAGTCTACAGAATTTTATAGGTGGGCAATTATCTAAAAAGTCACTTTCAAGGCAACTCTGACTTTATTTATAACTAACACTAGTCTGCAAGCTCAAACACTTTAATAGAACCTCACATACTCTAATATTTATTGTTTAATATTAGCTCTTTAAATCTATTAGCATTTATCTACATAGATTAAATGCCTTTGTATTAACAAATATCTCTTTTCATACAGTAAGACATATTAAAAACAGTTTCAGGTTTTATTTGGGGGCAAGTTTATACTGGGAAAATCGCCTGGCCTTTTTAAAAAGGGATTTTCTCTGGGAAGCTAACCATTCAGTAGTGTATTTAAGCTCACTTGATTTATGACCAAACTGTAGCTAAGCAAAATTAATTGGACCACTTACAAATAAAACAATAGAAAAATGTTTATTTCAAATGTCAAGCATTGCCAAGTAATTTTATAGTAACACCAAATGTTAAAGAATAGGATACATTAAAGTTTTAATAACAATATTAAATTACAAGATTGGAATCTTCTCTTTTGTTTTCTCTCCTTAGCATTTACATATTTGGCTTTGAAAAATATGGAACTGATACCTAAAGCCTTTGTCAGTTACTTCCCACTCGATTTCATTGTTTTTTTTTTTTTTTTGTCATTTCTGACCAATATGGAAGCAAATTTATTTAAAAGCCAGTTTTTTTGTGTGAAAATACCTAAAAATATTTTTTTTAATTTTAAATGTTTTTTTTTTCCTTTTTCTTATAAAACATGTCACATCTTGATGCAGTTGATGTCAAGTGTGCTTCAGTCATTATGAATCAAGAGACTAACAACAGTGGCTGCAGAAACGTGTTTGTTGTCTGTACAAAGACTTCAGTTAGATCGTAGTACTTCCATGTTAGCTGTGCATGTCCGCCAAGCTTTGTCTGTAACTCGGGTAGAAAAGGATGCTGTGGTTTTTATTCATCATTCCTTACAACTCAAGATGAACTCCACATATTTAAGAATTCTTGGCTGAAAGAAAAGTCTTCAAGATACTGGATGCCTCTCACCACTTTGACAATAAACACACAAGAAAACCATTGTGTAAGGCACTCAAAAGGTTCTTATCAATCACGAGAGATCAGTCACACTGACATTCATTCCCATGCCAGGACTCACATAAGGGACAGCATGCACTGCTTTTGGAAATTCTGGAGTCACAACACGTCCATTTTCTCCAGTACTCCCTGTAATTGACAGCCTTGCCTTGCTCCTCATGGCGTCGCTCAAGGTCATCTTAAAAGAGAGAGGATGGGGGGAAAAAAAAGAGAAAGAAAGAAAATCACATTATGGTTTTCAAGTGCATCCAGAGTAAAGGCGGTGTTGTTTTTGAAAAGTTTACTTCTATCTGAAAGCTTATAGCAAATGAAAACAAACAGTGCAAAGCTGAACTACAGATAATAAAGCACAATTATGGCAGGAATCTGTCCACATTCACCCACGCTACTGTGCCATTAAAGAGGAAA